>NC_087217.1:64521741-64557108 GCF_015104395.2 Macrobrachium nipponense | reverse complement strand
ACATCAATTAGTTATTATTTAGCCTACTACAAGGACTTCCTATGCAAAGTTACTTATTCATGGTATTGTTATTATCATGAGTTTTGTTCGGCAATTCTGACTTTGCCTGCATCCTTTGTCGAATGTCTGCGGTGCAAGTCTGCTTGTGTTTGTATCAGATAATGTGAAAGATCTGTGCCTGTGTAGTATTAAACAATTTACCCCTTTTATAAACCCACAATTTTTACACCAGACAGCTTATCCTAGTTCACATGCAGCATGCTTACTTGAAGAACACGGAACATGTCCCTGTACAGCCCCCGTTCAGGTGTACAGCCTGTTGGCATCTGAAATTACGACTCGTTAACAGCGAGGTACCTGGGACTACGTTTTACGACGACCCCGATATACAGAGTATTAGCGAGCGCTGTGTACGGAGCGCCGAAATTGAAGGCTGGACCTTTGTTGCCCGACATTAGAGGGGATTTGTACGGCCTCTGCGGAGTCGGCCGTAAAGAAAAGGAGCAGAATAAGAAGGAAAGGAAACCATGGGAGGATGTTGTCTGTACTCTCCCTGAATTATGAGTTTTTTTTTTTTTTTCGTGGATTTTGAGCTCTGATGCAGCAAGACAGTTTCTTTTGAATCGATTATAGTATTAATTTGGGTATCGCTTTTTTTCAAATCTTAGGAAGATTTGAGGAGTACTTCATTGTAATTAGTAATGGTTCTAAGTAAGATCATTTTTATCTAATTGGAACTATGACTATTTTGATCTGGTTGGTGGTGATTCTTCAGTTGATAGTATTCCGAGATGCATTTTGATGTAGTACAAATTGTGGATAACTTGGAGTACATTAACTTGAAAAAGCAAGCTAGTCTACCTAACGTTAATGATATAAAGTTTATTGATGATTTCAAGTTATTAGGTCGGAGTTATCGATGATTTCAAGTTGTGCAAAAGTTACTGATGATTCGCAGTTAAGTCATTTAATGAAAACAATAAGCGATGACTTCAAGTATGGAAATCTCTCCTAAGGCGTTTGGAGGCTTAGAACGATTTAGTTCAAATTGCCGACGGATTCGAGTAGGGCGATTTAACGACTGGATTCGACTGCGAATGGAGTAAGCTTCCGTGTTGCTGGTGTCCAATAAATTTCTCACTGTCCTATGGAGGCGTCTCCGCCGGGGCTTTGGGTTTTTTATTTATTTATTTATTTATTTATTTATTTATTTATTTATTTATTTATTTATTTATTTATTTGTTTACTTATTTTTTGTTTGATTGGCGGAAAGCTGAGGATGCTACGTCGATTTATCCAGTTCAAGATTTATTTTCCAAGAAATATTTATGTGTTACATTTCCTTGAGTTTTAACTACACTTCTCTTGGTTTCTCGAATAGATATCGTATTTTGTTGAAACGTTCTCAGTAATTGGAGTCTGTATGGCTTATTCCATATGAATGATTGCAAAACGCTGTTTTAACAACACCAGCGACAACAATATAATAATAATAATAATAATAATAATAATAATAATAATAATAATAATAATAATAATAATAATAATAATAATATATGCAGAGACTCAAGGCGATACTCAAGTCAAAACTCAACGCCGGAAATATGATAAAAGCCATAAACACATGGCCAGTGCCAGTAATCAGATACAGCGCAGGAATAGTGGAATGGACGAAGGCAGAACTCCGCAACATAGACCAGAAAACTAGGAAACACCTATGACAATACACAAAGCACTACACCCAAGAGCAAATACGACAGACTCTACATAACACGAAAGGAAGGAGGGAGGAGGACTACTAAGTATAGAGGACTGCGTCAACATCGAGAACAGAGCACTGGGCAATATCTGAAAACCAGTGAAGACGAGTGGCTCAAGAGTGCATGGGAAGAAGGACTGATAAAAGTAGACGAAGACCCAGAAATATACAGAGACAGGAGAATGACAAACAAAACAGAGGAATGGCACAACAAACCAATGCACGGACAATACATGAGACAGACTAAAGAACTGGCCAGCGATGACACATGGCAATGGTTACAGAGGGAGAGCTCAAGAAGGAAACTGAAGGAATGATAACAGCGACACAAGATCAAGGCCCTAAGAACCAAATAAATAATCCAAAGAAGCGAATAGATGGAAATAACATTTTTTCCCATATGTAGGAAGTGCAATACGAAAAATGAGACCATAAACCACATAGCAAGCGAATGTCCGGCACTTGCACAGAACCAGTACAAAAAGAGGCATGATTCAGTAGCAAAAGCCCTCCACTGGAGCCTGTGCAAGAAACATCAGCTACCTTGCAGTAATAAGTAGTACGAGCACCAACCTGAAGGAGTGATAGAAAACAATCAGGCAAAGATCCTCTGGACTATGGTATCCAGAACAGATAGGGTGGGGATACATGCAAACAGAACCAGACGTGACGTTGATTGACAAAATCAAGAAGAAAGTATCACTCATTGATGTCGCAATACCATGGGACACCAGAGTTGAAGAGAAAGAAAGGGAAAAAATGGATAAGTATCAAGACCTGAAAATAGAAATAAGAAGGATATGTGGATATGAAAGTGGAAATCGTAACCATAATCAAAGGAGCACTAGGCACGATCCCAAGATCCCTGAAAAGGAATCTGGAAAAACTAGAGGCTGAAGTAGCTCCAGGACTCATGCAAAAGAGTGTGATCCTAGAAACGGCACACATAGTTAGAAAAGTGATGGACTCCTAAGGAGGCAGGATGCAACCCGGAACCCCACACTATAAATACCACCAGTCGAATTGGAGGACTGTGATAGAGCAAAAAAAAAACAAAATAAAAAAATAAATAAATAATAATAATAATAATTTTCATGACTGCCTCGTCCTTATACGCCGTATGCAAGGACTGTACGAATAATATTCTGCAGGTGATATATGAATAATATAATAATAATAATTTTCAGCAATGTCTCGTCCTTATGCTTCGTATGCTAGGACCATATGATAATTCGACAGGGTATGTATATATATATATATGTAATATATATATATATATATATATATATATATATATAGATATATATATATATATATATATATATATATATATATATATATATATATATATATATATATATATATATATAGATATATATCATATATATATATATATATATATATATATATATATATATATATCTATCTATCTATCTATATATATATATATAGATAGATAGATAGATATATATATAGATATATATATATATATATACTTTATATACATAAACAATAATAGTTATATTAGCAATAATAATAATGATAATAATAATTTTCATGACTGCCTCGCCATTATACGCCGTATGCAAGGACCACACGATTATTCTACAGATGTATGGATGATAATAATAATAATAATAATAATAATAATCAATATAATAATAATAATAATAAGATCCCAAGATCCCTGAAAAGGAATCTAGACCGATGAAGTCCATGGATAACTGGCTTAAACAACTTCAACGGCCCTACACCCACGAATAGCAGAACAACTCCAGCATTGTATCTCAAACTCACCAAGCACCCCAAATGGATGACCACAGGAAGAACATCCTTAGTACAAAAAGACAAGAGTAAGGGAAATATAGCAGTAACTACAGGCCTATCACCTGCCTACCAATAATGTGGAAGTTACTAACAGGTATCATAGTGAAAGGCTATACAACTACCTAGAGGAGACAAACACCATCCCCTATCAACAGAAAGGCTGCAGAAGGAAGTGTAGGGGCACAAAAGACCAGCTCCTGATAGACAAAATGGTAATGAAGAACAGTAGGAGAAGGAAAACCAACCTAAGCATGGCATGGATAGACTATAAGAAAGCCTTCGACATGATACCACACACATGGCTAATAGAATGCCTGAAAATATTGGAGCAGAGGAAAACACCATCAGCTTCCTCAAAAATACAATGCGCAACTGGAATACAATACTTACAAGCTCTGGAATAAGACTAGCAGAGGTTAATATCAGGAGAGGGATCTTCCAGGGCGACTCACTGTCCCCACTACTCTTCGTAGTAGCCATGATTCCCATGACAAAAGTACTACAGAAGATGGATGCCGGGTACCAACTCAAGAAAAGAGGCAATAAAATCAACCATCTGATGTTCATGGACGACATCAAGCTGTATGGTAAGAGCATCAAGGAAATAGATACCCTAATCCAGACTGTAAGGATTGTATCTGGGGACATCAGAATGGAGTTTTGGAATAGAAAATGCGCCTTAGTCAACATACAAAAAGGCAAAGTAACGAGAACTGAAGGGATAAAGCTACCAGATGGGAGCAACATCAAAACACATCGATGAGACAGGATACAAATACCTGGGAATAATGGAAGGAGGAGATATAAAACACCAAGAGATGAAGGACACGATCAGGAAAGAATATATGCAGAGACTCAAGGCGATACTCAAGTCAAAACTCAACGCCGGAAACATGATAAAAGCCATAAACACTTGGGCAGTGCCAGTAATCAGATACAGCGCAGGAATAGTGGAATGGGACGAAGGCAGAAGAAATCCGCAGCATAGATCAGAAAACCAGGAAACAAATGACAATACACAAAGCACTACACCCAAGAGCAAATACGGACAGACCTGTACATAACACGAAAGGAAGGAGGGAGAGGACTACTAAGTATAGAGGACTGCGTCAACATTGAAAACAGAGCACTGGGGCAATATCTGAAAACCAGTGAAGACGAGTGGCTAAAGAGTGCATGGGAAGAAGGACTAATAATAGTAGACGAAGACCCAGAAAATATACAGAGACAGGAGAAAGACAGAAAGAACGAGGACTGGCACAACAAACCAATGCACGGACAATACATGAGACAGACTAAAGAACTAGCCAGCGATGACAATTGGCAATGGCTACAGAGGGGAGAGCTAAAGAAGGAAACTGAAGGAATGATAACAGCGGCACAAGATCAGGCCCTAAGAACCAGATATGTTCAAAGTACGATAGACGGAAATAACATCTCTCCCATATGTAGGAAGTGCAATACGAAAAATGAAACCATAAACCACATAGCAAGTGAATGCCCGGCACTTGCACAGAACCAGTACAAAAAGAGGCATGATTCAGTGGCAAAAAGCCCTCCACTGGAGCCTGTGCAAGAAACATCAGCTACCTTGCAGTAATAAGTGGTATGAGCACCAACCTGAGGGAGTGATAGCAAACGATCAAGGCAAAGATCCTCTGGGACTATGGTATCAGAACGGATAGGGTGATACGTGCAATAGACCAGACGTGACGTTGATTGACAAAGTCAAGAAGAAAGTATCACTCATTGATGTCGCAATACCATGGGACACCAGAGTTAAGAGAAAGAGAGGGAAAAAATGGATAAGTATCAAGATCTGAAAATAGAAATAAGAAGGATATGGGATATGCCAGTGGAAATCGTACCCATAATCATAGGAGCACTAGGCACCGATCCCAAGATCCCTGAAAAAGGAATCTAGAAAAACTAGAGGCTGAAGTAGCTCCAGGTCTCATGCGAAGAGTGTGATCCTAGAAACGGCACACATAGTAAGAAAAGTGATGGACTCCTAAGGAGGCAGGATGCAACCCGGAACCCCACACTATAAATACCACCCAGTCGAATTAGAGGACTGTGATAGAGCAAAAAAACAAAAAAAAAAAAAAAAAAAAAAAAAAAAAAAAAAAAAAAAAAAAAAAAAAAAAAAAAAAAAAAAACAAAAAAAAAAAAAAAAATAATAATAATAATAATAACTATAATAATAATAATAATAATAATATAATAACAAAAAAAAAAAAAAAAAATAATAATAATAATAGTAATTATTATTTTTTTTTCGCTCTATCACAGTCCTCCTATTCGACTGGGTGGTATTTATAGTGTGGGGTTCCGGGTTGCATCCTGCCTCCTTAGGAGTCCATCACTTTTCTTACTATGTGCGCCGTTTCTAGGATCACACTCTTCTGCATGAGTCCTGGAGCTACTTCAGCCTCTACTTTTTCTAGATTCCTTTTCAGGGATCTTGGGATCGTGCCTAGTGCTCCTATGATTATGGGTACAATTTCCACTGGCATATCCCATATCCTTCTTATTTCTATTTTCAGATCTTGATACTTATCCATTTTTCCCTCTCTTTCTCTTCAAATAGTATTTTTAGTAGATTAAAATCATTAATTTCTTATGAAATTAGGAAAATTGACGTTCTTACAGACTTGGGCTAAAGTATTCTGCCTGAAATTATAATATGCTCATTGATAGGGTCTTATCAAGAGAAGGTATTTCTATACAGATCGTTTTTTAATCATATAACTATAGACTGACCTTGTCTTGTCATCTTGACCTCAACAGCTGATATTCATTGTGGCATCTGGATTCCTCATTTGCACGGGCGAATGTTTATCACTCACATAAGCACATGAAAAGTGCATATATTATGGGTATATATATATAAGATATATATATAGATATATATATATAATATATATACATCATACATATTTATATAATATTATATATATATATAGTATATATTTTATATATATATATATATATATATATATATATGTATATATATATATATATATATATAAATATATATATATATATATACACATATGCATATACGTATATAGTGTACCACATATAAATCTTTGTATATAGTCCTCCAGTGATTTAAAATTGTATAGATTATATTCATACGTGATGTATATTTATATATGTATTACATATGTGTGTATAATATATATATATATATATATATATATATATTATATATATATATATTATATATATAATGTATATATTAGTGGAATGGCTGATTTCACAGATGACACGGAATCTAAAGGGTACAGAGCGGAAAAACAGACAGACAGTATACTAGTGTAAAAGTCTGTAATGTCTGTAAGATGTTTGTAGTCTGACGAATCGGTAGAGATGTTCAAATAGTAGAAGAGAGAGGAATGAAGCGGAGAATACTGAAATTCAGTGTAAGCAAAACAAAGCTAACAGTCAATGGAGAGGAAATAACGGTAAAAGCACGATCAAGAAAGTGGCCAAGCTGTGAACTGCGTGTGCTGTGTACCGAATTTAACAGACATTATCATAAGAGGTGCACAGGATTACGTAATTTACCTGCCCCGTAGGAGGGGTAGTACCGTCACTACACCTCCTGCGGTGCACCGTAGGCATTACTTAAGGTTCTTTGCAGCGTACCCTCGGCCCCTAGCTGCATCCCCTTTCGTTCTATTCTTTTTCTTCCATCTTACTTTCCATCCTCTCATAACAGCTGATTCATAAGGCAACAGCTTTGAGGTTTTCCTCCTCTTACACCTTTCAAACCTTTTATTGTTATTTTCCATTTCAGCGCCGAATGTCCTCATAGGTCCCAGTGCTTGGCCTAAATTCTATGTTCAATTGAATTCAATTCAGCTCAACGAAACATACTTGGATAGAGATTTTCGATGCATTACGGGAACAAATATTGAAGAGAGGGGAACTGGAATCGGGGTTCCGACAGATGGAAATGATAATGGTGATTTGTAATGGGAGATAGTTGAAAGTAAAATCAAGCAAAATAAGTCAAGCAAAATAAGTCTGGATCTTTCCGTGATAGTGACCAACCCCAAGGGTTTTCTGGGGTCGTAATCTTCTAGTGCTACTATTTCTTGGGTCATTATCTTTATGGTATTATTCTATAGTCTTTTGTGTTTACGGTAAACACCAATGGTCCTTGATTAAAGGTGGATACATACCTGGTTAAAACCCTTAGAAGGCCACTATCTAGAAAAGATCCATAATTATTAATGAGGGTAAAAGAAAGCCAGAAAAGTAGTGCAACGTCTCTTCATACCATTTCTCAACAGCTGTTTCCTTATTGCCCGTTTAATTCTTCCTGAAGCCCGTTATTCTCCTCCGTAGCAAGTCCAATCTTCCAAATATTCCCGCATCCCTCTTCCCCTCTCATCCCCCATCGCCCCCGTCCCCACGCCCCACCCCCGACACTTCGTTAGTTTCTAATCCAAGGCCGCCATTGCCTCTTTTAAGGAGAAATCGTCCCTGAGACCTGTTAAACCCCTCAGGTGTGGCACTCGGTGGGTTCTCTTGCTCTTTGTCTGTCGAGAGGACGGCGTTCCACAGTGTCCACGGCTCAAGGAACGTTGTTTGTGAAAAGGTAGAACAAACAGTCCTAACAAACTCGAAAAATCTGTGGAAACTCAAAACAATTTTGTTTCCTCGGTCAAAGGGGCCTCGTTATACAAATGTGTCCAGCGGCTTAGCCGGATGCTGAGTTCACCTGATAGGATTATCGAAGTCGCATTGTATCAGGCAGTTGACTGAGTCTCTCTCTCTCTCTTCCTTTGTGTTTGTATAGTATGTTGGGTTCTTTCGTTTTTCCTAGGATCAAACATGCATTTGGATTTATAAATTACACAGAGAATGGTATAAGGATAAAAGGATTTTTTCTCCCTGTAAGGTATTTTAATATGATGAAATGACTTTATTTAGCTCTAACTACACACGTGCACACACACATACGTATATATATATATATACATACCTAGTATATATATGTATATGTTTATATGATATATATATATATATATATATATATATATATATATATATATATATATATATATATAATATATATATGCATACATTCTCCTTTGATTTACGAATTTTTCTCGATTTTGTTTGTTTCTCTAAAGTAAAATTCCTTTTGTACTACGTAACTATATACTTATCAGCACATTTCCTTATGTTTCTATAGGTTCGTTTTCGCCTCTTATTTTGTTTTGCTGTGCGATTTATTTATCTTTTTTTTTTTGCAATGGCTTTTACTTACCTGTGTCTTTGAAACTGCCCTACAGCTACGCTTGGATTGTTTTCATACATTACCTTAGTTTTCCATTGTTTCATCGCCGTCGGTGCACCTCATGGGGTGCACTGTAGGCATTACTGAAATTTCTTTGCAGCGTTCCTTCGGCACCTTTTCTTTCCTTTTACTGTGTCTCCATCCTTATTATCTTTCTTCCATCTTGCTATCCAACCCCTCCTAACAATTATTTCAAAGTGCAACAGCGAGGTTTTCCTCCTGTTACACCTTTCATACCAACCTACTCTCAATTTCCTTTCGAGCGCTGAAATGGCCTCAGTTCTTTTCAAAATACTGGAAGTTTAAAAATTTATCAAATGGCAATAAATTATAATCAAGAGCGATTTTAAATATTTATTTTACATAAACAGAACTTTCACTGAAATATGTATTCGAGAAATGGCTCAGGATCGTAGGTTGTCTTATTGCTTCTTGTCATTTAAGCGAGGTATCCGTCCCTATGAAGACCGATGATGCGACCTCACTAATAACCCCCAATATCAGAAAAGTCCTCAGGATCTATAAATATGCGATAAATACGCTCTATTAATAGAGAGCAAATATACGAAAATATATCAGAAAATACTTAATTGCCAATTAATAATAATAGTATGTATGAAGATCGGACAAATATGAACTCGAACGAGCAAAAACAAAATAAAACCGACACCTCACAAATATAAGTTAATTAAAGAAACCGGCAATAAATTCTAAATTTTAATAAAAATATGGTTGGTCCTTTGGATGATTTTTTTTTATTATGGTTCAGGTTAAGGAGACAGTTCATTCAAAATGAATGCGTAACTTGAGTGAAATTTACAAGGCACAAGCATCAATGTGGTTTGAACTTTGCAACTTACCTCCACTCTAAGCAAGCCTCTCTAGGTCAATTGCAGCTGTCGTAGTTAATTCACGAGTCGATGTAAATTTGCTGTAACTCCATGGTATAGTAGCCTCAAAAAAGAAGCAATCCAAGAGCACGCACTTCCAAGCAGGATCATCCTCGACCAACGGTCACACTAATCACTTAATGCTTCATGGTAAAATTTATGCTGGATAGGTGAAAATTACTGAAGAGTTGACCCGCCCTTCCCTCGGCTGCTGAGTGAAAATGCACTACTCGTCTTCAACGCTGGGACTAGAAGTAAACTTTTGAGGTGGATTAAAGGTTTCGTTCAGTCTCAAAACTCTAGTATCAAATTTAATCATTTTAAAGGAGGAATTTTATGGTTGCAAACTATTGATGCTTTTCCAAACTTAAACGTAACATTTTGAAACTGAATGAGTCTCCAAAGCAAGAGCACGAACTAACCATTATAAATAATTTAAACTTTTCCCCCAAAAAAACCCAATCGTAAAATTTTGAAACGAGCGAAGAGTAGAAATCAAGGACCATAAAGGGTGGACACTACACTCAAAGTTAGAAAGAACAAAGTGAAAAAAAAAAAAAAGTTTCACTTTTTTTTCAACAAGTTCCCAGTGCTTGGCCTTTGGCCTAAAGTTTGTTTGTCGGAGGCGTTTGGGAATGCCAGATCTCTCTACTCGTCTTATATTAATTTGATGTGCATTTGATTTTTCACGTTAAGTTGATAAGTGTAAGCATGACTGGTAGATTTAGGAAAAATACAGCACTCTGGAATTGACAGTTTACATAGTGTTCCTGAGTTGGTCAGGAACAAAGAATATAGAATTTCACGTAAGTTTTCCATCACGCCAAAATACGATTATTGTGAATTATGTAGAATTTCACATAAGTTTTGTATCACGTCAAAATACGATTATTGTGAAGTATGTAGTATTTCACATAAGTTTTGCATCACGTCAAAATACGATCATCGGGATGAAGTATACATATTGATATGCCAGTGTCAATTACCATTGTCGTTGTTATGTATAGTCTGCACAAATACAATCTTATCAGTCAGTCGTTCGGTCCGTCATTTCAGTGTAAGTGTCATTTTCGAATGTGTGCTACCAACCCACAAAAAATATACGGTATTTAATTATTACCACTGCAGCTTCCAAGGGAGAGATGAGATAATACTCAGCAACATTGACTAATAGGAATTTCAGGGCCTAGATGTCAGACTCGACGGGATGTTTGGTCTCTTTCTTAGGAGTCTCATGGGAGGAGAATGAGATGGAAGAAGAGGAGGCGATGCTGGAGGATGCTTGGAGGAAAAACGGGTGAGATAGGAAGACCAGCAAGAGGAGAATGTATTGTACTGAGAGAACAAACGATAAAAGGAGAAACCAATGAGGTGGCGTTGAAAAAAATGCGACAAAACGGGGAGTCGGATTTTTTGCAAAAAGAAATTCCCCTAAAAAGAAAGAAGGAAAACTAATCTGTAAAAAACAATATCAGGAAAGGAGAGAGAGAGAGAGAGAGAGAGAGAGAGAGAGAGAGAGAGAAATTGCGAGCCATTAGGAAAGGACGGCAGAGTGAGGCGATGGGGCAAAGGCGCTGACAACTGTGGGCGCTTGAGACTTTACCCAAATTTTAAGTGTTGATGTTTCTCTCTCTCTCTTGATGGATGTTGGCATAAACAGTCACTTCCCCTTACTTTCATTTGCTCTTCTAAAAAGTGGGATTGGTCGTGGGGGAGGAGAAGGAGGAGGGGAAAGAAGGGGGACGTGTGAAGGGGCGGGGTTGGGGGGGGGGGAGAAGAAACAGAGAACGGTTTGGGGAAAATGGCGGTTGCTTGTCAGCTTTGATTTGAATATCTATAACGTTTTCTTCTTCTTTTTTTATCACAGAGGAAAAACTTTCATGAGGAGGTATTATAAGAACTGACAATAAAATATTATTATTCAAGATATATATCCCGATTATTCTCCAGATTTCCATTGAAAGATTGTATACGATAAAAAGGAACAAGCCGTTATTCGAATTCCAGCTTACTCTGAACGCGTGCGAGATTTTCCCCTGACGAACAAGATACAAACATTATATTCCTAACTTAACGTGAAGTGGTCTTCGTAATTAATACTCATAATTAGAACTACTCATACTAACAACAAGGAACAAATGAAAAGGACACAAATTAAACGCGTTCATATATTCTTAGTTATACGAAGTGGAAACGAAATAATTCAAGAGAAACATGGCCTCTAAGTTCAGTACATCAAACAAATTAAAACGCGCTGAAATCTACAGCCAAATAGTCCGTTGTTTCACCAACGAAAATAAAAAAGATACGCTATTTTATTAGAAATATTTTTCTGTACTGTTGAACATGCTCATTATTTAATTTTATATTTCCATTCTAATAAATAAATCATAAATATCCTATCCTAATATTCTTGAATCATTAACTCAACGCGAAACACCTTTTTCGGCCCTTTTTTTTTTAGGATTTCCTAACCCCTCCCCCCACAACAACAACAGCAACAAGGTGTTTTGTAGGCTCACTGCCCGAGTAAAAGAAAATTGTGTATTTATTTCATGGTCAGTCGAGACATATTCGATTGCAGTCTTGAAGATCACTCGTGTAGAGCTCAACAACACTCGACCATAAAACAACAAATTGACCTTTTTTTTGTTTCACTTTCGTTCGTTGTTTCTTTTTTAAGTCTTCTTTTGTCTTTATTCCCGTTTTTTTTACCTTGAAACCTTTTTTCAATATTTTTTGTTCCCTTTCCGAGATTTTCTATATTGTAAGTTTCGCCTTTGGTTCCTTTTTCATCGGTTCCAAATTTTCTCCAGTTTTTGGAAATAAAAAAATATATAATTTGACTCATTACTTCTTTTGATTTCCTCATACATCTAGTGCAGTTCTATAGTCATGGAATGATTGTTCCATGCTGCCTTCAAATACATATTCCCATCCTTCAGTTCTTCCTGATCTCCCTTCATTACTGTCTGTCACCTCTTCCTTTAGACCCCTTTTTATCACTCTTTACTCTCTTCCCCTACTCCTCCCTCCACCTCCAGCCCCCATAGTGATAAAGTCCCTTGATGCCAAGATGAAAATGCCAAGATCAGAGAGGGTCACTCTGGGGCCATCTTGCCGCCACCTGGGCATTACGAATGTTCCTCTCGGTAAACACAAGGGTGCCCCCCCCCCCAACCCCAACGACCCCCTTGTCCTTGTACCTATCCCCAACATACCTTTCAAAGTCGTTCTCAGTCCCCCATTTTCTGCCCCAAGCCAATGCACTCGTGGTCACATTTAGGCAGATGCGTGGAATCTTGTTTCTAAGTGCTTTCAAATTATGAACATTTTACACCTGTCTCTTTCGATTATATATATATATATATATATATATATATATATATATATATATATATGTATCATTGTATTTGTATATATATATGTATACATATTATATATGTGTGTGTGTGTGTGTGTGTGTATGTATGTATAATATATATATATATATATATATATATATATATATAGAGAGAGAGAGAGAGAGGAGAGAGAGAGAGAGAGAGAGAGAAGAGAGAGAGAGAGAGAGAGGGAGATTGTAAAATTGACATACGTATGTATATATATATATATATATATATAATATATATATATATATATATATATAGTATATCTAATCTATATACCATACACATATATATATATATATATATATATATATATATATATATATATATATGAATTTTTATCACATCACCGTGATTCATATATACATCTTAAACTACAAATGTTCTTTAATATCCAATTCGCACTACCTCGGAATTAATATATTTCATAAATGTTAACCGAAAGCGAATTTTTTAGCTGATAACTCAATTTCGGTCCTCTCCGTGGATTCGAACCAGCGTACAGAGGAGAAATCGGGACTTCAGTGTCTTTACCGACTCGGCCAACACGTCACTGAAGTCCTGATTTCTCCTCTGTTCGCTGGTTCGAATCCACGAGAGCACGAAATTCTTATTATGAGCTAAAAAAAAATTCCCCTTCGGTTCACATATATGAAAATATATTAAATCCGAGGTAGAGCGAATGGGATATTAATTAAAGGACATTTGTAGCTTAATGCACATACACACACACACACACACACACACACACACACACATATATATATATATATATATATATATATATATATATATATATATATATATATTTGAGCGTGCGTGTATGTGTGTGTGTGTGTGTTTGTGTAACTAAGCAGGCGCGAAATTACTATGTACTCATGCACTGATATCAGTTTCAACGCGCAGCATTTTTGGTCAAGTGACATTGTTTTGCTAACAACTTTATTATCCTCTCGGGTGGCTGAATTCTGTGTCAAATAGATCCTCAGGAATTCTAAGTAGATTTAATAATCTCTTGTACATTTTGTCTAATAATCCAAATTTATAGAGCCATAAAAGCCCCTGGGTGACTGTTCTCGTCAAGTAGAAAAAACAACTTCAGTGACTTCCCTGAAGCCCCCACCACTTTACGAAGCATCACGAGATATGTTCTCCATCTTTAAGGCAAAATACTTTAAACGTTAAATTGTACGACATTTTTCTTCTTTTGCATATTGACCTTTCACTCTGCGTGTAAAGGCCAGAGCAGAGAGAAGGAGAGAGAGAGAGAGAGAGAGAGAGAGAGAGAGAGAGAGAGAGAGAGAGAGAGAGAGCTTGGTGGGTGATCTTGGTGAAGGGGACTGAGTAGGGATCGTTCTCAGGGGGGTGGCTCTGTTGGGTGGGAGGGGTGGATGATATCAACAAGTGCATTATGGGCCAGGAACTGACTACTCCAAGCGCTACTTCATTAGCGGATTTTTTCACGCCTGTACCCTTTCATAATACCTAATTAAGCCATTTAAATATGATACATATGCGCGAGAGGTTGTGTTTCTGGTGCTCTAAAGTGACAAGTCCTCATGAAGATGTTATTGTGATCGTTTAAGATGGTGTGCGATAAAACCCGGTTGGAAATGTTGCAGGCGAATTGCTGACACTCACACGAGAAGACGCCTCACCCCAGTTCACGCTCACACATTCCAACCTTTGGTATTTAGCCTTAAAAATGTCGTTTGTAACAGGCCACATGGCGCTTTGGGGAGGTTGTAAGCCGCTGCGACTGCGATAACACAGCAGCAAAATGAACAACAGAATCAACAACATTCGTCTTTATTATCGCAGTATTTAGGTCAAGGCAAATGTGCACTTCAAGTGGTTCACAGCATTTTCATGTACATTTACCCGGTGTCCAAAAATGCTACGGCATCGTAGACATGAGCTTTTCTCGAATATCGTGAACTTTTTAGCTAGGACAAGAACTTTTACCAAAACATGGCCAAGATAAGTAACCTTTCATTAAGGGTTATGGAAGCAATTGTATTGTGAAGGGCATGTGTCATTCTTCTTCTGGTGTTTTTGGATATCAGATTCCCTGTGTATAGGCAACATCGTTTCAAAGTATAGTATTTGGACTGATTTTTGGCAGATATAGAATAAAGAAAGCTGTTTTTTATATTTCATAAGGCTTTAGGAAGTTTTCTTGTAGTTTTTAGAATACTTAATGTGCATTTCTGAATTATTTCAATAGAGATTACCTTTTCCTTCAACCATGATTATCCTAATTATCATGGGCGAAGGAAAAGATAATCTCTACTGAAATAATTCAGAAATGCACATTAAATATTCTAAAAAAAAACTACAAGAAAGCTTCCTAAAGCCTTATAAAATATAAAAAACAGCTTTCTTTATTCTATATCTGCCAAAAATCAGGGCAGCCATCTTCCATAAGCACTATTCATTTATAGAACCTTTTTAGACAGTGCGCTTTATTCATTTCGTAAGGGCGCATCCACACTACTTAAAACATGGCACTAACACACATCCGTGACATATCGCGCACACCTCACAAACTGGTTGAATGTAAGTTAATTACCTTTTCTGCAGTCTTCTTCGACAATCACAGTAGGAAAAGTTTGCTCGAGAAGTATGTAGAACCGTTTCTTTTTTTCACTATTTACTTTTTAGAAAATACACTTTCATTTTAGAAGGTGGTCAAAGTTTACATGACGAAACCGTTCACGTATCCCATTTTTTGAGTGGTCAGTGAAAAATAGTGTAAAATCATAGATTATGAACGAAGTGCAGGATTTCGGTTTAATTTCGTTGTCCTGTTCAAAGGATAATATTGAAGTTATATAAATTGTAATTATGCTCTTTCTTTTCACATCCTTGCAAGCAACCTGTCTCTTGAGAATGTGACCCCATT
Source organism: Macrobrachium nipponense (assembly GCF_015104395.2). Classification (NCBI taxonomy): domain Eukaryota; kingdom Metazoa; phylum Arthropoda; class Malacostraca; order Decapoda; family Palaemonidae; genus Macrobrachium; species Macrobrachium nipponense. The sequence continues at coordinate 64,541,021 of NC_087217.1, read as the reverse complement.
GTCCTGTTTTCTTAGGATTCCAACGCTAGCCAAATTATCCTTGTTATGGCCAGCCGTACAGTTTTCTGGAGGAAGCCCAATGCGAGGTTTCCAGGATTTTATGTCTTACTTCCTCCACTTGAGTTCGCCAAAGTCTCCTTATTTCCATCTTAAGGTCATGGCACCTCTTTTCTCGGCCTTTGTCGTCAACTATAGTGCGTCTCGTGGTGTGGCTACATCTGACAGAGATGTTTTCTGGGTCTGTTTATTTGACGGGATTACATCCTAGACCTTGATTTTTTTTTTTCTAGCGCATTTTTCTGGCATATGGTTTTACCATAAGGTAAGTTATTTTCTTTGCAGGTCTTCCAGGGCAAAGCCTTGGCGACTGTGTTATGTCTTCTCTTGTATTCATTTTGAGCTAATACTGGGCATTTACTCCTGATGTGGTTGATGGTCTCCATATTCTGTTCTTGTTTGTAAGCCTTCGTTGATGTTGATGTCTGTCCGGCCGTTTTATTTTGCATATATCTGGAACCAAAGCTCTTGGTCTCTTGCTGTCATCAGCATGCCGACAGTCTCGTTCTTTAACTCTCTAGTTAAAGAGACAGTCTCGTTCTTTCACTCTCTAGTTAAAGATACAGTCTCGTTCTTTAACTCTCTAGTTAAAGAGACAGTCTCGTTCTTTAACTCTCTAGTTAAAGAGACAGTCTCGTTCTTTAACTCTCTAGTTAAAGAGACAGTCTCGTTCTTTAACTCTCTGGTTTAAGAGACAGTCTCGTTCTTTAACTCTCTAGTTAAGAGACTGTCTCGCTCTTTAACTCTCTAGTTAAAGAGACAGCGTCGTTCTTTAACTCTCTAGTTAAGAGACAGTCTCGTTCTTTAAATGTCTAGTTAAAGAGACAGCGTCGTTCTTTAACTCTCTGTTTAAGAGACAGTCTCGTTCTTTAACTGTCTAGTTAAAGAGACAGTCTCGTTCTTTAACTCTCTAGTTAAAGAGACAGTCTCGTTCTTTAACTGTCTAGTTAAAGAGACAGTCTCGTTCTTTCACTCTCTAGTTAAAGAGACAGTCTCGTTCTTTAACTCTCTAGTTAAAGAGACAGTCTCTTTCTTTAACTCTCTAGTTAAAGAGACAGTCTCGTTCTTTAACTGTCAAGTGAAAGAGACAGTTTCGTTCTTTAACTGTCTAGTTAAAGAGACAGTTCCGTTCTTTAACTCTCTAGTTAAAGAGACAGTCTCGTTCTTTAACTGTCTAGTTAAAGAGACAGTCTCGTTCTTAACTCTCTATTGAAGAGACAGTCCTCGTTCTTTAACTCTCTGGTTTAAGAGACAGTCTCGTTCTTTAACTCTCTAGTTAAAGAGACAGTCTCGTTCTTTAACTGTCTAGTTAAAGAGACAGTCTCGTTCTTTAACTGTCTAGTTAAAGAGACAGTCTCGTTCTTTAACTGTCTAGTTAAAGAGACAGTCTCGTTCTTTAACTCTCTAGTTAAAGAGACAGTCTCGTTCTATAACTCTCTAGTTAAAGAGACTGTCTCGCTCTTTAACTCTCTAGTTAAAGAGACAGCGTCGTTCTTTAACTCTCTGGTTTAAGAGACAGTCTCGTTCTTTAACTGTCTAGTTAAAGAGACAGTCTCATTCTTTAACTGTCTAGTTAAAGAGACAGTCTCGTTCTTTAACTCTCTAGTTAAAGAGACAGTCTCGTTCTTTAACTGTCTAGTTAAAGAGACAGTCTCGTTTTTTTTAACTCTCTAGTTAAAGAGACAGTCTCGTTCTTTAACTGTCTAGTTAAAGAGACAGTCTCGTTCTTTAACTGTCTAGTTAAAGAGACAGCGTCGTTCTTTAACTCTCTGGTTTAAGAGACAGTCTCGTTCTTTAACTGTCTAGTTAAAGAGACGCTCGTTCTTTAACTCTCTAGTTAAAGAGACAGTCTCGTTCTTTAACTCTCTAGTTAAGAGACAGTCTCGTTCTTTAACTCTCTAGTTAAAGAGACAATCTCGTTCTTTAACTCTCTAGTTAAAGAGACAGTCTCGTTTCTTTAACTGTCTAGTTACAGAGACAGTCTCGTTCTTTAACTCTCTGGTTTAAGAGACAGTCTCGTTCTTTAACTCTCTAGTTAAAGAGACAGTCTCGTTCTTACTCTCTAGTTTAAAGAGACAGTCTCGTTCTTTAAACTCTCTAGTTAAAGAGACAGTCTCGTTCTTTAACTCTCTAGTTAAAGAGACAGTCTCGTTCTTTAACTCTCTGGTTTAAGAGACAGTCTCGTTCTTTAACTCTCTAGTTAAAGAGACTGTCTCGCTCTTTAACTCTCTAGTTAAAGAGACAGCGTCGTTCTTTAACTCTCTAGTTAAAGAGACAGTCTCGTTCTTTAACTGTCTAGTTAAAGAGACAGCGTCGTTCTTTAACTCTCTGGTTTAAGAGACAGTCTCGTTCTTTAACTGTCTAGTTAAAGAGACAGTCTCGTTCTTTAACTCTCTAGTTAAGAGACAGTCTCGTCTTTAACTGTCTAGTTAAAGAGACAGTCTCGTTTCTTTCACTCTCTATTAAAGAGACAGTCTCGTTCTTTAACTCTCTAGTAAAGAGACAGTCTCTTTCTTTAACTCTCTAGTTAAAGAGACAGTCTCGTTCTTTAACTGTCAAGTGAAAGAGACAGTTTCGTTCTTTAACTGTCTAGTTAAAGAGACAGTTTCGTTCTTTAACTGTCTAGTTTAAAGAGACAGTTTCCGTTCTTTAACTCTCTAGTGAAGAGACAGTCTCGTTCTTTAACTGTCTAGTTAAAGAGACAGTCTCGTTCTTTAACTCTCTAGTTAAAGAGACAGTCTCGTTCTTTAACTCTCTGGTTTAAGAGACAGTCTCGTTCTTTAACTCTCTAGTTAAAGAGACAGTCTCGTTCTTTAACTCTCTAGTTAAAGAGACAGTCTCGTTCTTTAACTCTCTAGTTTAAAGAGACAGTCTCGTTCTTTAACTGTCTATTAAAGAGACAGTCTCGTTCTTAACTCTCTAGTTAAAGAGACAGTCTCGTTCTATAACTCTCTAGTTAAGAGACAGTCTCGCTCTTTAACTCTCTAGTTAAGAGACAGCGTCGTTCTTTAAACTCTCTGGTTTAAGAGACAGTCTCGTTCTTTAACTGTCTAGTTAAAGAGACAGTCTCGTTCTTTAAAACTGTCTAGTTAAAGAGACAGTCTCGTTCTTTAACTCTCTAGTTAAAGAGACAGTCTCGTTCTTTAACTGTCTAGTTAAAGAGACAGTCTCGTTTTTTAACTCTCTAGTTAAAGAGACAGTCTCGTTCTTTAACTGTCTAGTTAAAGAGACAGTCTCGTTCTTTAACTGTCTAGTTAAAGAGACAGCGTCGTTCTTTAACTCTCTGGTTTAAGAGACAGTCTCGTTCTTTAACTGTCTAGTTAAAGAGACAGTCTCGTTCTTTAACTCTCTAGTTAAAGAGACAGTCTCGTTCTTTAACTCTCTAGTTAAAGAGACAGTCTCGTTCTTTAACTGTCTAGTTAAAGAGACAGTCTCGTTCTTTAACTGTCTAGTTAAAGAGACAGTCTCGTTCTTTAACTGTCTAGTTAAAGAGACAGTCTCGTTCTTTAACTCTCTGGTTTAAGAGACAGTCTCGTTCTTTAACTGTCTAGTTAAAGAGACAGTCTCGTTCTTTAACTCTCTAGTGAAAGAGACAGTCTCGTTCTTTAACTGTCTAGTTAAAGAGACAGTCTCGTTCTTTAACTCTCTAGTGAAAGAGACAGCGTCGTTCTTTAACTCTCTAGTTAAAGAGACAGTCTCGTTCTTTCACTCTCTAGTTAAAGAGACAGTTTCGTTCTTTAACTCTCTAGTTAAAGAGACAGTCTCGTTCTTTCACTCTCTGGTTTAAGAGACAGTCTCGTTCTTTAACTCTCTAGTTAAAGAGACAGTCTCGTTCTTTACCTCTCTATTGAAAGAGACAGTCTCGTTCTTAAGAGACAGTCTCTTAACTCTCTAGCTAAAGAGACAGTTTCGTTCTTTAACTCTCTATAAAGAGACAGTCTTGTTCTTTAACTCTCTAGTTAAAGAGACAGTCTCGTTCTTTCACTAAGTAGTTAAAGAGACAGTCTCGTTCTTTCACTATCTGGTTAAAGAGACAGTCTCGTTCTTTAACTCTCTAGTTAAAGAGACAGCGTCGTTCTTTACCTCTCTAGTTAAAGAGACAGTCTCGTTCTTTAACTCTCTAGTTAAAGAGACAGTCTCGTTCTTCAACTCTCTAGTTAAAGAGACAGTCTCGTTCTCTAACTCTCTAGTTAAAGAGACAGTCTCGTTCTTTAACTCTCTAGTTAAAGAGACAGCGTCGTTCTTTAACTCTCTAGTTAAAGAGACAGCGTCGTTCTTTAACTCTCTAGTTAAAGAGACGGTCTCGTTCTTTCACTCTCTAGTTAAAGAGACAGTCTCGGTCTTTAACTCTTTAGTTAAAGAGACAGTCTCGTTCTTTAACTCTCTAGTTAAAGAGACTGTCTCGTTTTTTAACTCTCTAGTTAAAGAGACAGTCTCGTTCTTTAACTCTCTTGTTAAAGAGACAGTCTCGTTCTTTAACTGTCTAGTTAGCCATTGCTAAGTGCCATCTCCAGCTACCTCCCTGGTCTGCCTGTGGTACTGACCGTGAACTTGTTTATTCCCCATCCCAATCTCCTTTTGCCTACTGGTCCTCTCATCGCACTTACCACGCTCCTCTTCGACAGAAAGTTTTTTTTTATTCTATTCCATACTAATTATCAATCATTCATCTTTACTGTGCTTATCCTTCCCACTTTGCATTCTTTTTCCCCTTTTTTCTTTCTGAAAAGAGCCTTGCCACACTTATGGGAACTCCTACACGAAATAGAACCAGGAGAATGCAGCTGCTGTAATGCAACGTTTCATACAAAAAATTAAAGTATTCTCTATTATGGAAGGCCTTCATAGATAGCTGGGGAGTATATCCTCCCAGGAATCCTCAACCCTTAGCTATAGGCGCTTTGCTACTTTAGAACAGATATGACTAAGCAATATTGCTTTCTATACCCTAGTGGCAGTCAGTCATAGTATTGTGAGTTATTGATTGTCATCTGCATGAGGAGGGTGAAAATGGGTCCGAAGAAAGTGGCACGCGCTGGCACGAGGAAAGTGTGATAAAATGATCAGCATCACTAAAAAGCTTTTGTAAGCAATTTTAAGGTATTCTGGTCCTGTATAGTAGAAGTCTCTAAAAGAGGGAGTAAGAAGCCAAGACATTGCGTTTGTGGGGTGGCAAAAGTGATAGAGCGAAATGAAACAAATATCGATAAAAAGCGAGAGAGAGCCTGCACAACGATAGAAAACTGGTGAGCTTGTCAGGAAGGCCTGTAGATGCCAATTTTGCTAGTTAGAGGATGAATGAGGGAGGAACTGCCGTCGCGTTTTAGTTGAAACCACCCCATGTCAGGGAAACGGTTTTGTGGCTACACAAAAATCAACGGAGGAGGGAAGTTGAATTAATTAGGAATCCCAAACGGATTTAAACTAAATAAACGTATAGGTGTATACAGAAACACGAGTGTTTACTCTTCTGAACACAGATTGTGCACCCATTCAATTTCGATGGCTAATTAGAAATTCGGTTGAGGAAGACAAATAAAAACCCAGATTAAACACTCGTTTATTTACACGGGGTTTCAGCTACAATTGCAAGCCTGTTTGTGCACTTTTTTTTTTTTTTTTTTTGCTATGAACGACGCCTAAGGCTTATTTATTCAAATAGCAAATTTACATTCTCAGGACTTAATACTGTATGTATATATACACATACAGGGGTGGATGACTATAGGATATATTATGATATGTAGATACGTATATATACTATAATATATTATATATATTATATATATATATATATATATATTATATATATATATATATATATATATATAAATATATAGATTTCAAGATGATATAATAAAGACACGAAAACATTATTTTGATATCATTTATATCAAGAGAAGCGAATGATAAATTGTACATTATACCCCCATGGAGGGGTAGCGCCTTACGCGGTGCACTGTAAGCATCCCTTAAGGTTTTTCTGCAAGGTTTCGTCGTCCTCTATCTGAAACCCTTTTCATTTCCTTCACTATACTTCTGTTCTATTGTTTCAAAGTGCAACTGCTGTGAGGTTTTCCTCTTGTTACGCCTTCCAAGACCTTATTACTCTCAAATTTTCCTTTCATTGCTGAATGACTTCATAGGTCTCAGCGTTGAGCCTTTGGCCTAAATTTTACATTCCTTTCCAGTCTACATAATACCTGAAAATAGGAAGGAAATTAAAGGAGAAGCAAATAGACAAAAAATATAAAAGAAAAAGATTTGGATATGTGGGTGGGTAGACGGCAGACCGAACTTGTCTCTAGTGGTAAAGATGGTCCGGGTCGCATATTTCCCAAGTCTGGAAGAGTTTAGGGATGGGAAAATTAGGACCAATCAAAGCGCGTGGAGCTGATCCATGACGTCACAAGCGCCACGCCTTTTAGCTCCCTCCTCAGTCCTATATCCATTACTGCTGCCAGACACGATGCCGAAGAAATACTTCTTCTCAATTTCACAGTTTACGGCTTGTTTGAGTTATACATTTCAGTCAGATATATCTAAACATAATGCAGCACTAATTTAAACAACAATATATTCTTCAAATGAGATACACCGTGAAATATATTATACGTTATAGTCTTCTCCCTCTTGGATAATATTTTCACATCGCAAATTTCTAAATTAGTACTTGAAAATGCATGTTTAAAGCCATTTATAAAGAGTTGCGATAACTCATGGGATGAATTAAATAATATACAAGATGGTAAAAATGATGGTATCTGACCTGTTTTTTAGGGGAAAATAGAGAGCGGGAGTAGGCTTACACAACGGATTTCTATGGATATAGTATGCTATTTCGTTGTAAAGCACATTACGGGGCCTTGCATGAAAGCAATTTACTGGTCATTACTAGGCCATGAACAGGAATCAGGACTGATATAGTTCCTACTATTTACAGGGACAGAGTATCATTAAATTATTTCAAGAGCTAAAGTGCCCTAAAGGAAACCTAAGGGAACCTACGGTATTGTTTCTTTTGGTGATCTAAGTTAGCATACTGTAACGAAATATAGTTACGTGACAAACTCATCCTGTCAGTAGCTAATCTGAATAACGGTTGTTTTTCAAGGTGTACTTGATAAGTTGCAGTAAAAAAAAAAAATTTCCTTTTTGAGGTGGATTCCGTTTTCATAAAACCTTCAGATGTCCTTACCTGAATGGTCCATGCCATTCATTGTGTACATTTAGATGTATAAAAGGTTTTTATTGAAAATTTGTTGTTTTTTGATTTTTTTTTACTTTTCATACATTGTGTACAAACAAAATAAACAGTGATAATATTGAATATTTTTAGCAAGCCCTTACTGATTTTTGCTTAAAATTCATTGTGTACAAAGAAAAGACTGATTTATTTAATTTATTTAATATTCATAGCAAACCGTTCGTACTTGTCATTCATTGTGTGCAAAAAATCAAAATGAGTATTTCATTATTTATGTAAATAATTTTAGTAATTATAGGAGCACAGCAATACTACCTATTTACGGAGGTACAGTAGACGTTTTACTAAGCTGAACTAGAGCAGAATTGATGCATAAATCTATTAGAACTGCGATATGCTGTAAAATAAATATGGATGACACTTTTTTTTAACTCTTTCAACAGAAAAATATTAGGCAAATATTCAACATGTATTAATTATAAAGTCAGGGATAATGGTAGTATATGAGTATTCTACTATTTTCATCCAAGCTCAAACTCAATGACCAAAATGTATGCCTTGAATTAAGTGCATCAATTTTTTTTTCTTTACATATAGATTTTTGGCATTATGCCAAGCACTGGGGCAACTAGGGCCAGGCCATTCAGGGCGGTGAAACGGAAATTGACAGTAAGAGGTTTTGTTAAAGGTGTTACAGGAGGAAAACCTCAAAGAAGTTGCACTATGAAGCAATCGTTAGGAGAGGGTTAGCAATAAGATGGAAGAAAAAGAATATGAACGGAGGTAACACTAAAATGAATGAAGGTAGTTGCAGCTAGGCGCCGAAGGGACACTGCAAAGAACCTTAAGAAATGCCTACATTGCACCGAATGAGGTGAACTGACGGCACTATCACCCTACGGGGTGCATAAATTTGTCATCAAAACTTTATTCTCCACATTTCTTTTAAGTATAAGACAATCATTATTTTAGTTCTGTACATAATACCGTTTTATAGCCTGAAACAACAGGTAGTAACGCCTAAAAAACGTTCCTGCTCCATGCTATTAAAATCGTCACTTTCAAAGTCCAGGATTCTTGATGGGAGTCGAAGTGCCGCGAAGTTCTTGGCCCCTGACTGTAGTCTGTAGTGCTAATTACAGGTCATATACTATCAATTTTACCATCTTGTATATTGTTTGATTCATCCCATGTGTTATCGAAACTCTATACACATTTTGTTTTCAAGTATATAATTTAGCAACTTGCAATGAAAATATTATTTATGTAGTAAATATCGACTTTGCGAGCAGGAATTAAGAGGCCCTGAGCACTATTACCAAGTGGGAGAAGCCAATAACGCATAATATATTTCACGGTGTATCTCATTTGAAAAATATATTGTTTGTTGAATTAGTGTTGCATTATTTTTAGATATATCCGACTAAAATGTATAGGTCATACAAGCCGTAAATTGTGAAATGGGAAAGTTTTTTTCTTCGGCATTGTGACTGGCAGTAATTGCTATGAGACCGAGTGTAGCTGAAAGGCGTGGCTTGTGACGTCATGGATCAGCTCTACGCGCTTTGATTAGTCCTAATTTTCCCCATCCCTTAACTCTTCCAGACTTGGGAAAAAATGCGTCCGGTCGTGGCGGGGGGTAGTTGCTAGGGGCGGGGGGGGGGGGGGGTGGGGGGGGGGGGGGGTGATTAGAAGGGGGTTCGTTGATGTAGGTAGGAGGACAGGGGGCTGTGTGTGGGGGGGGGTGGGGGGGAAACGCATATCTGCTCAACGAAAAGAGCAATAACGCTAAGGCAGATAAACATCAAAATCTGATCAGCAGATCAAGACCGGTTGTTAGAAGGATTAGCTGATCGATTGAAGGATTCTGAGGGGATAAAACCTCTCTTGTTTTCTATTTCTTTTTTTATTTTATTGTTTTTCCCCATTCGAATGTTGTTACGGACTTCGATTCTCTTTTGATGTCATTTGGTTGATTGTCAGTTGTTTTGATTTTTTCTTCTTTTTCAATGAATGTTAGGGGGGGGTTTATTGTTTCGTCTTCAAGGTCTTAAGCCGCGTAATGTTGTCGCAGTGATGATGCTGTGGGTTAGAAGTTCAAGTACACAAGTGTTAGGGTTTCTTTAAACGATGCCAAGCAAGAGCACTTATTCCATGTCAATTTTTACCATTTCTGTGCTGGTAGTTTGGATCTTTGACTAATCATTTGTTTTACACGACATGAAAATCTGTGATGAATAATTCAGTGTTGATAATGAAAAAGGCTGGTTTTAATTAGTCAACTGGAACTTCAAAAGCGAAGATACAATGCATTGCTATAGCTGGTTCACTTTAAGGTAGATTCTTGGATGAACCCTATGCTTACGAGACGTTTGTTTGGCGGCCGCTGATTGGCTGGTAACGGGAGGTATAGGCAGCTCCCAGGTAATCAGCGTCCGCCAAACAAATGTCTCGCAGGCATAGGGCTCAACCCAAGAATCTACCTTAAGCGAACTAGCTAATACTAGTCTCCGTGCATTTCAATACATTTCTGTCTGTTTACTAATTCATTAATCTAATATTTCTTTTTTAATAAGCGAGATCCCTTCGTTCTGCATTTCCCTCTACCTCCTCTGACTTCTTCCTATTGAACACCCTATTCTTTGGAAGCTTGAATTTCTGGTCTGTGCCCCCTGTGGGCTTCATCTTTTGAATAATAATAGTTAAATGTGGGCCGGAGAATTCGTGATGTCCGAGAGGGAAACTTATAAAGTAATCATAAAGCAATTTGGAAAATTCTTGCGTCACGTTACTCCATTATATTTGTTGTAAGCAGGCTAGTCAAGACGTTATATACGCGAGGAAATCACATACTCCAAATACCAGCCTACGGTCTAAATGGTATCATGCTTTATCTTTTCATATTCAAGAATGTAATGTCTTATTTAATCATACATCGACGAGTATATAATGACACTATGGGCACTGCTGAAGGTTTGTTGCAACATACCCTCGCAACATACCCTCAATACCCTCGCAACATACCCTCAGGAGGTACAGTGAGGGGAACGAAAGGGGTTGCAGGTAGGGGCCGAAGGGACGTTACAAAGAACCTCATGTAATGCCTACGGTGCTCCGTATGAGGTGCAGTGACGGCACCAACCCCTTATGGGTTCGTAGTCTAACTGGGAGCTTCTTTATTTTTTCGAACCTTTTTACTCTTCCTTTCTCTTTCAGCGAGGAATGACCTCATAGGTCCCCTTTCATAGATTTCCGCCATGTTGGGAGGAATATGAGACTGTGCGTTCTACTCAATTGTGTCATTTCTTATCGGGAACCTTCTATTTTAGGAATGACAAAAATGTAAGCTTCATAATGATTTTCCTTTTATAATTTTTCTTTAACGTATGCGTTAATTATCACTTCCGAGAAGTTTCGTGTTCTCACGTCTAAGGCCCCGTCCACACGGCCGTGCTTTGCTCGACGAACTTTGTTCGATGTGACGTCAGAAGAGGAGAAACCGCAGCAAAGTTCTGACTTTTCTCGCTGTTTCTCCGCTTCTGACGTCACATCGGACAAAGTTTGTCGACCAAAGTTCTTTAGCCCGATAAGCTTATCTGTCCATAGCCGATGCAGATAAGACGTTTGACTTGCTTCTGACCCTGGGGGATTTTGGTTTGGTTTATTTCTCTTAAGCTCTTTCCCTTCTGGTTCACCGTTTTCAGGATTGTCCTTGAAGGTGCCTCCTTAGACGAGTGGGTTGCGTACTCGCCTATCAATCTGGTAGCCCGAGTTCGCTCCCCGGCTACTGTCAATACGCAACCATAGGAATTTATTTCTGGTGATTAGAAATTTTGTCTCGATATAATGTTGTTCGGTATCCCACAATAAGCTGTAGGTCAACCGTTGCTAAAGTAAACCACTAAATCAAATTTAATCCTTCGGGCCAGCCCTTGGAGAGATGTAAATCAGCTCAATTGTCTGATCAAACTAAGATATACTTGACTTTTATCTTCAGTTATATTACCTTCTTTACATATGAAAATAATTGAAAATAACTTGTTTATTAACTTGTTTATTTTTTGGTTGCTTTATCAATCTGGAATTAAAGGTGGTTTTAAAAATGCCTATCAATTAACGCCAGTCTAAAACTTTAGGAAAAGCTCCCGTATGTATCCTCTGCTTCAAGTAGGCGAATAGTATTACAGAAATATATATGGTGTAATTTGGATAAAAATTTCACAATATATGTTTTTATTAATTTTCTGTGAAAGAGAACTATTGAGATGGCTTTGTCTGACCGTCCGCACTTTTCCTGTTCGCACTCATATCTCAAAAACTACTGAGAACAGAGGTCTGCAAATTGGTATCTTGATCATCCACCCTCCAGTCAGCAAACATGCCAAATTGCAGCCCTCTAGCCTGGGTAGTTTTTGTTGTATATTCAAGCTTAAAGTTAGCCATGTTCGTGCGTCTGGCATTGCTGTTGATGCCAACAACTCAGGTCACCACTGGGCAGTGGCTGAGGGTTTCATACAGAAAAATCGATTGTGCCGAAGAAACTTCAACGCATTTTTTACTAGTTTGTTTTGATTCCGGCATATGTAGCCTATATATTACATATGTATATAGTACGTTGTTTCAGTAGTTATACTGTGGCTACAAAAGGTTGAGACTCGAGGGTGATTAGCACTGCTGCCATATTTTCTTAAACCCGTTCAGACTTTTCAGAAAAAAGGGTAATAATTTGGTAGATCTGGCAGATTTTTTGAGCGGCGCTGCCATTTCCTCGTGCGTAGGTTAAGAGAAGTGACCACGGGGCGTATGAATAATCGGATTTTCTGCACCTCCCTCCATTCGTCGGTACGAAAGCAAAACGTGAGGATGAAAACATTACTCTTGGACCTCGCTGTACATTTTTCTAATTGCTCAATACAAAATTAATTAGGGGTTATATATATATATATATATATATATATATATATATATATATATATATATTTAGTGTAAATAAGTAATGCGTTAACATATGGATGCATAGCTACACATGGCAGTACACTACTTTAAAACGAAGTCATTTGTGATAAAAATAATAGCTGGGGACATTACTATAGTATTTGGCCACTCTCAGGAGTTAACCCTCGAGGAGTTAATCCAGAAAATGTACCTTTTTGGACTAGGATTAAATACCTCCTTTGGCAAGATGGAAACGTGTCAACGCCGCTAATTGTAGGAAGGTCTCAACCTTTTGTTGCTAGAGTATAGACATTTTTATTATCGTCTTAATTCACCGTCGTCATCATCATCATCACCTCCAACGCGTACTTCGTCAACCACAAAACTTCACTTACCCTCTTCATTATTAGCCCTGAATTTTTTTTTTTTTTTTTCTTTTAGTCATATTTTTTCGTCGTTGCTACTGGTGCCGATTACAGAAGTTTTTCCTATTCAGAGTTATTTTAATCGTTTGCGTTCTTTGGAGAGCATTTAGCATCAATTTAATAACAATTCTGCGAGGAGCTGTTTTGCTCTCACGGAGTTTCATATTACAAGGCAAAATAGATTGACTATGTTGCACCATTTCGAGGTCTGCTGAAGGATCAAGGAACTATTCAAACTTGGTACGTTCGTTTTGACGAGTCAACAGACGAAAGCATAAGTAATGATAATGAAATCAAAGTGGATACGGATGAAAACTTTGTAAAAAGAATATTATTATTATTATTATTATTATTATTATTATTATTATTATTATTATTATTATTATTATTATTATTATTATTTCAGTAGGTGAAACCTATTTACATGAAACAAACCCCCAGTGGCCATTGACTTGAAATAAAATTATTTTAAAACTGGGAATAACTAGAAAACCAAAAAAAATAAAAAAAATAGACAACTCCCCTGCGAACCCCCCCCCCCCACCCCCCCCCCCCCCAAAAAAAACAAAAAAAAAAAATAAAAAATGAGAAAATGGAATTTTTGGCAAAACACAGAACAGACAGACAGACAGACAGGCAGACAGACAGATGATCCTTCGGGCCACCAAGAAAACGGTGTTCGTTTTCAGCGAGAAAAAGGTCATTTGGGATTCCTGCATACGAAACACAAACCGCCCTACCAAGTGGGGGGCTCTGCTCGCTGAGGACCGCCAAGTAATGTTTAAACCACTACCAGATGTCCTTGCAACGAAATGTGGCATTGTAGGTACTAGAGACACGCCGTCGGCATGAACTACGGCAGCTTTGAGTGTTCATGGTCAGTGTCAGGAGACGAAGGGGGTTGCTGGTTCCTACACCACCGCCAATTCAAGATGGGTTGCCTACACGCTGGTGGAAGAAAGAGAAAATGAAGAACGAAGGCAGTGGAAACGGAAAGAAGGAATAGATGATGGGTTGATAGTGGGCATGGAAATAATATTGAAGCCCAGGCAGGTAAAGGATGCCCTTTAAGGCACTGCTCGACTAGTAAACACTGTTGCCATTACCCGTTCCATTATACTGACCGGCCAAGTACGTAGCCAAAACGATACTATTGGTAACACTGCTTTAGAAGCTAGAGAAACTAAGAATAGCTGGAAGTGCCCGACGGGCACATGCCCACTAGTGTGGACAGGCCATAAGGAAGGATGTCATTCTGTGGAAGAATGCGCCCTTCAGGAGACCGTTCTCTGCTCTGACGTTCTTGGTTGTCCAGTGTGGAGTTAGGTAAGATAGTTTAAATGACCAAATTGTAGGAGGATAGTGTCCGAGATGATTTTGTGGATATGAACTTGGAGCCAACATTCTGGAGAAAAATATTTATTCCAAGCTGGATACCTCCGTAGGGGGGTAGTGCAGTCAGTGGACCTCATGCGGCGCACTGTAGGCATTACTTAATGTTCTTTGCAGCGTGCCCTCGGCCCCTAGCTGCAATCCTTTTACTGTACCTCCATTCATATTTTCTTTCTTCCATCTTATTTTCCACCCTTCAAACCGTTTACTGTCAATTTCCATTTCAGCGCTGAATGACCTCATAGGTCCCAGCGCTTGGCCTTTGTCCTAAATCCTATATTCAACACAACTCAACCCATACTTTACAGAGGGGATTTTACGAAAATGCCTCTTCATGGTCTGGAGGACATGATTTCCATATACACTCCGATATAATTGGGAAAAATGATCACTCAGGAAATTTTTCTATGAATTAAGGATACGACAACGGTTGTTACTGACAGAACTCAACTTGCAAGTGAAAATATTCTCTGATGGATGCATCTTTACGATTGTACCTACTGCCTTCATTTGGGAGCGATTGCAGTTCATGAAAAGTTGCTTTTCTAGAAATGATAAACTGTGATTGAGAGAACGTGTTCTCCGAAAGTATTTAAAAAAAAATAAGATGCCGTCTGTTATAATGCTATAATTCACGAGAGACAATGAGTTTCATTATCCCAGGGCCTGGAGATTAAAGATATGATGAATGATATATTTTATCTATATGACCTTGGTTCCATCTTCATATCGGATCCGCAGAATTGAGCTTAAGTTTCGAATTTTATTGTCAACTGCTAACTATTTTTCCATACGGTTGTCTAGACCAGGATTAATCATTATCTAGACTTAACAGCAACCGTTTCCTTCGTCTCTTTTAATCTATTCTTCCTCGTGATTGGCTGAAATAACTAATGCAGTGTGCTCGAAAAAGAGGAATTACAGTTATTCATTTTATTATGAACGTTTTGAGACTAATGATTACGTTGTGTACTTTGTCATCGTCGTCCTTCAATACGTCGACTTAGTTTCAAGCTGAGAATGAAGTTTGGCGTAAGTTGCTGTCTGGGTATAGAATGCGATCGACTTTCCGGTGAGCGAGGCGATACCAAAGAAGTATTTAAGTCAGGGATCGAGAGAAATTGGAGTAATGTAGAATTGAAACGAATACTGGCTACAGCCACTTGTACTATACTCGTTTTTTTTTCCATCTGTCTACTCGCCAGTGGTGTTTGCGTATGGTAACACTGCGTCCCGCCCGGCTTTAGATAGTTACATTCAGCTTACATTCAACAATTATAATAATACCCTATTTCGAATATTAACAGTAATTTCGCATAACAGTAAATTATTAAACACTTTTAAGTTGCAAATGTACACCCAGATATCCTTTTATTTACCTAAAACTTACACATAGCGTAACTATTTAAAACCCGGGACGCAGTGTTACCATGCTCAATGGAATGGCCGAGAATCGAACCCGCGACCACCGAGGTGGGACGCTAATACCATACCAACCACGCCGCTGAGGCGCTGCCGAAGTGTAGTTTGGTAGTGCCTTTAGATTAAGTCTGTTAAATGCCAGCCGAGGCCATTTCGTAAAGGTGGCCTTTTAGTCTGCTAAGATATCCCCTTCATTCAACTTGATATTGCGTTGAGTTGAATATATAGTATTTAGGTCAAAGGCCAAGCACTGGACCTATGAGGTCGTTCAGCGCTGAAATGGAAATTGACAGTAAAAGGTCTGAATCAAGTGTTAGGAAAGGGTGGAAAGTAAGATAGAGAATATGAAAGGGGTGGTCCGGTACAGTAAAAGGAACTAAAGTGGTTGCAAGCTAGGGACCGAAGGCACGCTGCAAAGAACCTGAAGTGTCAACTTGATGTTGCGACTAGTAATTATTTCGAACTCCGGATGTACTATTGGAACCCCTTACAATTGATGCGTCAACATTTTCCAGTAATCGTTTGCCAACGAAAGCGTCAGTATTTTTATCGTTTTCAATGTTGGGATACGAACTCATTGGCTGTCATTTCGGGGTGGCAAAAAGTGGGACTGGTTCCCTGTATTTTCATTAAAAAGGAGAGAAATCTAAGGCCCCGTCCACACGGCCGAGCTTTGCTCGACTAACTTTGTTCGATGTGACGTCAGAAGCGGAGAAACCGCGGCAAAGTTCTGACTTTTCTCGCTGTTTCTCCGCTTCTGACGTCACATCGGACAAAGTTCGTCGCCAAAAGCTCGACCGTGTGGACGGGGCCTTAGTAACCATTGTTATAATATTCTGAAGAGAAAATATTTTTATTTCGGTTAAAGCGCCTCTTCCTTCGGCGACTCGAAATGAGCTCTTGTCCTAATTACTCCACAGAACATGACGAGCTTCTTGTTTATTATTATTCATTTTATTTTATTTCGTTTCAGAGGACTGGTTCTGATAGCACAGTGTGGCTTTTCAGGTTGCTGTCCTTTGCGAATAAAAACAGCTTATTATTTGTGAAGGATTATCTTTTTTAAAAGACGTTTGCAGCATTTCCTGTTGGCCATTTCTAAGGGCAACGCCCTTTGGTCTAGACGTCACAGGTGCACCGTGCTTGATAACCTCCATTATTACGAGAGGGTCAGTTGCATTATATAAACGCACGGTACTGAAGAAGAGTGTAGTTGTTATTTTGAAATGGCCCCTGGCGATGGGGTCTTCCCCGAGAAACAAACATATTTAACGCCAGGTCGAATGGGGAAGAAGAATAAGTAAATCACTTTTAATTAGCCGTCTTAGAAATTCTTAACGACGTAAAGAAAGATTGGTTTAATTGGCGCCTTTGAAAATGTGCTAATGATACTTGATTTCTTGGCACCCATTTGGATTGTTATGTTGAATTACATCCGGTTGAAGGCAGATGGTAAACATCCACCCCCTCTTTCCAAGTATGCCATGTATATATATATATATATATATATATATATATATATATATATATATATATATATATATATATATATATACATATATACGTATATACACACATACACACACACACACACACACACATATATATATATATATATAATATGATGAAATATGGCATAGTCAGCCAAACTGGGCACCTTGCTTGAAAAGTACAAGATTCAGTTCACGTTTGCTAGGTCCATGGATTGCTTATCGCCTACCGTCCACTAGTCTACCCCAACTTCATAAAGATGCCAGCGTCTTTTAAGGTTACAAGAAAGGGGTCATTTGGCCATTATTTTCTTGCTTTTTTTTTTAAGTCGATTTCCTAATATATATTGGGCTGGTATTGTAGGAACCAATTAGAACGTTTTACTCATTTACAAGAATTATATAATATGTGTGTATGTGCGTGTGTGTGGAGACTTACTTGAAGGCAGCTTTAATTCATTGTTAGAATCCTGAGTTATTATTGGTTTGCAGTTGCGGAGATATATGCTATCGGCGATAGTGAATAATAACGACTTATCTGAAGAGTAATTACTACTAAATGTGCAGCCGCGATATTCCCGAATTGTGTGTTTTATAGATCTGCTGAATAAAAACGGCTTCAGTAATCTTGGATAATATTCAATGATTGTTTGTAACCAGGTTATAACTTAACGTTGTGACTCTTACCTTTTTATTTTTCGTTGTTGAGTCAGTATTCGGGTATGCTGTCTTACAGAACATACAGAAATCATGTCAAGTCAACTTGGATGTGGTACGTACCATACCATATGTTATATATTTTTTTTTTCAGGGTATATAAGATTTTTTCCATTTTTTGCTCTCCAGCTTTTTGTCCCTGAAGGAGAGATCATACAGATAAGGAGATAGGAAAGTCTAATTACTCTCGAGATATGTCCCCTGCAAGGGTGCCTGACGTAGATGGAAAGAGAGAAAGGGGTGAGATATAGAGGGGAAATAGTTAGAGAAATATGATGAAGGTTTGGGATACGAAGCATGGATAAGGAAGCAGTTATATACAATTACATATATTGAGAAGAACATTGGGTTGATTATTATCATTATTCTTATTCATATGGAACATGCCACACTGACTTTGTAATTCAAGTGTCCAAAGAATATGGTGTTCATTAGAAAGAAGTAAAAGGAGGTAAATGGAAATACAGAAATTAGCCGTTAATAATTATCAATTTTTTTTTTAGTTAAACGGGCTTTAAGGTCAATGACCTATGTCGAAGATCTTGCGTCTCCAAGAAACATTTAGAAGCCACAAAACAGTTTGTCTTAGTTTTTCTTGGAAGCCGAGAGAAGACACTTGGATAAATTTAGAAAATAGAATAGGTAACACTTTGAATGCAGCCACGTCTTCTGTTTTAGTTCTTGGGGCAACCAATGAATCGATAGACAAATATCAAACTGCATTTTATAAATAACCATGTAAAAAAAACCCGCTTTCATTTTAGAAACGATCTGAATTTCAAAGCCTAACCCTTCAATTCTATGGCATTTCGTTCTCTTTTGTTCATTAGAGGAGAGGAAAGAAAGAAGTTGAGAGAGAGAGAGAGAGAGAATTATTCTAATAGAAAGAGTTGAGAGTGGCTCAGCTGAACATTTTACACTTAGTCTTCAGAGAGAGAGAGAGAAAGAGAGAGAGAGAGAGGGAGAGACAGGGAGGACGGGAGTGATAGACAAGAATGCACGAAAAAAAATACACTATCATTAGCTTACTAAGTTGTATTAATTAGAAACTCAAAGAGTGAATGATCTGATGCCTTTGCGCCTGAGAAATGACTCGGTCGAAAGATCCAATTACCGCCCATTTACACGCATGAACAGGAGAAGGATATGTGCTACTGTGAGGTTTCAAGACCGGCGACTCCCGCCCCCCCCACCCCCCCCCCCCCCCCCTCCCCCGCCATCCCTCCTCTCTCTCTCTCTCTCTCTCTCTCTCTCTCTCTCTCTTTGTGAAAGTAGGAGTCGCAGAATATTTAGCTGATCCACCCTCAACCCTTTCATTTAGAATATCTCTCTCTCTCTCTCTCTCTCTCTCTCTCTGCAAAGTTTAGGAAACGGAAAATGTTCGACTGATCCACCTCAACTCTTTGTTTTTTAATAACTCTCTCTCTCTCTCTCTCTCTCTCTCTCTCTCTCTCTCTCTCTCTCTCTCTCTCCGAAGTTTAAGAAGCGTTAAATTTTCAGCTGATCCGCCCCAACCCAATCTTTTGGAGTAATTCTACTTCTCTCTCTCTCTCTCTCTCTCTCTCTCTCTCTATCTCTCGTTCAGGAAGCGTAAAATTTTTAGCTGATCCACCCTCAAGCTTTCCGTTAAGAATA
>NC_087217.1:64496323-64521241 GCF_015104395.2 Macrobrachium nipponense | reverse complement strand
TATTCTTAACGGAAAGCTTGAGGGTGGATCGCTAAAAATTTTACACTTCCTGAACGAGAGAGAGAGAGAGAGAGAGAGAGAGAGAGAGAGAGAGAGAGAGAGAGATTACTCTAAAAGATTGGGTTGCGGGCGGATCAGCTGGAAATTTAACGCTTCCTAAACTTCGGAGAGAGAGAGAGAGAGAGAGAGAGAGTGAGTATTAAAAAACAAAAAAGTTGAGGTGGTCAGTCGAACAATTTTCGTTTCCTAAACTTCGCAGAGAGAGAGAGAGAGAGAGAGAGAGAGAGAGAGAGAGAGAGAAATATTCTAAATGAAAGGGTTGAGGGTGGATCAGCTAAACATTCTGCGACTCCTACTTTCACAAAGAGAGAGAGAGAGAGAGAGAGAGAGAGAGAGAGGAGGATGGCGGGGGAGGGGGGGGGTGGGAGGGAGGGGGTCGCCGGTCTTGAAACCTCACAGTAGCACATATCCTTCTCCTGTTCATGCGTGAAATGGGCGGTAATTGGATCTTTCGACCGAGTCATTTCTCAGGCGCAAAGGCATCAGATCATTCACTCTTGAGTTTCTAATTAATACAACTTAGTAAGCTAATGATAGTGTATTTTTTTCGTGCATTCTTGTCTATCACTCCCGTCCTCCCTGTCTCTCCCTCTCTCTCTCTCTCTCTCTCTCTCTCTCTCTCTGAAGACTAAGTCAACTCTTCCTATTAGAATAATTCTCTCTGTCTCTGTCTGTCTGTCTCTCTCTTTGAAGACTAAGGGTAAAATGTTCAGCTGAGCCACTCTCAACTCTTTCTATTAGAATAATTCTCTCTCTCTCTCTCTCTCTCTCTCTCTCGTCTCAACTTCTTTCTTTCCTCTCTTCTAATGAACAAAAGAGAACGAAATGCCATAGAATTGAAGGGTTGGGCTTTGAAATTCAGATCGTTTCTAAAATGAAAGCGGTTTTTTTTTTAATGGTTATTTATAAAATGCAGTTTGATATTTGTCTATCGATTCATTGGTTGCCCCAAGAACTAAAACAGAAGACGCGGCTGCATTCAAAGTGTTACCTATTCTATTTTCTAAATTTATCCAAGTGTCTTCTCTCGGCTTCCAAGAAAAACTAAGACAAAGTGTTGTGGCTTCTAAATGTTTCTTGGAGACGCAAGATCTTCGACATAGGTCATTGACCTTAAAGCCCGTTTAACTAAAAAAAAAATTGATAATTATTAACGGCTAATTTCTGTATTTCCATTTACCTCCTTTTACTTCTTTCTAATGAACACCATATTCTTTGGACACTTGAATTACAAGTCAGTGTGGCATTGTTCCATATGAATAAGAATAATGATAATAATCAACCCAATGTTCTTCTCAATATATGTAATTGTATATAACTGCTTCCTTATCCATGCTTCGTATCAACTTCCCTTCATCCTTTATTCTTTGTATTGATGCAGCATGGCGTCAGTAGAACTATTTGTTTTCGTTTTTGACAATTCTGAAAATTCACTTAATCATTTCCCTCCTAAACCCCTCTATCTTCAACTCGCTTGCGTATCCCAAACCTTCATCATATTTCTCTAACTATTTCCCCTCTATTATCTCACCCCTTTCTCTCTTTCCATCTACGTCAGGCACCCTTGCAGGGGACATATCTCGAGAGTAATTAGACTTTCCTATCTCCTTATCTGTATGATCTCTCCTTCAGGGACAAAAAGCTGGAGAGCAAAAAATGGAAAAATCTTATATACCCTGAAAAAAAAAATATATAACATATGGTATGGTACGTACCACATCCAAGTTGACTTGACATGATTTCTGTATGTTCTGTAAGACAGCATACCCCAATACTGACTCAACACGAAAAATAAAATGGTAAGAGTCACAGCGATAAGTTATAACCTGGTTACAAACAATCATTGAATATTATCCAAGATTATTAAAGCCGTTTTTATTCAACAGATCTATAAAACACACAATTCGGGAATATCGTGGCTGCACATTTAGTAATAATTACTCTTCAGATAAGTCGATATTATTCACTATCGCCGATCGCATTATATCTCCGAAACTGCAAACCAATAATAACTCAGGATTCTAACAATGAATTAAAGCTGCCTTCAAGTAAGTCTCCACACACACGCACATACACACATATTATATAATTCTTGTAACTGAGTAAAACGTTCTAATTGGTTCCTACAATACCAGCCCAATATATATTAGGAAATCGTCTTAAAAAAAAAGCAAGAAAATAATGGCCAAACGACCCCTTTCTTGTAACCTTAAAAGACGCTGGCATCTTTATGAAATTGGGTAGACTAGTGGACGGTAGGCGATAAGCAATCCATGGACCTAGCAAACGTGAACTGAATCTTCTACTTTTCAAGCAAGGTGCCCAGTTTGGCTGACTATGCCATATTTCATCATATTATATATATATATATGTGTGTGTGTGTGTGTGTATGTGTGTATATACGTATATATGTATATATATATATATATATATATATATATATATATATATATATATATATATATATATATATATATACATGCATACTTGGAAAGAGGGGGTGGATGTTTACCATCTGCCTTCAACCGGATGTAATTAAACATAACAATCCAAATGGGTGCCAAGAAATCAAGTATCATTAGCACATTTTCAAAGGCGCCAATTAAACCAATCTTTTCTTTACGTCGTTAAGAAATTTCTAAGACGGCTAATTAAAAGTGATTTACTTATTCTTTCTTCCCCATTCGACCTGGCGTTAAATATGTTTGTTTCTCGGGGAAGACCATCGCCAGGGGCCATTTCAAAATAACAACTACACTCTTCTTCAGTACCGTGCGTTTATATAATACAATTGACCCTCTCGCAATAATGGAGGTTATCAAGCACGGTGCACCTGTGACGTCTAGACCAAAGGGCGTTGCCCTTAGAAATCGCCAACAGGAAATGCTGCAAACGTCTTTTAAAAAAGATAATCCTTCACAAATAATAAGCTGTTTTTATTCGCAAAGGACAGCAACCTGAAAAGCCACACTGTGCTATCAGAACCAGTCCTCTGAAACGAAATAAAATAAAATGAATAATAAATAAACAAGAAGCTCGTCATGTTCTGTGGAGTAATTAGGACAAGAGCTCATTTCGAGTCGCCGAAGGAAGAGGCGCTTTAACCGAAAATAAAAATATTTTCTCGTCAGAATATTATAACAATGGTTACTAAGGCCCCGTCCACACGGTCGAGCTTTGGTCGACGAACTTTGTCCGATGTGACGTCAGAGGCGGAGAAACAGCGAGAAAAGTCCGAACTTTGCCGCGGTTTCTCCGCTTCTGACGTCACATCGGACAAAGTTAGTCGAGCAAAGCTCGGCCGTGTGGACGGGGCCTTAGATTTCTCTCCTTTTTAATGAAAATACAGGGAACCAGTCCCACTTTTTGCCACCCCGAAATGACGGCCAATGAGTTCGTATCCCAACATTGAAAACGATAAAAATACTGACGCTATCGTTGGCAAACGATTACTGGAAAATGTTGACGCATCAATTATCAAGGTGTTCCAATAGTTCCACCGGATCTCGAAACAATTACTAGTCGCAACATCAAGTTGACACTTCAGGTTCTTTGCAGCGTGCCTTCGGTCCCTAGCTTGCAACCACTTTAGTTCCTTTTACTGTACCACCTTTCATATTCTCTATCTTACTTTCCACCCTTTCCTAACACTTGATTCAGACCTTTTACTGTCAATTTCCATTTCAGCGCTGAACGACCTCATAGGTCCCAGTGCTTGGCCTTTGACCTAAATACTATATATTCAACTCAACGCAATATCAAGTTGAATGAAGGGGATATCTTAGCAGACTAAAAGGCCACCTTTACGAAATGGCCTCGGCTGGCATTTAACAGACTTAATCTAAAGGCACTACCAAACTACACTTCGGCAGCGCCTCAGCGGCGTGGTTGGTATAGTATTAGCGTCCCACCTCGGTGGTCGCGGGTTCGATTCTCGGCCATTCCATTGAGGAGTGAGAGATGTGTATTTCTGGTGATAGAAGTTCACTCTCGACGTGGTTCGGAAGTCACGTAAAGCCGTTGGTCCCGTTGCTGAATATCCACTGGTTCCATGCAACTTAAAAGCACCATACAAACAGACAACCAAAGTACACTTCGGCCAGTGCTTCAGTGTCGCCACTTAAGACGCAAGTGTCCAGAGCGCCCCTTTATGACGCCAGTACAATATACTCTGTCTCTTTATTCTGTAAATTAATGAGAAGAAACATAGGTCCTGGGAACCAACAGGTCCTACAGAGCCTTGGAGAAAAACAAAACAAAACAAGGAATCTATGGATAGGGATAAAGTGAACGAGGGAAACAGTGGGAGATGCACTGAAGAGGTAAACGTTAAAAGGAAAAAGGAGAGGGTAGCAGGAAGTAGGCGCTAACGGGGGGTGGGGGTGGGGGGAGGAGCTGAAAGTAGTTCAAGGATCAGTAGTTAAACTAAAAACTTTCTATATACATAAAAGCTAACACCTTCCATGGCCATAAATTGCACGAGTCGGTCTACCTCACTTCAGTTTCTCCTCTGTCCATCCGCCTGTGGTGGTCGAGCATGGTAACACTGCGTCCCGGGTTTTAAATAGTTACGCTATGTGTAAGTTTTAGGTAAATAAAAGGATATCTGGGTGTACATTTGCAACTTAAAAGTGTTTAATAATTTACTGTATATGAATTACACTGTTAATATTCGAAATAGGGTATTATTATAATTGTTGAATGTAAGCTGAATGTAACTATCTAAAGCCCGGGACGCAGTGTTACCATACGCAAACACCACTGGCGAGTAGACAGATGGAAAAAAAACGAGTATAGTACAAGTGGCTGTACTAGCCTAGTATTCGTTTCAGTTCTACATTACTCCAATTTCTCTCGATCCCTGACTTAAATACTTCTTTGGTATCGCCTCGCTCACCGGAAAGTCGATCGCATTCTATTCCCCGACAGCAACTTACGCCAAACTTCATTCTCAGCTTGAAACCAAGTCGACATATTGAAGGATGACGATGACAAAGTACACAACGTAATCATTAGTCTCAAAACGTTCATAATAAAATGAATAACTGTAATTCCTCTCTTTCGAGCACACTGCATTAGTTATTTCAGCCAATCACGAGGAAGAATAGATTAAAAGAGACGAAGGAAACGGTTGCTGTTAAGTCTAGATAATGATTAATCCTGGTCTAGACAACCGTATGGAAAAATAGTTAGCAGTTGACAATAAAATTCGAAACTAAAGCTCAATTCTGCGGATCCGATATAAAGATGGAACCAAGATCATATAAACTATATATCATTCATCATATCTTTAATCTCCAAGGACTGGGATAATGAAACTCATTGTCTCTCGTGAATTATATCATTATAACAGACGGCATCTTATTTTTCTTAAATACTTTCGGAGAACACGTTCTCTCAATCACAGTTTATCATTTCTAGAAAAGCAACTTTTCATGAACTGCAATCGCTCCCAAATGAAGGCAGTAGGTACAATCGTAAAGATGCATCCATCAGAGAATATTTTCTCTTGCAAGTTGAATTCTGTCAGTAACAATCGTTGTCGTACCCTTATTACATAGAAAAATTTCCTGAGTGACCATTTTTCCCACTTATATCGGAGTGTATATGGAAATCATGTCCTCCAGACCATGAAGAGGCATTTTCGTAAAATCCCCTCTGTAAAGTATGGGTTGAGTTGCGTTGAATATAGGAGTTAGGACAAAGGCCAAGCGCTGGGACCTATGAGGTCATTCAGCGCTGAAATGGAAATTGACAGTAAACGGTTTGAAGGGTGGAAAATAAGATGGAAGAAAGAAAATATGAATGGAGGTACAGTAAAAGGAACGAAAAGGATTGCAGCTAGGGGCCGAAGGAACGCTGCAAAGAACATTAAGTAATGCCTACAGTGCGCCGCATGAGGTCCACTGACTGCACTACCCCCCACCCCTACGGAGGTATCCAGCTTGGAATAAATATCTCAGAATGTTGGCTCCAAGTTCATATCCACAAAATCATCTCGGACACTATCCTCCTACAATTTGGTCATTTAAACTATCTTACCTAACTCCACACTGGACAACCAAGAACGTCAGAGCAGAGAACGGTCTCCTGAAGGGCGCATTCTTCCACAGAATGACATCCTTCCTTATGGCCTGTCCACACTAGTGGGCATGTGCCCGTCGGGCACTTCCAGCTATTCTTAGTTTCTCTAGCTTCTAAAGCAGTGTTACCAATAGTATCGTTTTGGCTACGTACTTGGCCGGTCAGTATAATGGAACGGGTAATGGCAACAGTGTTTACTAGTCGAGCAGTGCCTTAAAGGGCATCCTTTACCTGCCTGGGCTTCAGCATTTTTTCCATGCCCACTATTAACCCATCATCTATTCCTTCTTTCCGTTTCCACTGCCTTCGTTCTTCATTTCTCTTTCTTCCACCAGCGTGTAGGCAACCATCTTGAATTGGCGGTTGGTGTAGGAACCAGCAACCCCCTTCGTCTCCTGACACTGACCATGAACACTCAAAGCTGCCGTAGTTCATGCCGACGGCGTGTCTCTAGTACCTACAATGCCACAATTCGTTGCAAGGACATCTGGTAGTGGTTTAAACATTACTTGGCGGTCCTCAGCGAGCAGAGCCCCCCACTTGGTAGGGCGGTTTGTGTTTCGTATGCAGGAATCCCAAATGACCTTTTTCTCGCTGAAAACGAACACCGTTTTCTTGGTGGCCCGAAGGATCATCTGTCTGTCTGCCTGTCTGTCTGTCTGTCTGTGCTGTGTTTTGCCAAAAATTCCATTTTCTCATTTTTTAATTTTTTTTTGTGGGGGGGGGGGGGGGTCGCAGGGGAGTTGTCTATTTTTTTTATTTGGTTTTCTAGTTATTCCCAGTTTTAAAATAATTTTATTTCAAGTCAATGGCCAGCTGGGGGTTTGTTTCATGTAAATAGGTTTCACCTACTGAAATAATAATAATAATAATAATAATAATAATAATAATAATAATAATAATAATAATAATAATAATAATAATAATAATATTCTTTTTACAAAGTTTTCATCCGTATCCAATTTGATTTCATTATCATTACTTATGCTTTCGTCTGTTGACTCGTCAAAACGAACGTACCAAGTTTGAATAGTTCCTTGATCCTTCAGCAGACCTCGAAATGGTGCAACATAGTCATCTATTTTGCCTTGTAATATGAAACTCCGTGAGAGCAAAACAGCTCCTCGCAGAATTGTTATTAAAATGATGCTAAATGCTCTCCCATAACGCAACGATTAAAATAACTCTGAATAGGAAGCTTCTGTAACCGGCACCAGTAGCAACGACGAAAAATATGTGACTAAAAAAAAAAAAAATTCAGGATATTAATGAAGAGATTAAGTGGAGCTTTGTGGTTGATGAAGTACGCGTTGGAGGTGATATGATGATGACGACGATGAATTAAGACGATAATAAAAATGTCTATACTCTAGCAACAAAAGGTTGAGACCTTCCTACAATTAGCGGCGTTGACACGTTTCCCATCTTGCCAAAGGAGGTATTTAATCCTAGTCCAAAAAGGTACATTTTCTGGATTAACCTCCTCGAGGTTAATCCTGAGAGTGGCCAAATACTATAGTACTGTCCAGCTATTAATTTTTATCACAAATGACTTCGTTTTAAAGTAGTGTCTGCCATGTGTAGCTATGCATCCATATGTTAACGCATTACTTATTTACACTAAATATATATATATTATATATATATATATATATATATATATATATATATATATATATATATAATATATATATATATATAACCCCTAATTAAATTTTGTATTGAGCAATTAGAAAAATGTACAGCGAGGTCCAAGAGTAATGTTTTCATCCTCACGTTTTGCTTTCGTACCGACGAATGGAGGGAGGTGGCAGAAAATCCGATTATTCATACGCCCCGTGGTCACTTCTCTTAACCTACGCACGAGGAAATGGCAGCGCCGCTCAAAAAATCTGCCAGATCTACCAAATTATTACCCTTTTTTCTGAAAAGTCTGAACGGGTTTAAGAAAATATGGCAGCAGTGCTAATCACCCTCGAGTCTCAACCTTTTGTAGCCACAGTATAACTACTGAAACAACGTACTATATACATATGTAATATATAGGCTACATATGCCGGAATCAAAACAAACTAGTAAAAAATGCGTTGAAGTTTCTTCGGCACAATCGATTTTTTCTGTAATGAAACCCTTGCAGCCACTGGCCCTAGTGGTGAGCATGAAGTCTTGTTGGCATCAACAGCAATGCCAGACGCACGAACATGGCTAACTTTAAGCTTGAATATACAACAAAAACTACCCAGGCTAGAGGGCTGCAATTTGGCATGTTTGCTGACTGGAGGGTGGATGATCAAGATACCAATTTGCAGACCTCTGTTCTCAGTAGTTTTTGAGATATGAGTGCGAACAGGAAAAGTGCGGACGGTCAGACAAAGCCATCTCAATAGTTCTCTTTCACAGAAAATTAATAAAAACATATATTGTGAAATTTTTATCCAAATTACACCATATATATTTCTGTAATACTATTCGCCTACTTGAAGCAGAGGATACATACGGGAGCTTTTCCTAAAGTTTTAGACTGGCGTTAATTGATAGGCATTTTTAAAACCACCTTTAATTCCAGATTGATAAAGCAACCAAAAAAATAAACAAGTTAATAAACAAGTTATTTTTCAATTATTTTCATATGTAAAGAAGGTAATATAACTGAAGATAAAAGTCAAGTATATCTTAGTTTGATCAGACAATTGAGCTGATTTACATCTCTCCAAGGGCTGGCCCGAAGGATTAAATTTGATTTACGTGGTTACTTAGCAACGGTTGACCTACAGCTTATTGTGGGATCCGAACAACATTATATCGAGACAAAATTTCTAATCACCAGAAATAAATTCCTATGGTTGCGTATTGACAGTAGCCGGGGAGCGAACTCGGGCTACCAGATTGATAGGCGAGTACGCAACCCACTCGTCTAAGGACAATCCTGAAAACGGTGAACCAGAAGGGAAAGAGCTTAAGAGAAATAACCAAACCAAAATCCCCCAGGGTCAGAAGCAAGTCAAACGTCTTATCTGCATCGGCTATGGACAGATAAGCTTATCGGGCTAAAGAACTTTGGTCGACAAACTTTGTCCGATGTGACGTCAGAAGCGGAGAAACAGCGAGAAAAGTCAGAACTTTGCTGCGGTTTCTCCTCTTCTGACGTCACATCGAACAAAGTTCGTCGAGCAAAGCACGGCCGTGTGGACGGGGCCTTAGACGTGAGAACACGAAACTTCTCGGAAGTGATAATTAACGCATACGTTAAAGAAAAATTATAAAAGGAAAATCATTATGAAGCTTACATTTTTGTCATTCCTAAAATAGAAGGTTCCCGATAAGAAATGACACAATTGAGTAGAACGCACAGTCTCATATTCCTCCCAACATGGCGGAAATCTATGAAAGGGGACCTATGAGGTCATTCCTCGCTGAAAGAGAAAGGAAGAGTAAAAAGGTTCGAAAAAATAAAGAAGCTCCCAGTTAGACTACGAACCCATAAGGGGTTGGTGCCGTCACTGCACCTCATACGGAGCACCGTAGGCATTACATGAGGTTCTTTGTAACGTCCCTTCGGCCCCTACCTGCAACCCCTTTCGTTCCCCTCACTGTACCTCCTGAGGGTATGTTGCGAGGGTATGTTGCAACAAACCTTCAGCAGTGCCCATAGTGTCATTATATACTCGTCGATGTATGATTAAATAAGACATTACATTCTTGAATATGAAAAGATAAAGCATGATACCATTTAGACCGTAGGCTGGTATTTGGAGTATGTGATTTCCTCGCGTATATAACGTCTTGACTAGCCTGCTTACAACAAATATAATGGAGTAACGTGACGCAAGAATTTTCCAAATTGCTTTATGATTACTTTATAAGTTTCCCTCTCGGACATCACGAATTCTCCGGCCCACATTTAACTATTATTATTCAAAAGATGAAGCCCACAGGGGGCACCGACCAGAAATTCAAGCTTCCAAAGAATAGGGTGTTCAATAGGAAGAAGTCAGAGGAGGTAGAGGGAAATGCAGAACGAAGGGATCTCGCTTATTAAAAAAGAAATATTAGATTAATGAATTAGTAAACAGACAGAAATGTATTGAAATGCACGGAGACTAGTATTAGCTAGTTCGCTTAAGGTAGATTCTTGGGTGAGCCCTATGCCTGCGAGACATTTGTTTGGCGGACGCTGATTACCTGGGAGCTGCCTATACCTCCCGTTACCAGCCAATCAGCGGCGCCAAACAAACGTCTCGTAAGCATAGGGTTCATCCAAGAATCTACCTTAAAGTGAACCAGCTATGCAATGCATTGTATCTTCGCTTTTTGAAGTTCAGTTGACTAATTAAAACCAGCCTTTTTCATTATCAACACTGAATTATTCATCACAGATTTTCATGTCGTGTAAAACAAATGATTAGTCAAAGATCCAAACTACCAGCACAGAAATGGTAAAAATTGACATGGAATAAGTGCTCTTGCTTGGCATCGTTTAAAGAAACCCTAACACTTGTGTACTTGAACTTCTCAACCACAGCATCATCACTGCGACAACATTACGCGGCTTAAGACCTTGAAGACGAAACAATAAACCCCCCCTAACATTCATTTGAAAAAGAAGAAAAAATCAAAACAACTGACAATCAACCAAATGACATCAAAAGAGAATCGAAGTCCGTAACAACATTCGAATGGGGAAAACAATAAATAAAAAAAGAAATAGAAAAACAAGAGAGGTTTTATCCCCTCAGAATCCTTCAATCGATCAGCTAATCCTTCTAATAACCGGTCTTGATCTGCTGATCAGATTTTATGTTTATCTGCCTTAGCGTTATTGCTCTTTTCGTTGAGCAGATATGCGTCCCCCCACCCCCCCACACAGCCCCCTGTCCTCCTACCTACATCAACGAACCCCCTTCTAATCACCCCCCCCCACCCCCCCCCCGCCCTAGCAACTACCCCCCGCCACGACCCGGACCATCTTTACCACTAGAGACAAGTTCGGTCTGCCGTCTACCCACCCACATATCCAAATCTTTTTCTTTTATATTTTTGTCTATTTGCTTCTCCTTTAATTTCCTTCCTATTTTTCAGGTATTATGTAGACTGGAAAGGAATGTAAAATTTAGGCCAAAGGCTCAACGCTGAGACCTATGAAGTCATTCAGCAATGAAAGGAAAATTTGAGAGTAATAAGGTCTTGGAAGGCGTAACAAGAGGAAAACCTCACAGCAGTTGCACTTTGAAACAATATGAACAGAAGTATAGTGAAGGAAATGAAAAGGGTTTCAGATAGAGGACGACGAAACTTGCATAAACAAAACCTTAAGGGATGCTTACAGTGCACCGCGTAAGGCGTCACCCTCCATGGGGGTATAATGTACAATTTATCATTCGCTTCTCTTGATATAAAGATATCAAAATAATGTTCGTGTCTTTATATATCATCTTGAAATCTATATATATATATATATATATATATGTATATATATATATATATATATATATATATATATATATAATATTATAGTATAGTATATATACATAATATAATATATACTATATATACACCCATGTATGTGTATATATACATACAGATTAAGTCCTGAGAATGTAAATTTGCTATTTGAATAAATAAGCCTTAGGCGTCGTTCATAGCAAAAAAAAAAAAGGTTGCACAAACAGGCTTGCAATTGTAGCTGAAACCCCGTGTAAATAAACGAGTGTTTAATCTGGGTTTTTATTTGTCTTCCTCAACCGAATTTCTAATTAGCCATCGAAATTGAATGGGTGCACAATCTGCGTTCAGAAGAGTAAAACACTCGTGTTTCTGTATACACCTATACGTTTATTTAGTTTAAATCCGATTGGGATTCCTAATTAATTCAACTTCTCCGTTGATTTTTCTGTAGCCACAAAGCCGTTTCCCTTGACATGGGGTGGTTTCAACGAAAACGCGACGGCAGTTCCTGCCTCATTCATCCTCTAACTAGCAAAATTGGCATCTACAGGCCTTCCTGACAAGCTCACCAGTTTTCCGTCGTTCTGCGGCTCTCCCTCGCTTTTTATCGATATAAGTTTCATTTCGCTCTATCACTTTTGTCACCCCACAAACGCAATGTCTTGGCTTCTTACTCCCTCTTTTAGAGACTTCTACTATACAGGACCAGAATACCTTAAAATTGCTTACAAAAGCTTTTTAGTGATGCTGATCATTTTATCACACTTTCCTCGTGCCAGCGCGTGCCACCTTTCGACCCATTTCACTCCTCATGCAGATGACAATCAATAATTCACAATACTATGACTGACTGCCACTAGGGTATAGAAAGCAATATTGCTTAGTCATATCTGTTCTAAAGTAGCAAAGCGCCTATAGCTAAGGGTTGAGGATTCCAGGGAGGATATACTCCCCAGCTATCTATGAAGGCCTTCCATAATAGAGAATACTTTAATTTTATGTATGAAACGTTGCATTACAGCAGCTGCATTCTCCTGGTTCTATTTCGTGTAGGAGTTCCCATAAAAGTGGCAAGGTTCTTTTCAGAAAGAAAAATGGGGAAAAAGAATGCAAAGTGGGAAGGATAAGCACAGTAAAGATAAATGATTGATAATTAGTATGGAATAGAATAAAAAAAACTTTCCTGTCGAAGAGGAGCATGGCAAGTGCGATGAGAGGACAAGTAGGCAAAGGAGATTGGGATGGAGAACAAACAAGTTCATGGTCAGTACCACAGGCAGACCAAGGAGGTAGCTGAAGATGGCACTTAGCAATGGCTAACTAGACCAACGTTTAAAGAACGAGAGTCCTTTTAAACTAGAGATTAAGAAGGAGACGGTTCTTTCTAACTAGAAGAGGTAAAGAACGAGACCTGTTCTCTTTAACTATAGAAAGGTATTTAAGAAGAAGACTGTCTCTCTAACTAGAGAGGTAAGAACGACGTCCTCTTTATAAAGAAGAGTGAGAAACGAGACTGTCTCTTTAACTAAGAGAGTAGACGGAGACTAAAAAGTCTCTTTAACTAGAGTGAAAGAACGGACTGTCTCTTTGAACTAAGAAGGTTAAAGAACAAAGACTGTCTCTTTACTTAAAGAAGAAAAGTTAAAGAGACGAGACTGTCTCTTTAACTAGAGAGTTAAAGAACGAGACTGTCTCTTTAACCAGATAGTGAAAGAACGAGACTGTCTCTTTAACTACTTAGTGAAAGAACGAGACTGTCTCTTTAACTAGAGAGTTAAAGTTAAAGAACGAAGACTGTCTCTTTAATAGAGAGTTAAGAACGAACTGTCTCTTTAACTAGAGAGTGAAAGCAAGACGTTCTCTTAGAGAGTTAAAGAACAAACTGTCTCTTTAACTAGAGAGTTAAAGAACGAGACTCTCTTTAACTAGAGTTGAACGAGACTCTTTAACTAGAGAGTGAAAGAACGAGACTGTCTCTTTAACTAGAGAGTTAAAGAACGAGACTGTCGGCATGCTGATGACAGCAAGAGACCAAGAGCTTTGTTCACGATATATGCAAAATAAAACGGCCGGACAGACATCAACATCAACGAAGGCCTACAAACAAGAACAGAATATGGAGACCATCAACCACATCGGGAGTAAATGCCCAATATTAGCTCAAAATGAATACAAGAGAAGACATAACACAGTCGACAAGGCTTTGCCCTTGAAGACCTGCAAAGAAAATAACTTACCTTATGGTAAAACCATATGCCAGAAAAATGCGCTAGAAAAAAAAAATCAAGGAAGGTCTAGAATGTAATCCCGTCAAATAAACAGACCCAGAAAATATCTCTGTCTGGATGTAGCCACACCAACGAGACACAACTACAGTTAACGATAAAGGCCAGAGAAAAGAGGTGCCATGACCTTAAGATGGAAATAAGGAGACTTTGGCGAACTCAAGTGGAGGAAGTAAGACATAAAATCCTGGAAACCTCGCATTGGGCTTCCTCCAGAAAACTGTACGGCTGGCCATAACAAGGATGATTAGGCGAGTGTTGGAATCCTAAGGAAACAGGACAATGGGAGTCACATTCTCAAGAGACATGTGAAAAGAAAGAGCATAATTACAATTTATATAACTTCAATATTATCCTTTGAACAGGACAACGAAATTAAACCGAAATCCTGCACTTCGTTCATAATCTATGATTTTACACTATTTTTCACTGACCACTCAAAAAATGGGATACGTGAACGGTTTCGTCATGTAAACTTTGACCACCTTCTAAAATGAAAGTGTATTTTCTAGAAAGTAAATAGTGAAAAAAAAAAAACAGTTTATACTACTTCTCGAGCAAACTTTTCCTATGTGATTGTCGAAGAAGACTGCAGAAAAGGTAATTAACTTACATTCAACCAGTTTGTGAGGTGTGCGCGATATGTCACGGATGTGTGTTAGTGCCATGTTTTAAGTAGTGTGGATGTGCCCTTACGAAATGAATAAAGCGCTCTGTCTAAAAAGGTTCTATAACTGAAATAGTGCTTATGGAAGATGGCTGCCCTGATTTTTGGCAGATATAGAATAAAGAAAGCTGTTTTTTATATTTTATAAGGCTTTAGGAAGCTTTCTTGTAGTTTTTTTTTAGAATATTTAATGTGCATTTCTGAATTATTTCAGTAGAGATTATCTTTTCCTTCGCCCATGATAATTAGGATAATCATGGTTGAAGGAAAAGGTAATCTCTATTGAAATAATTTTCAGAAAAATGCACATTAAATATTCTAAACAAAAAACTACAAGAAAACTTCTAAGCCTTATGAAATATAAAAAAACAGCTTTCTTTATTCTAAAATCTCGCCAAAAAATCAGTCCAAATACTATACTTTGAAACGATGTTGCCTATACACAGGGAATTTGATATCCAAAAAACACTAGAAGAGAATGACACATGCCCTTCACAATACAATTGCTTCCATAACCCTTAATGAAAGGTTACTTATCTTGGCCATGTTTTGGTAAAAGTTCTTGTCCTAGCTAAAAAGTTCACGATATTCGAGAAAAGCTCATGTCTAAAACATGCTGTGACACTTGAAGTCGCACATTTGCTTCTTGACCTAAATACTGCGATAATAAAGACGAATGTTGTTGATTCTGTTGTTCATTTTGCTGCTGTGTTATCGCAGTCGCAGCGGCTTACAACCTCCCCAAAGCGCCATGTGGCCTGTTACAAACGACATTTTTAAGGCTAAATACCAAAGGTTGGAATGTGTGAGCGTGAACTGGGGTGAGGCGTCTTCTCGTGTGAGTGTCAGCAATTCGCCTGCAACATTTCCAACCGGGTTTTATCGCACACCATCTTAAACGATCACAATAACATCTTCATGAGGACTTGTCACTTTAGAGCACCAGAAACACAACCTCTCGCGCATATGTATCATATTTAAATGGCTTAATTAGGTATTATGAAAGGGTACAGGCGGTGAAAAAATCCGCTAATGAAGTAGCCGCTTGGAGTAGTCAGTTCCTGGCCCATAATGCACTTGTTTGATATCATCCACCCTCCCACCCAAAACGAGCACCAACCCCCTGGGGGAGATCCCTACTCAGTCCCCTTCACCAAGATCACCCACCAAGCTCTCTCTCTCTCTCTCTCTCTCTCTCTCTCTCTCTCTCTCTCTGCTTTGGCCTTTACACGCAGAGTGAAAAGGTCAATATGCAAAAAGAAGAAAAATGTCGTACAATTTAACGTTTAAAGTATTTTGCCTTAAAGATGGAGAACATATCTCGTGATGGCTTCGTAAAGTGGTGGGGGCTTCAGGGAAGTCACTGAAGTTGTTTTTTTCTACTTGACGAGAACAGTCACCCAGGGGGCTTTTATGGCTCTATAAATTTGGATTATTAGACAAAAATGTACAAGAGATTATTAAATCTACTTAGAATTCCTGAGGATCTATTTGACACAGAATTCAGCCACCCGAGAGGATAATAAAGTTGTTAGCAAACACTGTCACTTGACCAAAAATGCTGCGCGTTGAAACTGATATCAGTGCATGAGTACATAGTAATTTCGCGCCTGCTTAGTTACACAAACACACACACACACATACACGCACGCTCAAATATAAAATATATATATATATATATATATATATATATATATATATATATATATATTATATATATATATATATATTATATGTATATATATATATATGTGTGTGTGTGTGTGTGTGTGTAAGTGTGTGTGCATTAAGCTACAAATGTCCTTTAATATCCCATTCGCTCTACCTCGGAATTAATATATTTTCATATATGTGAACCGAAGGGGAATTTTTTTAGCTCATAATAATTTCGTGCTCTCGTGGATTCGAACCAGCGAACAGAGAGAAATCAGGACTTCAGTGACGTGTTGGCCGAGTCGGTAACGACACTGAAGTCCCGATTTCTCCTCTGTAAGCTAGTTCGAATCCACGAGAGGACGAAATTATTATCAACTAAAAAATTCGCCTTCGGTTAACATTTATGAAATATATTAATTCCGAGGTAGAGCGAATTGGCATATTAAGAACATTTGTAGTTTAATGCATTAGTAACTAAAATATATGAATCACGGTGATGTGATAGAAATTCTATATATTATATATATATATATATATATATATATAATATATATATGTATATATATATATATATATATAGTATAGATATATATATATATATATATAATACATATATATATATATATATATATATATATATATATATATATATATATATATACATACGTATGTCAATATTACAATCTCTCTCTCTCTCTCTCTCTCTCTCTCTCTCTCTCTCTCTATACATACACACACCCACACACAAACCCATTATATATATATATATATATATATATATAATATATATAATATATATATATATATATATATATATATCGATCGAGACAGGTGTAAAATGTTCTAATTTGAAAGCACTTAGAAACAAAATTCACACGGATTCTGCCTAAATTGTGACCACGAGTGCATTGGCTTGGGGCAGAAAATGGGGGACTGAGAACGACTTTGAAAGGTATGTTGGGGGATAGGTACAAGGACAAGGGGGTCGTTGTGGGGGGGGGGGGGGTTGGGGCCCTTGTGTTTACCGAGAGGAACATTCGTAATGCCAGGTGGCGGCAAGATGGCCCAGAGTGACCCTCTCTGATCTTGGCATTTTCATCTTGGCATCAAGGGACTTTATCACTATGGGGGCTGGAGGTGGAGGAGAATAAAGTGAGATAAAATGGGGTCTAAAGGAAGAGGTGACAGACAGTAATGAAGGGAGATTAGGAAGAACTGAAGGATGGGAATATGTATTTGAAGGCAACATGGAACAATCATTCCATGAATAGAACTGCACTAGATATATGAGGAAATCAAAAGAAGTAATGAGTCAACTTATATATTTTTTTAGTTCTAAAAACTGGAGAAAATTTGGAACCGATGAAAAAGGAGCAAAAGGCGAAACTTACAATATAGAAAATCTCGGAAAGCCAACAAAAAAAAATTGGAAAAAGGTTTCAAGGTAAAGAAAAACGGGAATAAAGACAAAAGAAGACTTAAAAAAGAAACAACGAACGAAAGTGAAACAAAAAAAAGGTCAATTTGTTGTTTTATGGTCGAGTGTTGTTGAGCTCTACACGAGTGATCTTCAAGACTGCAATCGAATATGTCTCGACTGACCATGAAATAAATACACAATTTTCTTTTACTCGGGCAGTGAGCCTACAAAACACCTTGTTGCTGTTTTGTTGTTGTGGGGGGAGGGGTTAGGAAATCCTAAAAAAAGGCCCGAAAAAGGTTGTTTCGCGTTGAGTTAATGATTCAAGAATTTCAGGATAGGATATTTATGATTTATTTATTAGGATGGAAATATAAAATTAACTAATGTGCATGTTCAACAGTGTCAGAAAAAATATTTCTAATAAAATAGTGTAATCTTTTTTATTTTCGTTGTGAAACAACGGCTATTTGGCTGTAGATTTCAGCGCGTTTTAATTTGTTTGATGTACTGAACTTTAGAGGCTATGTTTCTCTTGAATTATTTCGTTTCCACTTCGTATAACTAAGAATATATGAACGCGTTTAATTTGTGTCCTTTTCATTTGTTCCTTGTTGTTAGTATGAGTAGTTCTAATTATGAGTATTAATTACGAAGACCACTTCACGTTAAGTTAGGAATATAATGTTTGTATCTTGTTCGTCAGGGGAAAACCTCGCACGCGTTCAGAGTAAGCTGGAATTCGAATAACGCCCTTGTTCCTTTTTATCGTATACAATCTTTCAATGGCGAAAATGCTGAGAATAAATCGGGGATAGGTATATCTTTGGAATAATCAATATTTTATTGTCAGTTCTTATAATACCTCCTCCTGAAAGCTTTTCCTCTGTGATAAAAAAAGAAGAAGAAAACGTTATAGATATTCAAATCAAAGCTGACAAGCAACCGCATTTTCCCCAAACCGTTCTCTGTTTCTCTCCCCCGCCATTCCCCCACCACCTTTCTCCAACCCCTTCACACTCGCCTTCCCCTCCCCTCCTTCTCCTCCCCCACGACCAATCCCACTTTTTAGAAGAGCAAATGAAAGTAAGGGGAAGTGACTGTTTATGCAACATCCATCAAGAGAGAGAGAGAAACATCAACCACTTAAAAATTTGGGTAAAGTCTCAAGCGCCCACAGTTGTTCAGCGCCTTTGCCCATCGCCTCACTCTGCCGTCCTTTTCTAATGGCTCGCAATTTCTCTCTCTCTCTCTCTCTCTCTCTCTCTCTCTCTCTCTCTCTCTTCCCCTTTCCTGATATTGTTTTTATACAGATTAGTTTTCCTTCTTTCTTTTGGGGTTTGAATGTCTTTTGCAAAAAATCCGACTCCCCTGTTTTGTCGCATTTTTTTTCAACGCCACTCATTGGTTTCTCCTTTTATCGTTTGTCCTCTCAGTACAATACATTCTCATCTTGCTGGTCTTCCTATCTCACCCACCGTTTTTTCCTCCATGCATCCTCCAGCATCGCCTCCTCTTCTCCATCTCAGTCTCCTCCCATCCCGAGACTCCTAAGAGAGAGACCAAAACATCCCGTCGGGTCTGACATCTAGGCCCTGAAATTCCTATTAGTCAATGTTGCTGAGTATTATCTCATCTCTCCCTTGGAAGCTGCAGTGGTAATAATT
Organism: Macrobrachium nipponense; assembly: GCF_015104395.2. Lineage (NCBI taxonomy): Eukaryota > Metazoa > Arthropoda > Malacostraca > Decapoda > Palaemonidae > Macrobrachium > Macrobrachium nipponense. The sequence continues at coordinate 64,501,957 of NC_087217.1, read as the reverse complement.
AAATACTGTATATTTTTTGTGGGGCCTGGTAAGCACACATTCGAAAATGAAAACTTACACTGAAAATGACGGACCGAACGACTGACCTGATAAGATTGTATTTGTGCAGACATACATAACAAACGACAATGGTAATTGACACTGGCATATCAATATTGTTATACTTCATCCCGATGATCGAATGACGTGATTTGCAAAATTGTGAAACTAGATGCTTCACAATATCGTATTTTGAAATTCGTGATACAAAATAGTGAAATTACATACTTCAACAATAATCGTATTTTGACGTGATACAAAACTTATGTTAAATTCTACATGCTTCACAATAATCGTATTTTGACGTGATGGAAAACTTACGTGAAATTCTATATTCTTTGTTCCTGACCTACTCAGGAACACTATATGTAAACTGTCAATTCCAGAGTACTGGCTAACTTCACGACTTACCAGTCATGCTTATACTTATCCTTAACGTGAAAAAATCAAAGCACATCAAATGAATATAAGACGACCAGAGAGATCTGGTATTCCCAAACGCCTCCGACAGAATCTTAGGTTGAACAAGCTAACATGAAAAAAAAAAAACAGTCAGCAATGAAACAATGGAATATAGAATGAAATATAGACTTTAGGCCAAAGGCCAAGCACTGGGAACTATGAGGCCATTTCAGCGCTCGAAAGGAAATTGAGAGTAGGTTGGTATGAAAGGTGTAACAGGAGGAAAACCTCGCTGTTGCACTTTGAAATAATTGTTAGGAGGGGTTGGATAGCAAGATGGAAGAAAGATAATAAGGATGGAGAACAGTAAAAGGAAAGAAAAGGTGCGAAGGAAACGCTGCAAAGCAGAAACTTTTAGTAATGCCTACAGTGCACCCCATGAGGTGCACCGACGGCGACTGAAACAATGGAAAACTAAGGTAATATATGAAAACAATCCAAGCGTAGCTGTAGGGCAGTTTCAAAGACACAGGTAAGTAAAAGCCATGGCAAAAAAAGAAAAAAAAATCGGACAGCAAAACAAAATAAGAGGCGAAAACGAACCTATAGAAACATAAGGAAATGTGCTGATAAGTATATAGTTACAGTCTAGTACAAAAGGATTCCGATTCCTTTAGAGCAAAAAAATCGAGAAAAATTCGTAAATCAAAGGAGATGTATGCATATATATGATATATATATATATATATATATATATATATATATATATATATATATATATATATATATATATATATCATATATATATATATATATATATATATATATATCTATATATCATACATACATACATATATATACTAGGTATGTATATATATATATATATATACGTATGTGTGTGTGCACGTGTGTAGTTAGAGCTAAATAAAGTCCATTTCATATTAAAAATACCTTACAGGGAGAAAAAATCCTTTTTATCCTTATACCATTCTCTGTGTAATTTATAAATCCAAATGCAGTTTGATCCCAGGAAAAACGAAAGAACCCAACATACTATACAAACACAAAGGAAGAGAGAGAGAGAGAGAGAGAGGAGAGAGAGAGAGAGAGGTGAAGGAGACGAGAGAGAGAGAGAGAGACTCAGTCAACTGCCTGATACAATGCGACTTCGATAATCCTACATGAACGCAGCATCCGCTAAGCCGCTGGACACATTGTATAACGAGGCCCTTTGACCGAGGAAACAAAATTGTTTGAGTTTCCACAGATTTTTCGAGTTTGTCAAGACTGTGTTTGTTCTACCTTTTCACAAACAACGTTCCTTGAGCCGTGGACACTGTGGAACGCCGTCCTCTCAACAGACAAAGAGCAAGAGAACCCACCGAGTGCCACACCTGAGGGGTTTAACAGGTCTCAGGGACGATTTCTCCTTAAAAGAGGCAATGGCGGCCCTGGATTAGAAACTAAGAAGTGTCGGGGGTGGGGCGCGTGGGGACGGGGGCGATGGGGGATGAGAGGGGAAGAGGGATGCGGGAATATTTGGAAGATTGGACGTTGCTACGGAGGAGAATTAACGGGCTTCAGGAAGCTGTTGAGAAATGGTATGAAGAGACGTTGCACTACTTTTCTGGCTTTCTTTTACCCTCATTCATAATTATGGATCTTTTCTAGATAGTGCCTTCTAAGGGTTTTGAACAAACATGTATCCACCTTTAATCAAGGACCATTGGTGTTTACCGCAAATACAAAAGACCATAAAAAATAATATCATAAAGATAATAACCAAGAAATAGTAGCACTAGATTACGACCCCAGACAAAACCATTGGGGTTGGTCACTATCACGGAAAGATCCAGACTTACTTTGCTTGACTTATTTTGCTTGATTTTACTTTCAACTATCTCCCCATTACAAATCACCATTATCATTTCCATCTGTCGGAACCCCGATTCCAGTTCTCCTCTCTTCAATATTTGTTCCCGTAACGCATCGAAAATCTCTATCCAAGTATGTTTCGTTGAGCTGAATTGAATTCAATTGAACATAGAATTTAGGCCAAGCACTGGGACCTATGAGGACATTCGGCGCTGAAATGGAAAATAACAATAAAAGGTTTGAAAGGTGTAAGAGGAGGAAAACCTCAAAGCTGTTGCATTATGAATCAGCTGTTATGAGAGGATGGAAAGTAAGATGGAAGAAAAAGAATAGAACGGCCGTACAATAATAGGGAACGAAAGGGTATGCAGCTAGGAGCGAGGTACGCTGCAAAGAACCTTAAGTAATGCCTACGGTGCACCGCAGGTGGTGTAGTGACGGTACTACACCTCCTACGGGGCAGGTTAAATTACGTAATCCTGTGCACCTCTTATGATAATGTCTGTTAAATTCGGTACACAGCAAAGCAGTTCACAGCTTGGCCACTTTCTTGATCGTGCTTTTACCGTTATTTCCTCTCCATTGACTGTTAGCTTTGCTTTGCTTGCACTGAATTTCAGTCCTCTCCGCTTCATTCCTCTCTCTTCTACTATTTAAACATCTCTACCGATTCGTCAGACTACAAACATCTTACAGACATTACAGACTTTTTATACTTGTTATACTGTCTGTCTGTTTTTCCGCTCTGTACCCCTTAAATTCCGTGTCACCTGTGAAATCAGCCATTTCACTAATATATATATATATATATATATATATATATATATATATTATATATATATATATATATATATGCAGAAGCCAGGTACTATGTCGTACCTCTAAGTAAATGGGGATACAATCCACAATGAAGTAAATTCCTCTGTAGTTGAAAATATATATTTCTTGTATAGAAATATATATTTTAAAACTACAAGAGGAATTTACTTCATTGTGGATTGTATCCCCATATATATATATATATATAATATATATATATATATATATATATATATATGTATGTATGTGTATATATTATATATATTCTATATATATATATATATATATATATATATATATATATCTATATATATATTATACACACACGTATGTAATACATATATAAATATACATCACGTATGAATATAAATCTATACAATTTTAAATCAGTGAAGGACTATACGTATACAAAGATTTAGATGTGTACACTATATACGTATATGCATATGTATATATATATATATATAGTATATATATATATATATATATATATATATATATATTATAAATATATACATATATAAATATATATATATATATATACATATATGTATATTATATATATATATATATATATAATATATATATATATATATATATATATATATAGATATATATATATATATCTAATATATATATATATATATATATATATACACATATATATATATATATATATATATATATATATATATATATATATATATATATATTACATATATTATATATACATATCCTGTCGAATTATCATATGGGTTCTAGCATACGAAGTATAAGGACGAGACAGTGCTGAAAATATTATTATTATATATTATTATATTCATATATCCCCTGCTGAATAATCGTACAGTCCTTGCATACGGCGTATAAGGACGAGGCAGTCATGAAAATCATTATTATTATTATTATTATTATTATTATTATTATTATTATTATTATTATTATTATTATTATTATTATTATTATTATTATTATTATTATTATATTATTATTATTATATTATTATTATTATTATTATTTATATTGTTGACGCGTTTTGCAATCATTCATATGGAATAATCCCATACAGACTCATATTACTGAGAACATTTCAACAAAATACGATATTCATTCGAGAACCAACCAAGAGAAGTGTAGTTAAAAACTCAAGGAAATGTAACACATAAATATTTGACTGGATAAATCGACGTAGCATCCTCAGCTTTCCGCCAATCAAACAATAAATAAGTAAATTTATAAATAAATAAATAACTAAATAAATAAATAAATAAATAAATAAATAAATAAATAAATAAATAAATAAAAAACCCAAAGCCCCGACGGAGACGCATCCATAGGACAGTGAGAACTTTATTGGACACCAGCAACACGGAAGCTTACTCCATTCGCAGTCGAATCCAGTCGTTAAATCGCCCTACTCGAATCCGTCGGCAATTTGAACTAAATCGTTTCTAAGCCTTCAAACGTCTTAGGAGAGATTTCCATACTTGAAGTCATCGCTTATTGTTTTCATTAAATGACTTAACTGGGAAACATCAGTAACTTTTGCACAACTTGAAATCATCAATAACTCCGACCTAATAACTTGAAATCATCTATAAACTTTATATCACTAACGTTAGGTAGACTAGCTTGCTTTTTCAGGTTAATTTACTCCAAGTTATCCACAATTTGTACTACATCAAAATATACTCGGAATACTATCAACTGAAGAATCACCACCAACCAGATCAAAAATAGTCATAGTTTCCAATTAGATAAAAATGATCTAACTTAGAAACCATTACTAATTACAATGAAGTACTATCTCAAATCTTCCTAAGATTTGAAAAAAAGCGATACCCAAATTAAAACTATAATCGATTCAAAAGAAACTGTCTTGCTGCATCAGAGCTCAAAATCACGAAAAAAAAAAAAAAAAAAAACTCATAATTCAGGGAGAGTACAGACAACATCCTCCCATGGTTTCCTTTCCTTCTTATTCTGCTCCTTTTCTTTACGGCCGACTCCGCAGAGGCCGTACAAATCCCCTCTAATGTCGGGCAACAAAGGTCCAGCCTTCAATTTCGGCGCTCCGTACACAGCGCTCGCTAATACTCTGTATATCGGGGTCGTCGTAAAACGTAAGTCCCAGGTACCTCGCTGTTAACGAGTCGTAATTTCAGATGCCAACAGGCTGTACACCTGAACAGGGGCTGTACAGGGACATGTTCCGTGTTCTTCAAGTAAGCATGCTGCATGTGAACTAGGATAAGCTGTCTGTGTATAAAGTTGTGGGTTTTATAAAAGGGGTAAATTATTTGATACTACACAGGCACAGATCTTTCACATTATCTGATACAAACACGGGCAGACTTGCACCGCAGACATTCGACAAAGGATGCAGGCAAAGTCAGAATTGCCGAAACAAAAACTCATCGATAATAAAACAATATAATGGAATAAAGTAACTTTGCATAGGAAGGTCCTTGTAGTAGGTTGTAAATAACTAATTGATGT
>NC_087217.1:64460728-64495823 GCF_015104395.2 Macrobrachium nipponense | reverse complement strand
CTTTCCGTTAAGAATAGTACTCTCTCTCTCTCTCTCTCTCTCTCTCTCTCTCTCTCCACGCAACAATTTTTTTTTTCAATTTGATTAATGAAGTATCCTGTCTATCCTTAACAGAAACAGACTTTGTAAGATGTCTTCACATATTTCATTTCCAAATATAAAAGGAAAATTACACGTAGATTATTTTACATTAATTTTCAATAACTTCCAAATGTTTCATAGAAATTAGATTGGGGTAAAGTATATTAGCGTTAAGGATGTCCCATTAGGGGGTAGTGCCGTCAGTGCACCTCATGCGGTGCACTGTAGACCTTGCTTAAGGTTCTTTGTAGTGTCCCTTTAGCCTCTAGGTACAACCTCTTCCACTCATTTTACTGTACCTCCGTCCATAATCTCTCTTCCATCTTACCTTCCACTCTCTCCTAACAATTGATTCTTAGTGCAAGCGTAAGGTTTTCCTCCTGTTACACCTTTCAAACATTCTTCTGTCAATTTCAGTTTCAGCGCTGAGTGACCTCATAGGTCCTGGCACTTGGACTTTGGCTTAAATAATATTCTTTTCTATTCTATTTAACGGTATTTGAATGCTAATCATTTGTAGGTGTATAAAGATTGGTGGCAGTCGATTTTCAGAACTGAGGAAAGTAATTGTTTATAAAACAATTACTTCTTATGGTTTTTGAAAATCATTCATATTGTAGAAATTCGGAGCTTAAAATGAGAAACAATCAACTCCCCAATTTCTCGGTCAAAATAAACTCTACGGAATTAAGAGTTTAGACAAAATTTATTTCACTCAGTAGAAAAAAAATTTATACAATTTAAAGTCATGAATTAAGTTTATAAATAGATCATTAGCTTTGAATACGACATATATATAAAATAAATGCGACTTTTAAGCATATATGCTAAAGATTTAAGTGTTATAAAGCCTAACAGTTTGTTGATAACGCCATCCATATTTTTCTGATAATTGGGATGAAAAAAAAAAAAAAAAAATAGCTAAGTTTGGCGGGAAAATCAGGAGGACATTTTTCCCATCTGGTCCAGTCGCTATCGGCTACTTACAACCGCTGCCGCTCGCGAGATGACAAGAGTCGCCTAATGATCAGCGTAAATAAGCGACGCTTAACCGTTTGACGAATGCATTTAATTGGCCCCAGACGATCGTTAGCCCCGACACATCCCGGGATGGGTGACGGGTCCGCCACGCCCCTCTTGGGACCCGGCCAGTCGTACCCGGGCGGGTGAAATGTGCTTTATCAATGTGATCTTCCGTACTGTATTTTACAAAGCGGTGGGAAAGGTGCGCGCTCGCATTAATTAATATCACGTGCTCTGGTAACGAGCTGTGTATGTGTGTGTTTTGTGTGTGTTTTGTGTGTGTGTGTGTGCAGGTTGTTAAATAGTAACATGGGTGCTTTTCTGTTAGCTTAAACAAAATTAAAATGATGAGAGATTTCTTTCGGACTGTATAAATTTCTTCAATTTCATTTCCTTATATATATATATATATATATATATATATATATATATATATATATATATATATATATATACATATATACATATATATATATATATATATATATATATATATATATATTTATATATATTATATATATACACACACACACACACACACACACACACACACACACATATATATATATATATATATATATATATATATATATATATATATATATATATGCACATATATACACATATATATTTTATATATAAACGTATATATAATTCATATATACTATGTATATATATATGATATATGTATATATATAATATATATATACAATTATATATTATGTATATATATAGATATAATATATATATCTATATATATACACACACATTTATGTATACATAAATATTTGTGTGTACGTATAATATAACTTTGCTGAGCACACCATGGAAAGTGTATGGTGGGATTTCGATTGAGTGGGTAAGGCAGATTATAAAACGTCTGAAAAGGGAAAAACGTTGCAAGTTGAAACTGCTTGGATTAAATATTTGTTACAAAACCGTCATTTGAGAAGTTTGAAAGCAAAGAGAAACCGTGTGTTGTGGGATATAAGAGTTCTAAAGAAATCATTGATAAAGATGCAATGTTGAGGGTATCGCGGAGAAGTTGATGAGACGTAAATATGTTTATGATGAAAGAAGCATGTGCTACTTTGTAGCCAGGAGAGTGACTGGTTTGGTTATAAATTGGGCTAAGGCATCGGTGTATTATGTGATCGTGGTTGTATCTGTTGAAGGTAGACTATTGGTGTACATGATAAATTATGGGATAGGAAGGGGAATCTTGAAGGATGCGTAGAATGGGTGATTCCATAGATGTGAAAGTGTGGTCGAGAGAATCTGCAGAAATTAGATAAAGTTTGAATGTTTTTGCAGGAGAATGATAACGGTAAACTCCCCGTAGGGAGGTAGTGCCGTCAGTGCACCTCATGCGGTGCACTGTAGGCATTACTTAAGGTTTTTTGCAGCGTGCCTTTTTAATTCACAAACATAAGCCACAAGTATTGTTTAATATCCAATTCACTATACCTCGGGAATAATACCCCTTGGGCCTAATTCATTCCCATTCTATAATGAGCTGGAGATTAAACGATAATTATTGTCTTAATATTTGTGAATGTCCACGTATATATTTGTATATATTTATTTATTTATACACTTACATATACAATTAGATACGATGGTCGTTAATACCCATTTAACTCTACAGCGGGAAGAATGCCAAAGGGAAATTATAATTGAAAAATGGTTCGTCACCTGGCAGGCTCGAACATCCGAAGAGCGAGTACAACAACGTGCAGTTAATATATGTATGTGTGTATATATATATATATATATATATATATATATATATATATATATATATATATATATATAAGTATGTATGTATGTATGTATGTATGTATGTATGTATTCATGGTTCAGTGACAGTCATGTTTTCCTTAACAGTGATAGCTCCATGTGTGTTTCTCAGGTGAAGCGAAATATCTATAAGTAATTTCCGCCGAATCCCGCAGTTGACACGAATAGATACATTTTATTACTTATATATATATATATATATATATATATATATATATATATATATATATATTTATATATAATATAATCATATGAATCTTTAGCCTAGGAAGGATATGTCCTAAAAGTATTAACCCTCTTGTCTTTGACATATGTTTTTTAATTTAGTTGCTACTTCCTTGACCCCATCTCCATCTTATTTGCAACCCGCCCAAGTTGACTAACTACCAGAAACAAAAGTAACTAGTCGCGTCAACTGCGGGATTCAACGGAAATTACTTAGAAGTATTTCGCTTTACTTGAGAAAAAACACGGCTGACCTATCACTGTTAAGGAAAACATCTTTATTGTTGAACCATGAATGCATACATTATATATATATATATATATATATATATATATATATATACATATATATATATATATATATATATATATATATATATATATATTATATATATATATATATATATATATATATAGACTGCACGTCGAGCACGCACGAATCGCCTCCCTTATCTGATAAGCCTCGATTATACTTCCGCGTCTCGCTAATTTGCCCTGCTCGGGTTTCAGCGCGGGGTTTCCCCCGTGTGTTTCCTTGTGGTAGTAGTTCGGGAGAAAACGCTGAGAAATATTCTGGTAAACTAAGCTAATTATGGTCCGAAATATTTGCCAATTAATTTAATGATTTGGTATATGGAGAGAGTTCGACAGTGGGAACTGCTCTCGGATTACAAGGAAGTCATATACTACCTTTAGTCTTTTTATTTTAATTTAACCGTTTGTCTGTTTATTGTTGCAATATATATATACATATATATTGATGTTTACATTTGTATATATATATATATATATATATATATATATATATATATATATATATATATATAATCATTTATAGTGCGTGTATACATTTTACAATACACACACACACACATATATATATATATACATATATATATATATATATATATATATGTATATATATATATGTATGTATAGTATATATATATATATATATATATATATATATATATATATATAAGCGAATCCCACAGGAAAATGATAGTCAGAAATCCAAGTGCTTTCGTCTTTACTAAGACATTGTTAAGGAGCTAATGAAATACAATTGGAGAGAAAAGTCTCAGGTACACAACAAGATCAAGAATACCAGATGGTTAATTGTCAAAAGGGTATCACACGGATATCACACGGTCACAAACCTAAACAGATTTGACCCTAACCGAAATTACAAAGTATCTTTACAATCCAAAACATGTAAAAACTGAATATATTAATTTTGTTGCTTTTATTTATCTACAACTTTTTTCATTATGAACGCATCAAGTTTAAATAAACCAAGACTTAAATTTAGAACATTTCTATTATTTGACTTGATGAAACAAGATTCAATGATATTCTTTTTAACTGTGTCATTACATGGGATTAAGGCTCTTGCTTGACTCCAGTTAATAGGATGATCTAAATCTCTCATGTGTACGAATAATGCATTCGATATTTGCCCAGTTCTCACAGAATATTGATGCTGTTTGAGACGTTGTGAAAAAGATTTACCGGTCTGTCCGTAGTAGACTTTATCACACTTTTTGCAAGGAATTTCATATATGCAGCCTGGAAGATCTTTAGGAGAATTTTTTATTGCTAAACTCTTGGCATTAATATTACTGAAAACAACATTTATGTTAAAAAGCTTTAAAATTCTAGGAATATCTAAAAACCTTTCATCATAGGGTAATTTTAGAATGTTATGCTTACTAAATTCAAGTTTGTCACTAGTTGAATAAAATGTTTTTTTTAGCTCTTTTCCATGCCACATCTACAAAGGTCCTTGGGTATTTAAGTTTCAATGCAATATCATAAATAGTTTTAATTTCAGCGTCAATAAACTGCGGGCTACAGACATGTAAAGCTCTTAGGAACGTCCCAGAAAAAACAGAGAATTTAACATTTTGATGGTGATTGGAGTAGTAATGAACTAAAGAGGCAATGTTAGTTGATTTTCGAAAGACTGAAAAGGGGAAATTTCTATCATTTCTATGGACAGTTACATCAAGAAAATTAAAATTACAATTTCTTTCTTCCTCTGCAGTAAATTTTATAGAAGGTACTAAATTATTGAGATTATTAAGGAATTCCTGGAGATTTTCATGAACTGGCCAAATACAGAAGATATCATCCCCATACCTAAACCAAATAACTTTTTGGGGCAAAATTCTTGGTAAGAGTTTTGTCTCAAAATATTCCATGTCAATATTGCTAAGGACAGGAGATAAGGGATTACCCTTAGCCATGCCAAACTTTTGTTCAAAAAATTCCCCATTAAAACAAAATTTACTATCTTTGATACATAACATAACCTTATGAGACTAATGAGGTTTGGTACACTTAAGGGAATGTCATGACGTTCTAATTCATCCTCCAAATATTCAAGTAAGTCATCTACAAGCACTTTTGTGAATAAAGAGACAACATCAAAACAAACCATATTAAAATCAAAATTCAAATTTAAACTATTCAATTTGTTTATAAAATCAACATTGTTTTTAACATTCGTGTTAGAAATGTTTCCTACCAAAGGAGTAAGAATTTTTACAAGCCATTTAGACCAATTATATGTAACTGAGCCCACTGAATTAATGATTGGTCTGATAGGGTTATTGATTTTATGTGTCTTGACTAAACCATACATATAAGGTAGGGAGGCGCATTGCGGTGTAAACTGTTTAATTAAATGGTCCAAGCCCTTCAAAATGGATTTAATTTGTTTATTAAAATGAGAGTTCACTGTCTGTGTATGGTCAGACCTCAGTTTCCTATAAGTATCAGTATCATTTAGCAATGTCATTATTTTACTTACATAGTCACTTTTATTCATTATTACCTCTGCATTAGATTTATCTGCTTTTGTCACTTTCACTGTTTCGTCTTCTTTAATTTCATTAAAAGCCTGGAGAAATCTCACAGGTACATTAGGGGGAGAAGGTTTACTCATAGCACCATACACAATACCTTTACAAATATTGATATCATCAGGGCATAGATTTTGATTAAATTTTTCCAAATAACAAAAGGATTTTGAAATGTCGACACAGTCCAGGTTACCATTAAATACACCAAAGCTTAACCCATATCCCAAAGCCGCTGTTGTAGCACTATCCACTGGTTTGTCTGATAAATTAATCATGAAGTCCACGTTGGCATGCTTAGTCCAGTTGCTTTCAGCAATAAGATTCTTCAGCTTGACTGAAGCTTCCTTTCAAGACGGTTGCAGCACTTTCTCAATTTTCCGTAGCAATAATCCAGCATCCGATTCTTCCAATCGACAGGAACCGTCTGATTAAAGCCATACCGTCTGCTTCTAAGTGTACAAAACGCATCATCTACCTCCACTTTTGTGATGTCGATGTGTTTCTGAAGTATGATGCGTTGAAACTCGTCGAAAGGTCGCTCTGCTAGACGAAGAATTCTCACTGGTAAAATCGACTTGGGCATCACTTGCTCGTTCATACGCTTCCGTAGAAAGTTGAGTCGGAGTTTCAGTTTGTGAGCGATGATAAGAGCATTACAGAAGGATGTCACGAATAGAACAAGGCTCGGAAAATTCACAGAAAAGGCGTAGAAGTTGCGTGTGGTTTCCATTATGCTTAAAAAATCACAGTAGATGCACGTGACTTCATAAATAAACGAATCCCACAGTAAAATGATAGTCAGAAATCCAAGCGCTTTCGTCTTTACTAAGACATTGTCAAGGAGCTAATGAAATACAATTGGAGAGAAAGGTCTCAGGTACACAAAGATCAAGAATACCAGATGGTTAATTGTCATAAGGGTAAAAATTAAAAGAGATAATCCAGGATTATCGGATATCACACGGTCACAAACCTAAACAGATTTGACCCTAACCGAAATTACAAAGTATCTTTACAGTCCAAAACATGTAAAAACTGAATATATTAATTTTGTTGCTTATATTTATCTACAACTTTTTTCATTATGAAAGCATCAAGTTAAAATAAACCATGACTTAAATTTAGAACATTTCTATTATTTGACTTGATGAAACAAGATTCAGTGATATTCCTTTTAACTGTGTCATTAATGTGAGACAGCCTTCCTATCGTATGAGGGTTATTAAATGTAAATCTGAAGTCGACATATGGATACAGATGGCTCAGGAGTGATGATAATTTACGTTTGATTAAGAGAGAATTATTTGTGAAGGGTAGGGAAACATACATTACCTTTTTGGGGACGGTGCAAACTATAGTTTTGGCTGAAAAATGCTGTCTAAAAATTCTTTAATGATTTTATTGAACAAGTTCGATGGATAACAATTATTCTTATGAAAATAACGATTATTATTCTTTAAATAAAATCCAAGTGAAATTTATTCCATTTGGAGCAAAGCGAAAAGGCTCCGTGAATAAGAAGAGTTCTACAAGAATTAACCTTGAGAACAAGGAGACAGTGACTAAAAAAAAGTTCAAGCAAAGGACGGTAAAAGTTTTCTTTCTTGAAATAAGTCACAAAATTTCCCTCGGAAAGAGAGACCATTACATTATTTTTTTTCCAGGATGCAGAGTTGACCAAAATCTAAAGCAACTGGACATGACATTCTTCATTAAAAAGTAAAAATGGGTCATCCAGATATCGTCTATAAAATATGGGTTTAAAAGATCTGGGCACCGATTAAAGAATTGCTCATTCAAATGACTAATAAAAATATTATCGAAAGAAGGTCCCAAGGGGAGCCCATGGCCATGCCATCTGTGTGTTTATAAACTTTCCCCGTTAAAAATAGAATGTGTATCTATGACCGAAAGTCCATTTTTTTTTTTTTTTTATTATTGACTCCGATAAAATGGTAATCACGGTAGGGAATAAATTCCAAGGATATTCATTGATGGTTTCAAAAATAGGGACGCTTGTAAATAAGGACTGAACATCAAAACTAACGTAAATGTATGTGAATCTTGATGAATATAAAAAACAAAAGAATATTCTCGAGCCAAATTCACATACATTGATGGTTAGTTTTGATTTTTTTTTCATTTTTTAAAAGCATCGAATGCTTCGGGGAGTCGGTTTTTGGATGATGTTTCACGGGTTATGGGTGCATCTTGAGGGATGGCTTTGGAATATTTTTTTATATACATTTCGTCCTTTGTATTTATAAAAAAAGTTACTTGCCTTCGGTTTCTTTATCGAAATATACCGTTGACGGTGTCCCTATCTGTATGTTAGTAAATTAAATCCGACTCTTAAGTAAAGAATTTTTCGTACTTTAATTTTTATCGGAATATTGTTCGAAATTTTCACTTCAGCGGCGAAATATTCTGAGTTGTCTCGCATTTATTCAGTTGTAAATAATAAGTTTATATTTGTTAAGTTTCGCCCTTTTGCAAGAGTGTTTACACCCACACGCACACACGTGCATATATATATATATATATATATATATATATATATATATATATATATATATATATATATATTTTATACATATATATATACATATATATATATAATATATATATATATATATATATATATATATATATATATATATATATATATATATATATATATATATATATATAGAGAGAGAGAGAGAGAGAGAGAGAGAGAGAGAGTATCACCGTGTTTGCGTGTGCAATAATACAAGGATGCATTATTATTATTATTACGTATAATTATTATTATTATTATTATTATTATTATTATTATTATTATTATTATTAATTTCACGCAGGTCAACGAGGCCTTTGAGCTGTTGAAACGCCGCACGTGCAGTAACCCCAACCAAAGGATGCCCAAAGTTGAGATTTTAAGGAACGCCATCGAGTACATCGAGTCCCTGGAGGATCTCCTCCACGGGACCCCTTCCCCCGGGGGAGGAGACCCCGACCATCCTGCTGAAGCACAGTGTCCCACCTCCCACTACCTCGTGAGTACTGCCATTTCTTTCTTCTTTTTTTTTGTCTGTAGGGGTTAGCTGTTTTAGAATATCCGTCCCTATTGTTATTATTATTATTAATGTTGTTGTTGTTGTTGTTGTTTAATTATTGTTCTGTTATTATTGTTGCTGTTGTTGTTGTTCGTTATAGACTATGTTGCCACTTGAGGTTTTTTCGTTTTACCTCGAATTCTTTATGGTTATTTGCAGTATCGATGTAATATTTAATTTACGATGATATTCCACATGTATGCCCAATTCATATAATGATTAATGTCGTACCGTGCCACTCGGATATCGCGGATTCGCGTCTCTACCAGGGCGATGAATAATCGCCGGTCAGTATCATGATAAGTTACTGCTGCAGTGTGGGGTCTGCGGTGGGAGGTTGAAACCAACATTCTCTGGAAGCCTGAATTTCAAGTCAGTGGCCGGCCCCTTTGGTGGGCTTGTTCCATGTGAAGAGGTTTCATTCTAATAATAATAATGATAGTAATTCCCAACTTAGCCATACCATCTGCTAACCGGACTTTGATATTTCAAAAGGATGGCTATCCAAACTTGAAAACACTTACACACCTATAGCTCATATCCACTTCTGGTGGATATGAGCTTGAAGAGGAAAGAGGATGAGATGCCTGACGTGGACGTCTGGACTCTACCTTCCAAAAGGAGCCATCCGTTTTCTCTGTAGTCATTTCCTTGGTAGTTGGTGATTCATTTCGCAGGCAGTATATCGTCCGTTATTCCATTGAATTCCCCCACTTAAACACCCCCTCCCCCCCGGCTCCCCAAAATCTACTCGTACAGAGCCTCGTATTACTTGAAATGTTGTTACCAAGAATCTAACATTCCCCCTGGAATTCTGGAATTTTCTCTTGCTTCTGTTTTCTATAACGCTTGAAACTTTCCTCCATTGTTGGAAAGGCAGGCCTCTCTCTCTCTCTCTCTCTCTCTCTCTCTCTCTCTCTCTCTCTCTCTCTCTCTCTTCTCCGTGTGTGTGTGATTTTTTCCAAGAAGCGTAGGCTATGCTTATATTACGTTATCCGTCTCTCAGGAATATATATTAAAAAATACAAGAGTGCAGAATTGGCTGTGGTATAGATTTAAATAACATAGAAATAACTGAAACAGACCTACATGGTAGTCATGATATTTACTTATTACATTCAATTTTAAACAAATGCGTTGAAACTGCGTTTAGAATGCGTTGACCAGCGTAGGCCGAATATACTTTATGCTTCCCAGGATTTTATTTCCCGCCAGAGGCTCTGGAGTTATCAGAATCGGTAAGTACATTTTGAGATCTTTTCTAGTCACTATTGTTATTATTAATTTATGATTTTGGTATCTGAAATTACATTGCAGGAGAATGTCTTTTTGAGAAGATTATGAATCTTATTCCTTTTACTGTAAAAAGCATATAAACAAGTTGAGCTTAGGGCGCCCATAATCAACATAAAATGCTTTATGTGTCAGTTCGGGGTGAAGTTATTCATCGCCTTGAATCCGCTTCACTTCAGTGATTTCATTTGCTCGGAATTTCCCTTAGTATATTTGAAAGAACTTTATTAGCACTTATGACTTACATCAACACAATCTAAATGCGTCGGTGGTGTCCCCACCAGTCGTTATTATTAGACGTAGACGCGAGATGCTAGATGATATTTACAGTTGCAATAATTTCCTGCAGAAATTTACGTTCCCTGAAGCACCAAGGCACACACACACACACACACACACACACACACACACACACACTCTGTCTCTCTCTCTCTCGAGTTGCTGCGGTGAGTGTTCGAGATCGTCTGAAGTCATGTTTTGTGAGGACCCTGGGTCTGCTTTTCATTGGGATCTCTGGGTTTGTTTACGAAAAATCTTCTTGAAATTTCAGAGGATTTGTAGCGCTCAGAATGGCCATTTTGCTATTATGCTCTACTTTGATTGATTGGAATTTTTGTGTTGCAGTTTGCTGTTGCTGTAGAACACTTTTCGTTGTCTTTCGCCCGGTAGTGAGTGACCCTACAACTGTTGTTCTTATTTCTTGGGACGGGTTGTATTTTGTGAAATCCGTGATGTGTCATTAGCTGTATAAATTTAGATTTGCTTTATAATATGTGCGATATATTACGTTTTATTTTATCGTTATTTACTTATACATAAAAATGAATGCTCATGGTTTATAAGTGTATAAAAGTAATAATATTTTACTCTGCGCTTATGGTTAACCACTGCCGGTTCTCCTTATTCTTTCTTAGCACAAGATTTCCAGCTACCTTCCCTGACAGTGTGTTCCATGTTAAGTGAGAGAATTCGCTTTCAACTATTTTGCTCTCAAATCATTTGCTGTCGATCGCTCTTATTTTTACTTGAAGTTTTATCAAACTCTATTCCCTCAGTTTTCTCGGTCTAGATAAACATTACAATGATAAACACTGCAATATAGTTTTGACTTTAACCCAATTCGATTGTAATGACAGAGGCATATTTCACTTTGTATCGTTAATTCTATAGAATCATGGAAAAACTAGCAGTTTCTCAAAGGAATAGTACTGAGCTAAAAGTGTAGCGGGATTTAGTGAGATTGAATTACAGTACTTGTTTTTTTTTTCATAATCACTGTAAATATAATATATTTAGACTCGTATCAGGAGTATAGGATCTACATAACTGTAATTCAGAGTATGATTGATAGAGGACTTAGATCAGCCTGACTGAGAATTTGACACAAGTGGTAGAAAATTTTGATTGTCGAAGTTCATTTCTATTTTATTTATATTTTTTAGCACAAACACTTGGTATTAACCCGGTATATGTATCCACCTATTCCGAGGTGCTATAGTAGATTCACATCAACCGTGCATCTGATGTTTAGGCCAGTCCTTTACGACGCTCCTGATTGGCTGTTGATAAGCCAATCACAGGGCTAGAAACTCTCAGTCTCCAGAGAGAGTTCACACAGACATGATGTATGTTCCACCTCTCCTGAGGGATACATATTTTTAAAGTATACCTCAGGAGAGGTGGAACATACATCCTGCCTATGTGAACTCTCTCGAGAGAATGAGAGTTTCCAGCCCTGTGACTGGCTTATCAACAGCCAACCTGGAGCGTCGTAAGGGACTGGCCTAGACATCAGATGCACGGTTGATGTGAATCTGCTATAGTACTAAACATGGCGATAGCTCCTTGGGACGCCTTGTTTAAGATTAGCCCCTTGGCGATCAAAGTGTTATATTTCTATATTGTGTGGTCGACAAATTGTATTAATAAGCGATATAATCGTGCGGCCGTCTACTTTACGTAGAATGAGTTTACCCTGAACTTTGCCTCTTTCTCTGTATAACTGATTCACTTAAGGTAGATTCTCGGATGAGCCTTATTCTTACGAGACGTTTGTTTGGTGGCCGCTGATTGGCTGGTACCTGGAGGTAGGCAGCTCCCAGCCAATCAGCGGCCGCCAAACTAACGCCTCGTAGGCATAGGGATCACCCAAGAATCTACCTTAAGTGAACCAGTTATAGTAGACTCTTTTGAGAGAAAAAATTGTAGGCTTCAGGATTAACAAGACTACTTGTTGACAATTGATTTAATTTCTTGTATACGCGTTTCTGAGATCAATGGTATTAGACCTAGGAGGCTCTAATTGAGTTAATTTTATGTCATTAGCCCAAGTGCCCGTAAAGGAAGTTTTGAAACTTGAATAGAAATGCTAAGTTGGCCGAATTAATGCATTTTAATAATTGCACTTATTCTTTTTTCACATGGAAGTTTTTTTCAAAATTAGTGTAACGGAATTTGCGCTGTATAGTTTTCCCCCCAACGAAAATTTTCCGTTTATATGTTCGGAAAATGGCTCAGTTTTAAATCAATTGGGTGCTATTCCTCTTTCATTCAGAGGAACAACTTTGAAAGCAATTTCTTCATGTGAATTGGTGAGACGCGAAGATGCCAACGGCGATTTATAGTGATTCTTCACAGATGTCTTCAAGTATTTATACTACTTTACAATTATACCTTTATCATGTAAAAAAAAAAAAAAAAAACCAGGAAAATTATTTCCTAACAACCGTGTTCCGGCCAAGTTAATCGGCCTAAATCCTTGTTCGAGTTCAGCAGAAGTATTCAAAAAGAAGTAGAACCACTTTGAAAGGATTTCTGTGATGTTACAACTTATCTTTTAGAATTTCACACTTAGACCTACATAGGTACAAGGAAGACGAAATGGAAATTGATATCCCTTATTCATAATTGATACCAAAAACTACTCTGTTTTTGGTTTTCATTTTGGCCTCGTACATGTAAATAAAATTAAAACCGCCTTAGCCTCTTTCTGATTAAAAAAAGAAAAAAAGTTATTGCAATTTCGTACTGTGGATGACAGGACAAAACCCACTCACTGAAACTAACTAGCTAAGTCAGCGTATACCTTGATGATATGAAAGCGAAAGTGAGTTACTTTAATCAGAGGAGATATGGCAGAGACGAAATCGTTTTAAAAATGCACTTTTGGCCAACATCCGGGAAAAATGCTGACAACATTTACGAGGCGGCTGAACCTTATGGCATACACACACACACACACACCACATGCACGCGGTTGATAAGTATGCATATAATTGGACAACATGATTTTTGCCTTGATTAAGATTATCTCTCAGCAGCATCTGCCGTCACGAGAGAGAGAGAGAGAGAGAGAGAGAGAGAGAGAGAGAGAGAGAGAGAGAGACGGGGGGGAGGGGGCGGGGAACTCTCGCTGGGTTGAGAGATCCGCTAACTCAAAGAGCTACTTAATTAAGTGAAATACCTTGCGCGTTGTATCGAGACACAAATCAAATCTCGCCGTATGTATAAAGTAAGAGAAGGAAAGTAGGGTGTGTTTGGGTGGGTAGGGGTTGGGGTAGTGGAGATAGGGGAGGGGAGAGACAGGGATGTGGAAAATTAGACAGCGAGCCGATAAAAGCGATGTTTGGAGTTTATCTCTGCGTGGCAATCTTAACCTGTCTTTCCAAAAATGAAAGCACTAACAATGGGGGTGTTTTTTGGACTTCAAAGGGAAGGCAGCGGGTGACGGAAGCTTCATGGAGATTGAGAGGATTAAATTTAAAAAAAAAACTTCAAAACTATAAATGCGCGGACACTACTACCCCGTACTCACTGGCAAGCTCTTTGGACTTCTCATGTCGACCTCGGTAAAACAGAGTGTGCGCGCGTATAAGCGGAGCGAAATAAAATAACAGATTAAGAATCAAGGACCCTTATTCATCTTGGGGTAATTGCTGGGCGTCCATCATGCTGCCGTAGGCGATTCTGTCACCTGACTGCCAACATGGCACTCACTGGCACTGTTGCAAGAAGCGTCAAAATTTCCCCTTCAAGGTTTTCTGAATTTCTCGGGCTTTGCGGTCCAAGGAAATTGTTATTTACCTGGCGGTGTGGGTGGGAGGGTATTGAAGCCGTGTTTTTCATATATGTCTGATATTTGTTAAATGTTAAAGACATGTGTCATTATGTCTGCGTATTTTTAGAATTGTTTCTTCATATGAAGTTGAGAAATATATGGCAGTAGCGCTGTCCTATAACCCAGTCAAGTCTGATGAGAATTACCGGACAAGGAAAGCTTTCAGGCTTTACAATTATATAGTTGCTGCTAAGGAATTTAAAATCAACGTAATTTCTTTAAGACGCAAAGTATATGCTATGTGTAGTACTTCATAGCATTTATGGCCTAGGTAATCTCTGTTCAGGCATTGAGTGGAGATAACTTATCATGTGAAATATCAATACCGGCTGAATCATTTTGGTCAGGGAATCTTAAGAAAAATTGATCTTCAGTAATTGCATTTTTCATACTCTTCAAGAAACCGTTCAATTTCCTCCTGACCTTGAGGAAATCTTACTTCACTTTCGGTTAAGATGAGAAATCAATCATCATCTTGGTCTTTATAAGATTTGAGGTATGAAATAATGTTTATTTTGTCACTGATTCATGGGCAAATATGTAGCGCCCTTATTCTAATTCATTTGCAAACATTTTGGTAAACTGATAATTTTAGTAAATTGACAAAAGCAGTTTTATTTTTACTCTCTTTTGTCGCATTTCTTTGCTGTTTTTTCGCATGTTGTGAAGAATCTCTCTCCCTCTGAAGGATTGTGATGTCTCAGTGTAGACTTTAAAGGATTTAAAATTAGATATAATAATTATACAAAATAATTCTTCTCTTTTGCTGCAGAATACAAAATAAAATCAATGTTCTTGTTTCCTGCGAGATGCAAAATTATTATTATTATTATTTTAGATTACCGAACAGTATGGTAATGCGCAGACCCTCACAAGTATGCAAACAATGTTCAATAATAATAATGATAATATTTATTAATATCCAATCTTTCATCTCAGACACATATACAGGAAGTATACAAAGCATAGATAATACAATACGCACAAATTAGATCCACGAGATAAAAAGATAAATATAGTAATCAGCTAAATCTAGACATTTGCTGTTCTGATCAAAGACTCAGAGATGTGCAGTGAATATTACTAAAACTCCATCTGCTGAGGGGAATTTTCGACAGACGTCCCTGCATAATGCAGACGCGTCTGGTTTTGGACGCTCACGAAATCAACCCCCCCCCCCCCCTACCCCATTCCCCCCGCTTAAAAAAAAAATCAGACGAAGCATTTTTGAGACCGCATTATCTGGCAACAGTGCGAATCCGAAGCGCTTGTCATACACGCCCAGTGAAGCCTCGAGCCGTGAACATTTTTATGACAGAATCTGTGAGAGAGAGTGAGTTTCGTAATCTCGGTTTACCATCTCGTCAGATGTTCGGGTTTATTCAAAGCAGTAAACGACATCTCGCTGCGGGCAGGTAGAGAGAGAGAGAGAGAGAGAGAGAGAGAGAGAATTAATTTAATTATATTTCGCCTCTTTGTTTGTCATCGTAAGCAGGGCTTGCTTTCTTATGAAATGGTTTACCAATATTATTATTTGTGAAGAAATCCATAGTGGCGTCGAAGTAAATAAATATTGAGAAGGAGAATCGATAGCTCTCATATATATATATTATATATATATATATATATATATTATATATATATATATATATATATATATATATATATATATATATATATATATATCTATAACATATATATATATATATATATATATATATATATATGTATATAATGAATATATATATATACTATATATATATATATATATATATATATATATAATAAATATATATATATGTATATATAAATATATATAATATATATATATATATATATATATATATATATATTTCTATATATATAATTAATTAATATATATAAACATAAACAATACTGAGGATTTCGTCATCATTTTAGTGACTCATGCTATTATGAGATTTTTATGAATATTATTATTATTGTTATATTGATTTACTGATCATCAGAGGAATTTACAGTTATATGAAAAAGAAAATTAGGATTTGATAATAGGTTATTATGAGTAGTGAAGACTGAGGCAGAATAAGAAATAACAGAAAAAGAGTGAAATAACTGAGTAATTACTTGAATCCGTGATAAGAAAATGAACATATACAGGGAAGAGAGAAATAGAAAATAAACTACAATTAGAACAAATGGCAAAAATAAAAGAGAGGAGGAGGAGAGAAAATCAGAAAAACAAAATCAGAAAGAAATATAGATTAATGCGAGGAAAATTGAATGAAATAAATGAGAGAGAGAGAGAGAGAGAGAGAGAGAGAGATAGGCGGGCGTGTGGACGGGAAGAAGAAAGACGACAAGAAAGGAAGGGGATAAAAAATGGGAAGACTGATGGTGACAAGAAAGAACTTGGAAGGAGAGACAAAAAAGAGGGGGAGGATGATAGGATGGAAAAACGGGGAAAAGAAAAACAAGAAACGAGGATACAGAAGAGAACGAGGAGAGAAGAGAGAAAGGTAGAAGTAAGAGAGATGTCGTAAAACAGACTCTTATGACCTTCCGGTTCTCACAGAGGAATTTTTAGGGCACATAAAATGATCGGACACAGGAGGAAAGATGAGAGACACGGCAAAATGAGACGAAGGTGAGTCGAAGCCCCACCAATTAGCCTCGTAGTAAATGAATGGGTTAGAAATAGCCGCTAATTATGAACATTGTAATTGGCTGGAGGGTTGAGCATATTTAGCCGTATTTGCTCATATACAGATATTCATGGATGTATACATGCCTTGTACATATATGTATATATACATGAAAGCATTGCCCTCGTATAAGGGTCTATGCATATAAAGACATGCATGTTCTGAGTGATACTTATATAAATAATATGTATATTTAGCGCCGTATTTGCTGAAGTACGTAAATTCAAGGATGCATACATGCCTTGTATATATGTGTTATTATATACATAAAAGCATGGTTCATGTATAAGGGTATACTACACACACACAAACACACACACACACACACACACACACACACACACACACACACACACACACCACATATATATATATATATATATATATATATATATATATATATATATATGTGTGTGTGTGTGTGTGTGTGTGTATCATACATACATATATATATATATATATATATATATATATATATATAAATATATATATATATATATATAGATAATTCATATATAATATATATATTGATGAGAAGAGAGAGAGAGACGCTGCATATATTATATATTATTGAGAAGAGAGAGAGAGAGTGAGGAGGAGGAGAAGAGAGATTTTGGGTATACAGTGCCATATTTATTTGTGGCTATATGCATGGAATTGAAAGCTTAAAGGAAATCAAAGCCCAGTTTGCTGTTACTTCACGGCGAGTCACTTACCATGATTTAGGTAAGATAAAATAGAATTATAGATATATATATTTATATACTTACCATTCATTTCAGTTATTCAGTTACGTAAATTGTTTCTGAAGATATAGTGAATTGCTAATAGAAATGCTAAGCAATACATTTTAACAAAATATATTGAAAGTCGAATTAGTAGTTATTTTAATATTTTGTAATAATTTTTAAGGCTCTCTTATCGCCCCTAATGTTTATATTCAATTTACAACAGCCATGAAAAGCTGTTTGCAACGTACACGCCTGAAGACTGGAGAATGTCGAATTACATGATGAACCTCGTGTAGCATGCAAACCAGAACTGGAGAGAGAGAGAGAGAGAGAGAGAGAGAGAGAGAGAGAGAGAGAGAGTCAGCGTGAAGTCGGTCGGCTCGTCAGCTCCTAAGAAGTGGATTTGGCATAGAAAACCAAAACAGTGAGTAGGCTCCTCAGGCGTCCGACCACCGTGATATTTTAGAGTTTCTCTCTCTCTCTCTCTCTCTCTCTCTCTCTCTCTCTCTCTCTCTCTCTCTTACCCTTCCCCTTTCCCCCTTCCCCCTCCTGCTAC
Organism: Macrobrachium nipponense; assembly: GCF_015104395.2. Classification (NCBI taxonomy): domain Eukaryota; kingdom Metazoa; phylum Arthropoda; class Malacostraca; order Decapoda; family Palaemonidae; genus Macrobrachium; species Macrobrachium nipponense. Next base: position 64,477,348 of record NC_087217.1, on the reverse strand, counting down.
TCCCTTTACACATTTCGCTTCATGTCCTTCGAAAAAAACAATAAAAGTTTTTTTACTGGTTTTTTCTTTTTTGAAACCAACTTGAAAGAGGAAATTATACCTTGACAAAGTACGTTAGTGACGTTCATCCCACTGCAGAGAGAGAGAGAGAGAGAGAGAGAGAGAGAGAGAGAGAGAGAGAGAGAGAGAGGGAGTGTGGTGTGGTGGTGGGGGGGGGGGGGTGTTCTTGGTACTTTAAGTTCCCCACGATTTAGCTCCATGCCCAACAAACCTTATGTTTCTCGGTGGACTAATATAGGCCTAGGAGCTGTCAGTATTTTAATACTTTATTATACTAAATAATTGAAGTTGTCTTTAATCATTTAATCTTCTAACTCCAATTTTTTAAATGATTTTACTAAAATATTTAAATAGCATTTTTTTTAATGGGGGAGGGGGGGGGGGGTGGGGGGGGGGCCGTTGTTCCCTTAAAATCGCGTGATTTCTCCAATAAGTATAGTGCAGTCATCAAAGTGTTACTTCGACTAACACATGTTCACTTTTGATCCTTGTGTATAATTTGTCGAACAGAATGGCTCCTCAAAGCTTAACCGGAATTACTCGAAGAATGCCCTAGCCTCCTTTTCACTCACCAAGGGAAAGAGAGAGAGAGAGAGAGAGAGAGAGAGAGAGAGAGAGAGAGAGAGAGAGAGAGAGAGAGAGTTAAGTAACTCTTAGCATCGACTAAGAATTTGTTCCGTAGGACGGACACGAAGGTTTATGAATTGAAATAGCAACACTGGTAAGGTAATTATTATTATTATTATTATTATTATTATTATTATTATTATTATTATTATTATTATTATTATTATTGGGTAGAAATCTCAATTATGAGGGCACAAGTATTGTTCTTCAAAGTCCACAATAATATACTGATGGAAACAGTAGTAGAATTTTATAACTCCTATAGAAAAGCTTTCGAACCCTTCCCAGGGTACGGTTCGAATTTTCGGAAGCTTAAGCTTTTATATAGTTTTATGAAATTTTTCTACTGCCACCATCAGTATATTATTGTGGGCCTTAAAGAACGTTTATTTATTATTATTATTATTATTATTATTATTATTATTATTATTATTATTATTATTATTATGTCGCATGGGAAACTATAGGTGTCCTGCCATTCGTAAACAATAATGCTTTTGAGGGCGTATAAATGATTATATACAGAATTGTGATTTATTAAGATGCTAGTAGCCCAAAACGTTCCATTTCTACCACTTTTTTTCACATCATATCCTCGTCTCAGAGAAGTATTCCTTATCGTTTTCTTCCTATGCAAGAAAGTCTCATTTTTATTATTATAAAATGAAGTTAGTTTCGGCATCATTTCCTCTTACAGTGATTCAGTTTCTTCCAATAATTTACCCCTTAGCGGGTAGTGCCGCCAGTGCACCTTCTGCGTCGCACTGTAAGCATGACTTAAGGTTCTTCGCAGCGTCCCTTCGGCCCTTAGCTGCACCCCCTTCACACTCCTTTTACTGTACCTCCGTTCATATGCTCTTTCTGCCATCTTCCTTTCCAACCTCATTTAACAATTGATTCATTGCGAGGTTTTCCTCCTGCTACACCTCTCAAACCTCTTTACTGTCAATTCCCGTTTCAGCTCTGAATGACCTCATAGATCCCGGCACTTGGCCTTCGGCCTAAAATTCTATTTTCCATTCCATTTCTTTGTCTCATTGAAGTGATCTTTTATCATTTTCCTGCGCTACAAGAATATCTGTGTCCTCAGTTTTAGTATTATAAGCAAAGATAGTTTCGGCTCCATTTCCCGTTAGAATGATTCAGTTTCCTTCAATAATTTACGAGCAGTTTTGGCGGCTTCGGGAAGTGTAAGCCAAAAGCTGTTGACAGCGAGCATTGAGTTGCTGCAGACGTGTGAACACGGAAGTCGGGAATGTGCTTCATTCATATATTAGAATAGGTAATATATCATCGAAAATGGTCGTTGGAATCAGAATAGTGTAAATTAATATAAAGGAGGTAGAAAGGCAGTAGCTTTTAACTTATAGATGATTAGGTATTTCAGATAGGAAGGAAGAAAGTGCCCAACAAAATTTAGGAGAATGAGAGAAGCATAATTTGTAAAAAGAGCAATGAAGCATTAAAACAGATAAACATATGTAAAAAGTATTGGGAAAGTAAATCCACAGTAATATGTCTGTTGATTGTGCTATTTAAAATATATAAAGCAGAAAGCTTTCGTTGACCTGCACGGTCTTCTTTGTCAATCAGATTGACAAGGAGGACCGTGCAAGTCATCGAAAGCTTTCTGCTGCGTATATATCTTAAATAGCAAATTCAAACAGGCAGAGTACTGTGGATTTACTTTCTCCTTTTATTGACTTAGTGTGATTATGAGTTTTCATTGAATAAGAAGTATTTGTATCGTTTACTTTCTTCAGGTAAGTAAAGAAACAAAATGTCAAATACTTATAAACACAATCCTCTCTCTCTCTCTCTCTCTCTCTCTCCTCTCTCTCTCTCTCTCTCTCTCTCTCTCTCTCTATATATATAATATATATATATATATATATATATATATATATATATATATATGTGTGTGTGTATGTATGTATCTATATACAATATAAGGTATATATATTGTAGTATATACATATATATAGACACATATACATGAATTATTAGACAACTAACTGCATTCACACAGACACAACTATGAAATACTCTAAGTTCTCGGGACCAATTTGGGAAATACCATGACGTGTAACATTACACCAACCCCTCCTCTCCTCTTAGCAAGCCAGTAGTCAAAACATTCACTTTAAAAGCATTTTCGCTACATTGCAAGTTACGAGGCCTTTTGATATCCGTCAGTTTTCTTCTTTTTTTTTTTTTGCTCTTGTATGGTATTTTATAATTCCAGTGTTTTCTTATCTTTTATATGTATGACATTCAAAGGAATTCTCATCAGATACGAAGATAAATCACGTATTATTTTAATGCCTGTATAAAATGGAGATTTTTACTTATATTCTTATGTATGTTTAGTCGGTTTCACCCCTGATGTGAAAAAAAAGTGCAGAGGACTGTAGTAGAAATTATGCAGGTGTTTATAAAATCTTTTGTAATTTCAGCACTAAATGTGTCCCCTAAATTTTTTTTAATGTAAGGTGTATAAATAGATCAGGTCTATCGTCCTCTACATATATATATATATATATATATATATATATATATATATATATATATATATATATATAATATATGTGTGTGTGTGTGTGTGTGTGTGTGTATGTATGTGTGTTTGTGTGTGTCTGTGTACATTTTTGAATCGTCAAATATTTAAGCATACATACATGTATACATGTACTTATGTATATCGTCTTATGTTATATATATTTACATATGTGTGTGCGTGTGATATGCGTGTGTACGCGTGCATGTGTATTTGTATCGTCAAATATTTACGCATACATACATGTCCGCACACACGCATTTCTGAACAATCTTACATAAACACACATCCGTCCATTGTCACCGCTCTCAATTCCTTTATAAAAGCGTATCCTTATCTTCACAAGTCAGGAGTCGACGCAGCGTAGATTGGATGATAAGGCAAACTGGCCTTTAATGGCGGATGATGTATGGCTCTCTGTACCCATTCGTGGCACCCTTAACGAGCGTGCCACTGTGAACTTCCAACTGCCCTTACACAACTGTTTTGTTTACGTTTTCCATAATGTTTCCTAAAGGGGACAGGCTACAATGTAGCAAGCTTGGCTGCTAAGTGGCTGCACTCCCTGTCTATTTCTGCGCATGCGTCATGGCTGCGTCAAATTTGAATGCGAGATGCTACAAATGTATTTGTCAATGAAAGCTTTTTATCTGAGTAAAATCTTGTGTTATTGTTGGCTGTGGTTGTTTAGTCACAGGAAAACGTATCATTCGAGAAATTAGATAAACTTGTCGTAGAATTATGCGCATGTAGAAATTATATAACGCCGGTGGTGGCCGAAATCATGCTTCACCGGCTATACTAATGAAAATGTTATGTCTTCGACAGATTAACAGTTGTAGCTAATCTAGTTTTCATAGCATCTCTGTGTACGTCCACTCTAGTTACATCAGTCATTGTATGTTATCTTCAGTGACGATTTTTGCGTACATTTGTTTATCCATTTGTTCATTATTGCTTTTTCATTTATAATTTATTGCCGTTTTTGTTAAGTGAAAAGTTATTCATTGTTCCCTTTAGAATGCTGTGATTCTGACATGTAATCACAGCTCTTCCTTTGTTGGTCTTTCGTATCGACTGAAAATAAAAATGTTTCCGTGCAAGCAGCAACATTGAGTAGACATCAAATAAAATTATTGATACGCAATGCGGCTAATACTATAACTGTGTTTTTATATATGTATATAAACGAGTGTGGGGATTATTTATGGTATGGATTTCTCCACATTACCATATGACTTGGGTAACAAAATGAATATAATTGGAACGGAAATGACGAAGAATAACTTTCATTTTTTGTCTGACCATGGCTTCCTTATATCGCATAGAATCAGCTGGAGTAGACAAGGCAGGCGTAAATTATTATCATTATTATTATTATTATTATTATTATTATTATTATTATTATTATATTATTATTATTATTATTATTGTTGTTGTTGTTGTTGTCGTTGTTGTTGTTGTTGATGTTGTTGTTGTTGTTGTTGTCGTTCCATCTTAATCGTCAACCTATATAGTACCTATTTACTAAGGAATTTGTCACATCTAAGACTTACATACCAAAATATTATTATTACTCAAATGCTATGTATGTGTATCACAATTCATATATATATTATGTATGTACGAATGCATGGTAAGTCATATGTATATACTGTATATGGAAGATGTCTAGATTTGCTGACGAAAATAAAAAGCAAGAAAGAGAATGAGAGTAAACTAGGAGAAATTCGTCCTGATAAAAGTAGCGGTTCTACGTAAAACCGAATCATCGAAATGGGTAAAAATGAAGCAAAACTACAAACAAAGCCTTAGTATAATGAAGAGAAAACTTAAGAAGAAAGAGTGTGCCAGCGACCAAATCGACCGAGGTCTTATCAGCGCGATTATTCGTAACTTTGGAAAGGGGAAAATTTAAACAAACATTATCGCGGGGTCTTATCAGCCAGATTATTCGTGGCTTTGGCGCGGCTTTTGGTTGAACAGGAGGCCGCCATTCCTCTCGGCCATCTTCAGGATTAGGGTCCATAGGCCTCTCTTTTTCTCTCCTTCTTTCGGGGATTTGTCGAAATTCCTTTTCTAAAGGACGAAGAGGAGGAAGATGTGAGAATTTAGCCTTTACCAGAAAACAAGAATGCTCCTTTGCGGTTATTTGCGTGTGTTAATCATTCTACTTCTGTAGAATAAAATGCAGCGTAGCTTATGTATTAGTGTGTAATTTTCATGTGCATTGTGGGGGAGGGCGCAGGACTGGAACGTGTTCAAACAAAATGGAATCTATCGCAAGATTATATGCAATTCTAATGTATCACGGAAGGATGCTTTCATTTTACGGAAATTGTTTGCTTGTGCCATACGTGTTCATCTGTAAACACATGCCCACACACATAAGTGTGTTTGTGTTTGTGTGGGTGTGTGTCTGCTCATAAACACATACGGTACCATAAAAGGAAAGCACCCTTTCGTAAGACATTAAAATTGCACTTAATCATGGGATGGATTCCTTTTGGTTTTAACACGTTACAGTCTCCCTCCACACCCCTCAAAAAATATCATATAAATCACGCACAAATACATATGCTTCGCTGTATTTTATTCTACAAAACCAGATTATTGACATTTGCAAACAACCGCAAAGGAGTATTATATATATATATATATATATATATATATATATATATATAATATATATATATATATATATATATAGGATATAGTATATATATATGTAGTTATATATATATAAGATATATCTATCATAATATATAGATATATATATATATATCTATATATATATGTATATTCTTATAATATATATATATATATATATATAGATATATATAAATATATATATATATATATATATAATCTTAATCTACGTATATTGTAAGAATAAATGAATGTTCAAATATTTGTAATTAGTACAATCCAAGCATAAAAAAAGAATTAAACAGAAACTTCATTTCTACAAGCCTTAAGAACAGTACATACATTTTATATTAAAGATAACGTTTGACCTTTAAATATTTGGCAATTTAAATCTTAAAAGGTTAGTTGTATCTTAATGATATTATCATTCATTTCAACCGACCCTCAAGTTATTTATCAGTGTAAAGTTATTTATAGGTGTAAAGTTATTTATAAGTGTAAAGTTATTTATAAGTGTAAAGTTATTTATGAGAGTACATATGGATTCATGTAAGATGAAAATCCATCCTACTTGATACTTATGTGGCACTGATCTTTTACCATGTGACGTTTAATTTCGTGTATGAATTCGTGAGATATTCCCATCGATATTTTTTGCATGTATGAAACACGAAGCAGAGAGAATGGCGGATGCAAAATTTCATAGAAGAATTCTGTTCTCCCCTAGAATAATATTGCATACGAACTTGATGGCGCATGCTATGCTGCGCTGGAACCCAGCGCTACCCGTTATGTCTCCCTTACCTGCCTGGGCCGCCCCAGAACGGGGCGGGCAAACAAGTTTGAGGAGGAGGATGTATTCGTATTTCTGCTACCCTCCCGATCCCCTATATACCCCGCCCCCACCCAGGGCGGACAAACAAGAAGGAACTACTCTAATTTAATTATTGTAGAAGATAGACATTCTTTATACACAAAGAGTAGTTGTGTTTTTCTATAAACCCGGATTGCCTTTCCATAGGCAAACTCTTCAGCCAAGTCGCCTAAGTAGATGAAATGTCACACTTTACTCCCGCTCGTCTAATTATGTCCAATTTGTGTAATTATGTTTAATTTGTGTGAAACTTTGTGTCACACTTCTTTCAGCAGTGAATGCAAAGGGTGATGTCACGTGTCTACCCCAAATAGAGTAGTGTTTATTGGATTATGATTATATATATATATATATATATATATATCATATATATATACAATATATATCACATATATATATATATATACTATATACATATCATATATATATATATATATATATATAATATATATATATATATATACGCATATACATATACATATAATAAATATTATGCATACTGAATATATATTTATCCACAACATAATATTTACATAGAAAATGTAAATACAAACAAGATATACATATACGCATGTATGTGTTTATGTATTTATGTATGGATAATAACCTCTCCCGGGAACAACATGGTAATGTATGATATTATATATACACGTATATATATATATATATATATATATATATATATATATATATATATATATATATATATATATATATATATATATATATATATATATATATATATATATATATATATACCTGTAAACAATATAGAGGGCTAAAAAAAAATAAATGAACCTTTTCTATAGGCTACAATGTCGTTTTGTGCCATATATCTTTTATCTTTTCTTTATCAATTCCATTCGTTTATACGTATCATGAATTTCACTCACTTTCTTCTGGTCTACGTAGTAACATCTTACTATCTTGGGTCGTTATATCTTACTATCTTCGGGCGCGCGCCCTCTGACACAATTTATGTAAATTGATAACATGGGGCTTCCACTTGCCTGCTAAGTGCAATTTATTACACGTTGTCTTTTACCACCTCGCGAAAATAAAAACCCGCTAAAACGTCTTTCTGAAGAATGAGTTACAAGATAACAAAAATATTTTTGCGTCTGATTATTCTCTTTGGTTTATCCTCCTTTGCCTTTTCTTATTTGGGTCGTCTTTTTTTTATTTTTTTCTATTTTCTGCGTTTCTTTTAAATAGTTGTTTGTGAAAGTGAATTTTTGTAGGGGTGTTTTTTAAACTTTTTTCATCTTTTTAAAAAAAATTTTATGTCTTTATTGTAAGAATGATCTGTTTTCCTTTTCAGTGCAGTGCTCTCTCTCTCTCTCTCTCTCTCTCTCTCTCTCTCTCTCTCTCTATAATATTATCTTGTGATTCTATTGTCTTTAAAATTTGAAAACAGACATTCTGTCTCCTCCCTCTCAACATGATTGTAACAATCTCTCTCTCCTTTCTCTCTCTTCCCATTCCTTCCGCCATCCCCTCTCTATCTCTCTCCGCCTCGGTCTCTCTCTCTCTCTCTCTAATCTCTCTTCCTCGCCTCCTTCATACTCTCTCTTCTTTTTCCTCTGTTTCCTCTTTTCCGTAACTGCCATTTCAATAAGCTCTCTCTCTCTACTCGGTCATACTCTCCTCCGTTCATCCCCCCAGCTCTCTCGTCCTCCTCGGGCTACTCTTCTCGTCTCTTCTCTCTCTCTCTCTCTCTCTCTCTCTCTCTCTCTCTCCTTTCAAATTATATCTCTCTATGTATCCTCTCCCAAACATCATTATAATAAGCTCTCTCTCTCTCTCTCTCTCTCTCTCTCTCTCTCTCTCTCTCTCTCTCTCTCTCCTTCCTTCCTTCCTTCATACTCTATGAAAGAGGGTAATGAAGAAAAATATTATGAAACATTTAATAAAAAAATAATTGTTTAATATAGGACAACACGGTTTCGTACCCGGAAAAAGTACACAAACCCAACTGTTAGTCCACCGTGAGAACATATTCAAAAATATGAAAAGCGAAAAGGGAAATGAAACAGATGTGGTTTATCTAGACTTTGCAAAAGCTTTTGACAAAGTAGACCATAATATATTAGCAAAGAAAATTATGAAAACACAATATCGTAGATAAAATAGGAAGATGGTTAAAAGAATTTTACACAAACAGAAAACAGATAGTTATTGCAAACGATGAGAAATGCGGATGAAACCAAGGTAATATCCGGTGTGCCACAAGGTACGGTGTTACTGCAATACTGTTTGTTATTATGATTGAAGACATAGACAGTAATGTTAAGGATTCGGTAGTGAGTAGTTTCGCTGATGACACAAGAATAAGTAGAGAAATTACTTGTGATGAAGATAGGAACGCTCTACAAAGAGACCTTAACAAAGTATATGATTGGGCAGAGGAAAATAGGATGGTATTAACTCTGATAAATTTGAATCAATAAATTATGGAGACAGAGAAGGAAAGCTATATGCATATAGGGGACCTAATAATGAGACAATCACAAATAAGGAAGCAGTTAAAGACCTTGGTGTGATGATGAATAGGAACATGTTATGCAATGATCAAATAGCAATTCTTTTTGGCAAAATGTAAAGCAAAAATGGGAATGTTTGTTACGGCACTTCAACAAGAAAAGCTGAACACATGATTATGCTATAAAACATATGTTCGTAGTCCACTTGAATATTGCAATATGATATGGTACCCACACTATCAAAAGGATATTGCACAAATAGAGAGTGTACAAAGGTCCTTTACAGCTAGAATAGAAGAGTTAAGGACCTTGACTACTGGGAAAGACTACAATCATTTAAAATTATTATTAGTCTAGAAAGGAGAAGAGAAACGCTACATGATAATTCAGGCATGGAAACAGATAGAAGGAAATAAAAACAGAAAATATCATGGAACTAAAATATCAGAAAGAGCAAGCAGAGTAGTTAATAGTCGCCCAAAAACAATACCAGAAAAAATAAGGAAAGCACACAGGACATTAATCCACTACGCACCAGCATCGATAATGCAGCGTCTATTCAATGCGTTGCCAGCTCATCTGAGGAATATATCAGGAGTGAGCGTAGATGTGTTTAAGAATAAGCTCGACAAATATCTAAACTGCATCCCAGACCATCCAAGATTGGAAGATGCAAAATATACGGAAGAGTACTAGCAACTCTCTGGTAGACATTAGAGGTGCCTCACACGATGGGACCTGGCAACCCGAAACGAAACTGTAGGTCTGTAAGGTGTAAGGTCTCTCTGTTTCCTCTTCCTAACGCCATTTCAATAAGCTCTCTCTCTCTCTCTCTCTCTCTCTCTCTCTCTCTCTCTCTCTCTCTCTCTCTCTCCTTTCAAATTATATCTCTCTTTGTATCCTCTCCCAAACATCATTATAATAAGCTCTCTCTCTCTCTCTCTCTCTCTCTCCTTTCATACTCTATCTCTCTGTGTATCTTCTTCCAAACGTCATTATACTAAGCTCTCTCTCTCTCTCTCTCTCTCTCTCTCTCTCTCTCTCTCCGAGACTTTTACCCCCCTAATCTCTTTATTCATACCTGCCTGTCTGCCCCTCACTCGCTCACCTAAAGTGACTTTCCCATCTACGGTTTCCCCTCGCGGTTTTGGCACCGACTTTTAATTTCCCCCTTTTTAAGATGCATCAGTCTCCCCTCGTTTTCATTCGCTGTGAATGTCAGGGGCCTCTCTTCGCCTCATTTTCTACAGCTCTGACTGCGGTCTCCGCCCACACCCGGCTCTTACTTTGAATTCTGGGAACTTTGGACGTTTTTTTTTTTTTTTTTTTTTTCTTTTTTTTTTTTTTTTTTTACGTATTCTTAATATATAAAAGAAGTATTGAAATATTTACGTTTGTAGTTTTAATAGTTTGTCCCTTTTTTCTGTTTGTATTTTTCGATTTTTTCACATATTCCTAATTATATTTTTTATTAATTAGAATTATTTTTTTTTGTATTTTAGAAGTTTTCCTAATTTATATTTTTTATTTTTATATTTTTCGTTTTTTGACGTATTCTTAATTTTCTATAAGTTGCTCAAATATTTACTGTTGTAGTTTTATTAGTTTTTTTTATATTTTCTTTTATATTTTTCGTTTTTTTTGACGTATTCTTAATTATTTTTCTAATAAAAGTTTGGAATATTTTCTTCCGTTATTTTAGAAGTTTTCCGATTTCGTATATTTTTCCATTTTGCCATATTCCTTCGGATATTTAAATCATCCTTTTTGCATTGTTCCTTTTAATTCACTTTATTCGTTTTTCAACTTTGTTCTTTTCTCCACCTAACTTATTCATCTACCTTCATATTCAACTTTTAATGTACAAAGTTCGTCCTATTTTCATTTTTCTTCAGTTTTTAAAAATAATTTTTCTCTTCCCTTACAAGGTTCCATTTTTAATTTTTTTCTGCATTTTTTTTTTATTTCGTCAGGTTCTTTTTTTAATTTATTTCCCCATTACTCCATTTTCAAAATGTTTCTGTCATTCGATATATTATTCTTTTGTGACATTTTCGTTATATATTTGCTATCTGGTGAGTCTTCACTTTTACTACTGCGTTATTATGTTTATTCATTTCATTGTCTTTTTTTACGTGTGCTCAAGTTTACTACTTTCTGTTATTTTGTTTACTGTTTGTGTCAGTAGCGCCAACCGACTTGACAATCTGTTATTTTCGTATGAATTTTATTTTTGGTTGTCGTTAGTTACAAACTAAATTTTTATTGGATGCATGAGTAAAAGTATGTTTGCATGTTAACCATTGCTTATAAACATATACACATGCATTGTATTTTAATAAAGATTTTAATTTCCCATACAATTGGCGATACTGCTCCCAATTATAACATATTACCTATGTAGTACTAATGAAGATAGATTTATTATTATTATTATTATTATTATTATTATTATTATTATTATTATTATTATACGAAAGCTCTCAGTAGAGATTTATTTTCAGATAATTGCCCCCATACGTAATTGTGGATTTGTTTCTCCATTTCAAGACTCGTGATACTATGAGTATTTTGTAATGATAATAATGATAATAATAATAATAATAATTGTTATTACGAACTTGGCACGCGGTACACACGCTACAACTTGGCGCTGTAGTCTCCCCTACCTACCCCGCCCCCACCCGGGACGAACAAACCGGTTTGCTGGAGGATGGTGGATGTTTCCCCGACCCTCCCATTCCCCTACCTACCCCGCCCCCACTCGGGGCGGACAAACCAGTTTGCATGTGGTGAGTGGCTGTGTCATGTCTCCCCTACTGTCACCCGGGGGAGGACAAGCAAGATCCACTTGGATATTATTAATATTTATCATTATCAATATTATTATCATTATCCTTAATGATCTTCACGAGTACCTCATTCATCATAATTTAGGAGGGTACCAGAAGTTCCACACTGGATGAGTGGGTTGCGTACTCGACTAGCAATCTGGTAACCGGAGTTCGACCCGGCTGGTGCCAGTCCGGAATCAGAGGAATTTTTTTCCAGTGATTAGAAATTCATTTCTCGATATAGTGTGGTTTGGATCTCACAATAAGCTGTAGGTCCCGTTGCTAAGTAACCAGTTGGTCCCTAGTCACGTAAAAAGAAAAAAAAAATCTAATCCTTCGGACCAGCCCTAGGGGAACTGTTAACTAGCTCAGTGGTCTGGTCAAACTAAAATGTACCTAACTTTCCAGCGTTCGAGATCATCTCGAAAGCTCACTCTCGGAGATCACTGGCAGAAAGAATTCCCTCGTCACAGATCACCTGTGTTTGTTGTCTTCAAATGGGATTTTAAAGGTGCTATCTTTTATCTCGGGACAATCTCATCCGCTCCTTTCCCTGCCGTCTAATGGCCGACGGTCATTATTTTTGACAGACTTCATTTTTACTGCTAAGGTCGGCCATTACTCTTCGAAATGAGGGCTACTTATAATTGTCTGTTGGCTGCTGTGCTTTGTGGGTTTTTTCTGGCGTCAGATTTTGTTCTTAGAGACATGTTTTGATTGTTTAGGCAATTAGTCTTATATATATAATATATATATATTATATATATACTATATATATATATATATTCCTAATATAATATCAACTATACCAGTATAACTATACATACATAGTACTATGGGCGTACTTCTCTACTTCTCTGAAATGTCAGGTAAAAGCCACAATGAATATATAATCTTTAAATACATAAGCTTTTATTATCATTGTATGTCATTGTGGATCTTGCCTACACCACACATACACACACACACACACACACACACACACATATAAATATATATATATATATATATATAATATATATATATATATATATATATATATATATATATATGTATATATGTATGTATGATGTAGGGTATGTATGTAGTATATATATGTACGTATCTATTTGGAGATGGTGACGCCAGGGAAGATACAGTAAGTCTTTAGGGATGAGATTGCTAGCCACACACTCCTTTTACTAGACGTTAAGCAGATGTCTGCACTCATTATAGCCTCAGTGGATTGGTGCGCCGGGGACGAACAGGGGACTTACCAGTATACATGAGCAGAGCGCTGCGCATCGGCGGTTTAGCTGGGGTTGCGTCTTGCAATTGGGAAATTAGATCGTATATATATATATATATATATATATATATATATATATATATGACGATATATATATATATATATATATATATATAAATTTGTTTATCTATTTATATGTGTGTGTATGCCCACTAATATATGTGTGTTTGTGTGTGTATCTGTATATAATGGTTTTGTTATATTACTCGCATGTTTACGCTTATTCAGGCAGATCGATAATCGTCTCCTAACCTTGAACGAACACTTTCGTAAACTCGTTAGCTCTGGTTACACCACCTGAACGAAAGCAATTACGTTAAACAGAAACGTTGGCATCTCTGTAAGATTAACGGAAATGTGCCCCTTGATTAAGACACATTTGAACACATATCTTTCTGGCAATCAATTAATTGTTGGCTAGGCGTAGAATTCGCTTGGTATTTAGTCTTGCAGACAAACAAGCAAGCAACCCCGTAAGGGGGTTAGTGCTGTCAGTGCACCTCTCGCGATGCAATGTAGGTATTACTTAAGGTTCTTTGCATCTCCCTTCGTCCCCTAGCTGCAACCCCTTTCATTCCTTTTACTGTGTCTCCTTTTATATTCTCTTTCTTCCATCCAGCTGCCCACTTAGCTGCAACCCCCTTCATTCCTTTTACTGTGTCTCCGTTCATATTCTCTTTCTTCCATCCTGCTGCCCACTTAGCTGCAACCCCTTTCATTCCTTTTACTGTGTCTCCGTTCATATTCTCTTTCTTCCATCCTGCTGCCCACTTAGCTGCAACCACTTTCATTCCTTTTACTATGTCTCCGTTCATATTCCCTTTCTTCCATCCTGCTGCCCACTTAGCTGGAACCCCATTTATTCCTTTTACTGTACATCCGTTCATATTCTCTTCCTTCCATCTTACTCTCCACCCTCTTCTAACAACGTTTGATAGTGGAAATGCAAGTTTTTCCCACTGTCACCCTTATTAAACCTCTTACTCTCAGTTTTCCTTTCAGCGCTGAATGACCTCATAGTTCCCAGCGCTTGGCCTTTGGCCTAAATTGTATATATTCTGTCCGTAAAAAACAAGCACACGTACACGCATGCGCACTCACACACACGTATTTATTTACGAGGATATGGACTGCGTGAATTCATGTTGTTTCATATTCCAGGTGTTTCATGTTATGTTAGTAACGTCAACTTCAGTAAATTTTCAGAATTAGCTGACTTTAACCTTTATTTATCAATTTTTTTTTTTTTTACAGTGACTAGCAATAAGATTCTTAAATGCCCCTATAAATGATATTTTTTACGGTTTCATTTTATTCAGTAATGTTCCCAAGTTATTTTATTTTAATCGTATTGATTGTCGCTATTCATACTTGGTGCCAGCCCAACAGACATAAATAAATAAATTGCAGTTATCTAGTAATACAGAAACAGTAAATTACTGTTTCCTGGCAATTTGCTGTAATTTATTTAATAAAATGAATAACTTACCCCATACTTAATGTCATCCCAATAGATATAAATATTTATAAATTGCAGTTATGTAGTAATTCAGAAAAGTAAACTACTGTTTTCTGGTAGTTTGCTGTAATTTTTTTTAATAAAATGAATAACTTGACCCTTTTGGTAATTCATTTAATATGCAGTAATTTATTGATATAATAAACACCGTAGGCCTTTGGTTAGTGTAGTCTAGTAATGTTCATTCGATGATCGCAATTCATGTTTTTTTTTTACATTATTGATTGATTATTATTATTATTATTATTATTATTATTATTATTATATTATTATTATTATTATTATTATTATTGTTATTATTATTATTAGTCAGAAGATGAACCCTATTCATGTTGAACAAGCCTACGAGGGCCATTGACTTGAAATTCAAGCTTCCAAAGAATATGGTTTTATTAGGAAGAAAGAAGAGGAGGTAAAGGGGAAATATAGAAAGAAGAAACGCAGCTTATTAAAAAAGAAAAAACGATTTAATACATTAACAAATAGATATAAACGTATTAAAATGTAAAAAGACTAGTAGTAGGGTAGTAATGCATTATATCTTCGCTTGAACTTCTCAAGTTCTAGTTGCACGACATCCTTTGGGAGGCTGTTCCGTTCTATGTTCCACAGTCCAACGGTTTGAGGAATAAAGAACCTCTGGAACTGAGAAGTTTGACAGCGAGGCACAGTGAGATAAAACTAGAAATCTACAATTTTGTTTTGCTTTTGTACCATTTCCGTCGTAGCAGATATTATCCAACATCCTTTTATTTGTTCCTCCTCCTCCCCAACCTCCTCCTCCTCCTCCGTTTTTTCCTCGCATTTCCTCTTTTTTTTCCCCTAGTTCTGTTTCCCTCCATTGTTCATCTCCTTCACCCGTTAATGCCTGAGAATCCCCGACGTCCCTCATCCTGTGGCTTCTCCCCAGAAGGACTTTTGCGGTTTGGGAGTCCTTCTCCCACGCTAGTTTCCTCTCTCTCTCTCTCTCTCTCTCTCTCTCCTCTCTCTCTCTCTCAAGGTCTTAGGAAGGAGATATCCTGAACCCATCATTCTTTCTCCTTCGGATTTTTGGAAAAATTGTTATTGCTGGAAACGTAAAAGCATACTATTCCTGCCCCTCTCCATACACACACACGCGCAATATATATATATATATAATATATATATATATATATATTATATATATATATATAGATATATATATATATATATATATATATACCACTGGAAATATGGCTAAATTTACGTTGTCATAATTCATTAGAAGAAGGTAGGCACATTTTTATGCCTTCAACTTGTTAATTAAAGCTATAAATATTATAGATAGACATATTTGTAAAGGATTCTTTAGCTCTAAAGAAAAAAATATAAGTACGTAAATAGAAATACTGCAATTTCTCTCTCTCTCTCTCTCTCTCTCTCTCTCTCTCTCTCTCTCTCTCTCTCTCTCTCTCTTTCTGTAACGGTCCAGACCTCTCAGGCGAAGCCAAAACATCTCACTTCTGAATGTTGTTTTGGGTCTTTACCTCGTAATAGTTCCAAGCAAAACCTGCTCCAAGTTACTGATACAAAACATCAGTATAGAGTTAAATTTATGCCACGTGGCGCCATCTTGAGTGAATTAAAGACTTAAGGTTCACTGTGCGATTGGTTTGTATAGTCTCTTGATTGGGTTACAAATTCCTTTAGTCCAGAAAGATGCTTAAGAATGGATCATTTTGTCATAATAGGATCACTGATAGATTTG
>NC_087217.1:64448228-64450728 GCF_015104395.2 Macrobrachium nipponense | reverse complement strand
AGCCACATCTCGGTGGTGGCCTTTGTTGTTGCAGACGCACGATCATGGCTAACCCATTTTACTGTACATCCTTTCATATTCTCTTTCTTCATCTTACTTTCCACCCTCTCCTAACACTTGATTCCTGTTACACCTCTCAAACCTTTTACTGTCAGTTTCCATTTCAGCGCAGAATGACCTCATAGGCCCCAGTGCTTGGGCTTTGGCCTAAATTTTTTATTCAACTCAACTCAACTTATCATGGCTAAATTTAACATTAATTACACTAAACACTACTGACACTAGAAGGCTGCAATTCGGTATGTCTGATGATTGGAGGGTGGACGAACAACATACTAATTTGAAACCCTCCATACTCAATAGTTTTTAAGATCTGAGGGCGGACGGAGAGACAAATAGCCATCTAGGTAATTTTCCGTTACACTAAGCAGCAAGGATGAATGGAATGCTCTTCTTGAGAGAGAGAGAGAGAGAGAGAGGAGAGAGAGAGAGCGAGAGAGAGATGAATGAGAGAGGAGAGAGAGAAGGAGGACGACTTTTCCTCTGACAAAAGTTAGAGAAAAGGACCAATTTTGTAATATTTTTTCCTTGGTAATTAATTGTTCAGCCTTCGTGAATCTTTGAATCTCTGATCTAACGCCACCAGTTACAATGGCAACTCTTAAATGGCGAAGATGGGACGCTTGGCGCGTTTTACTAAAGACACAAAAAAGTAGAAGAAAAACCCTCTTATGAAACTGTATCCGAGATCCTTGCATTTTCGCTAAGTGCAAGCTACACTAGGTCGGATTACTGTCAATTACCAGTAATCCCTTGCGTTGCGTGAGATGACTCCTCCGGATTACACACAACCTTTCTTATGAGTCTTCGAGTTGAAAATACGCAATTACTTTGCAGGTTTGAATTGAATGGGGTTTTGCCGACTTGCTCTTACACTTGGGAGTTTTACAGCGTGTTTGTGAAAAAGAAATTATCTATGAAAGTGCTCTATTCCCTTCCCATATAATTCATTTCCTTGATTGATTAAAATGTATTTTATATTTCAGAAGTTCATTTCTCTAACAAAATTAGGAAGGCTGTTGACGAAAATTGCATTGTAATAAATAAATATATATATATATATATATATATATATAATATATATATATATATATATATATATATATTGTGTGTGTATGTGTGTGTGTGTGTGTGTATGTATGTATGGACTGTATAGATGTATATAGTGTAATTTCCGTCAACAGCCTTCCAAATTTTGTTAGAGAAATGAATTCTGAAATTTGAAATATCTATATATATACATATCTATATATATATATATATATATATATATATATATATAATATATAATAAAATTAAAATGTGTATACATGTGTTTGAAAATACCAAGCAGATTTAAAAACTAATTTCGTGCTTTCTCGCCCGACTAAGAAATTTTAGCAGACCGAAACCTTATAAGCAGTATGTCTTATTATCCAGGTCTGAAGTTCCCTTTGATACTTATGAATGAAATTCTATTATGAGGCCGAAGATTCGTGATAACAAGATATGTTATTCCCTTGAGGAGCGGAAATGTAATTCCCTTCAGGAATTCTGTTCTTTTATTCGCCAGAACCTCTGATGTTGCAAATGCCATTTTTCTTGGCTGAGGTTATTTTCCCTTGTTGAATAAAACGAGAAAAGCGCCTCAGTGGCGTGGTCGGTATTGTGTTGGCGTGCCACCTCAGTGGCCGCGAGTTCGATTGTCGGGCATTCCACTGCGGAGTTAGAGATGTGTATTTCTGGTGATAGAAGTTCACTCTCGGCGTGGTTCGGAAGTCACGTAAAGCCGTTGCTGAATAACCCCTGGTTCCATGCAACGTAAAAACACCATACAAACAAACAAAAAATAAAAAGAGAAAATTCCCTTTTTGGTTTTAAGTGCAATTCTTCCCCTTGCTGAACAAAGATATAAAATTCTCTGGCTGACAGCTTCTCCATTGTCGACTGTATGGAATTCCCTCGTCGACTAAAGATATAACTTCGTCGTCGACCAAAGTGCCTTGCCTTGGCAAAATAGAATTCCCTTGACGTCTGAGACTTCTTTGCTTACAGAAACACATGATCTCGGCGTGAGAATGTGGGTTTGTGAAAGCGAGTGGGCAAAGAGAAAATAAAAAAAAGAGAACGAACACTTGGGGAGCAGAAGAACCCACGCGTACTTGCGCGTGCGCCTATTTGCATATGCAAACATTCATGAAGAAACGTATTTCTCTCGGTCGTGCATGAATTTTTGCAGAGTTCTCTCTCTCTCTCTCTCTCTCTCTCTCTCTCTCTCTCTCTCTCTTTTGAGTATGGTTATTTTAGATTTGCATCCTTTCACGTAAAATTCATTTGTAGATTTTTTCTGCCATTATGAAATTCATAAGTAAATCTCTAGAACAGCATGGCGTCATTATTCATATTTCTTATAATTGATAAAAAGGCAAGGTCTGCTTTTGTAGTGGGATATTTACAGGAA
>NC_087217.1:64420728-64443228 GCF_015104395.2 Macrobrachium nipponense | reverse complement strand
TCTCTGTGTGTGTGTGTGTGTGTGTGTGCGTACGTGTTGTATTGGGAATTGTTTCTGGCAGTCTGAATGTGATATACTCCACCCCCGCCTCTCCTCTCTCTCTCTCTCTCTCTCTCTCTCTCTCTCTCTGGCACCTGCAAGCAATCTCGTCACATAGCATGAACGTAATCAAGCCATCCATTTCCACAAATTCATTTATCCCGCGATATATCTTGATTATGGCCTTTGTATCTTGCCCGTAGATTCCAGTAGATCTTCAAATGACTTCAGATAAGGTTCGGGATATTTCATGGTTTTTTTTTTTCTTATTCACTCGGTGAATGATGAATCGCGGCTGTATATCATTATTGAAGAGGCTGACTTATGAGGTTTGCATGAGGTTGGGTTCCGTGGGTACGTCAGTGGGGTAGATATTCAAGGGCATAAAACTCTATTCGGAATTTTGATGACTTTAATATATTTTGTAATTTATCTCTTTGGCATATCATTTTTATCTTAAATTCTCATTAGTAGTTTTCTTTACTATGTGTGATTTTACATTGTATCCTTCTAAATGTAATTTTTTTAATTCCTGATAGTTTAAGAGTGATGGAGGAATATCTCATTAGAAAATATATTTAAAATATTGCATTTTATTTATTTAAACTAAAATTTTCATTTGTGATGAAGGTGAAAATCTAGTAGATATTCATTTAAAGTCAATTTTATTGATTGTTTTTAATTCAGTTCGTGGTTTTTCAATACTTAGGACAAAAATCTCATTAGAAATTTCACTGATTTTTGTGTCATTCGAGTTTCTTTTATTTGAGATATTTTATTCAATAACCGTTATGATTGGCAGCTGTGTGCTTTTGTCCTTAGTAATTGATATTTCAAAGTTTTTTATTATCATGCTATTTGCAACATATTGCCAAGCGTTACGTATACTCCTTATAACATAGTGTTTTGTTTGTATTTCAAAATGCACTTTCAAAGGGTTCTTTGTCTGTTTTTTGTCTTTCATAAACTTGATCCAAATATTTGATTATATCTTTATTTGCCTTTTGTTAAAAATTCTTTTAATCTAGGTAAATCAGCATCTATTTAGCTCTTTGGAAACTGTTTCCTGATATTCTGCTAAATGAAATGGCTAGGCTATCTTAAGTATAGCTATAAATGTCGCTTATATTGTCGTGTTTTATAAGCTCGAATGGAGATATATTCGTGTTCTACCTTTTTTTTTTTTCTTTTAGTCTTGTTTATTGAAAAGTGAGAACAGTATCGCTTTGTTGCAGTTATACTAATGTTGTTGTAATAAGAAATATCGCTGTTGATAATAGCGGAGTTGTATCATAATTTTACTTGATGAAATATGATGATGCTGTTTTTGTTTTCTGTATAGATATTGTAGTCGAAGTGCAAATAGTGATATTATTATTATTATTATTATTATTATTATTATTACTATTATTATTATTATCATTACTAGTAGTACCACCACCACAATATTGTTACCATTTGGGGATGCTTTCGTAATTTATAATTCTGTTAATCAATTTATTTTTTTTACTTTCTTCCTGTAACTTATATCAGCTTATAATAATATGAACGGAAAACCTTGGAACAGATTTATCGACTCATTATCATAAATCTCGTTTCGCCACGATTTACGATAAGATTACTAAGAGTGCGAGTAATCTCTCTCTCTCTCTCTCTCTCTCTCTCTCTCTCTCTCTCTCTCCTTCTTGATTAGCTTTCTGAATATCTTGTCGAATGAGATTTACGTTCGTTTTCTCGCTACTAATTTCCCCTTATTTTATTTGGCTTTTTCCTAAGCGACAAGACTTCCGAGCGTGTCTGTGACGGCCGCTGTTCGGGTGTGCATCCCTGACTTTGGTTTTATCTTCGAACGTCGATTACTATATTGACGATTTTTTTTTAGGTTTTAAGGGTAAATATAATAATTCGTCTCATATTTACTTTTGTAAAAAAAAAAAATAAAAAGAATTTCAAACGGTTGTTTGTACAAGAAAGAGTGTCTCATCCACAAAGCTCCTTGAAGTCACAGATTAAGTTCGTTGAAACGTTTCGGACGGAGCCAGCATTCATATGTGTACCAAATGTTGCGGGCGGGGAAAGGTATCGTTCGGACAAAAAGTGGGTGGGGGAGGTCGAGGGCGGATGAGGGAGTGAGAGAGAGGGAGAGTGAGAGGATCTGACTTCTGTGTGTTCCTTTGAGAGAAAGAGGCACTGAAATTTTGGGAATATTGGCCGTTTTTTATTAGATTAGAGAAAGCATTTGGCCGAGACATTGATGTATAACAGGGGAAAACAAATGCCAAAACACGGATAAACATACGTATTGTAATCTCAATGTAAGAAAGGTACTTGAGTCTTTTGATATATTTTTATTCCCTTAAGATGAATGCTTTCGAAAAAAAATAATGTGTTTTCGAATCTAGCTCAGGATTGACCTGAAAATTTCCCATGGTATTCTTATGTTAGAAAATAAGGAAAAAAATCTTAAATAAACATTGTCAGCCTACAGGAATTTTCTGGTTATTTCTTGAATTCCGGTTGTGCTGCTTTTTAGTTTTCTGTAAAAGAAAACTTTATTTTGTAAGCACTTTTTCTGTCCGTCCTCAGATCTTAACAACTGCTTAGGCTAGAGGGCTGCAAATTGGTTTGCTGATCATCCACCCTCCAATCAACAAACGCACCAAATTGTGACCCTCTAGCCATAGTAGCTTTTATTTTATGTAAGGCTAAAGTTAGCCACAATCGTGCTTCTGACAACGATATAGGATAGTACACCACCAGCCCTTGATTAAAGTTTCATGGGCCGCGACTCATACAGCATTATACCGAGACCACCGAAAGATACATCTATTCTCGATGCCCTTGATTATACGCTGTAGTGGCTGTACAGAAAATTCGCTTGCGCCGAATAAACTTCAGCGAAATTTTTACTTGTTTTGCGTTAAGACGAATATTCAAAAAAAAGAAGTAAGTCTGAACTGGTAATTGCTATAACTGCAAAACTAAAACGACTTTCAGTGACTACTGAAGCTATATCAGCACCATATATGTATCAAGTTGTCAAAGTTTTTTTTTTTTTGTTTTTTTTTTTATTCTATTTGTGAAAGATTCAAGTTGTTCACATCCATATACATTGGAGTTCTGCTTTCATATTGATCCCTCTCAACCTCTGTATCTCTCCTTGAGAGAATTAAAAAGAAGGTAAATTGAATGATTGATGACCCCAACTTTATCAGCACCATAAAGTGGCTTCTATGTATCCTTTTTACAGGTAGTATTTCGGCCATTGATCCGTTGAGCCTAGTTTGTTCTCTTCCTTCTAGGTGACCGTTAAACGCTCTCTCTCTCTCTCTCTCTCTCTCTCTCTCTCTCTCTCTCTCTCTCTCTCTCTCTCCAAGCTTTGTCTTTCCTGAGAGTTATAATTTGTCTCCACTCAAGAGAAAAAGAGGTAGTTTGTGTATCACTTCCGCCAGTGTTTTTGTCCATTCCTTTTTTCCCCTCTACTCCCTTTGGACTACAAATATATATAGATACATATAAAGACCAAGATTCACTGCGTGTGGTTTCCGAAATCGTCATTAAATGTACAATATATTAAATCTCGACAAACGCGGTTAGTGACAGATTTCTCACAAGCAAAGGCTACACATAAAAATCATCCAGTGTTCAGGTGAAAGAAATGAAAATAGACGATGGTAAGTTGAGTTTGTTGTCTTCGGATCTATAACTCCAGTGTCCAGTGGCCTCCTTAACTTTATTCTTTGGTGCTGTATATTTTGTAATTTTGTTTATATATATGTATATAAACGTATCAAGTGATTTAATACTATATTTCTCAAACGCCAATGAAGAAACAGAACTTTAAAATGATACAAATGGCATCTAGTAGGTAGCCCCATCAGTTCTCCCCTCATATCAGGGAAATTCTCTCTCTCTCTCTCTCTCTCTCTCTCTCTCTCTCTCTCTCTCTCTCTCTCTCTCGTCCTCTCTCTCTCTCTCTCTCTGCCAACACCTAATGTACTGGCGTTAACTGCGAGCAGCCTTAATCGCTTCAAGATTTATTCTGATAAAGAGAATCGCTTGAGGTTTACGATGCTTATGGATCACAAGAGGGATTTCTTTGGGGGAGATTAAGAGCAGCATCCGTGAGATGGTGAAAGAGAACGCTCCCTGCCTACATGATGATGTTTATGGCTGATTATTCTTACGTGCCATTTTCTGGTTGGTTTGGACGAGGAACGAAATGGAAGTAAAATACTATAGAGTTTTCATGCTTTATAATTCATTACTGTATTCACACACACTTACATAATATGTGTATTATAATATAGATATATATATATATTTATATATAATATATATATATATATATATATATATATATATATATATATATATATATATACATAATGCCACAAGCCAGATGTCCTTTAATACCAAACTCGCTGTAACTCGGAATTGACTATATTTTCATGTGAAGATATATTAATTCCGGGTGGAGCGAATTGGATAGTCAAAGGACATTTGTAGCTTAATGCATATATATGATCACGGGGATGACACCAACTAACTAGAATATATATATATAATATATATAATATGATTATTATATATAATTTATATATATAAGCATTTATAATACGCATTATGGTATACACACAAACACACACACACATATATATATATATATACATACATATATATATATATATATATATATATATATATATATATATATAGGTAAAGGGAAAAGCTTCACTGACGTTCCTGGATTTGAAAGGATCCTGGGTTCGCGTCCCGATCCAGGCAAGTCTATTATCGAGAAAAAAATTCCCTTCCCCTCGGTTTAAGCATATATGAAAATATATTAATTCCGAGGTAGTGTGAATTAGATATTAAAGGACATTGTAGCTCGATATATATACTATATGTATATATATACATATAGTTTGTGTGCTACGTATGTGGACGTAAGCTTAACCGCACTGACACTATACTTACTTATTTTATAATCACATCCTTTCCGAACAGGACGCTTAACCAACCCGCCTGACAAGACTCATAAGCGCGTGCACGCAGAAACGCAACCACAACCACACAAACACCAACACACACCTGGAAATGCATCCCATACCTGAGTCGAGCCACCTGTGCTCACCTGCATGCTTGTCACTCCCTGCCTCACGCTCAAAGGATTAAGCTGTTGAGACCTGGGGCTTGGGAACAAGAGGGAAGGGTCGATCTGCATCGCATTTAAATTCACGCTGACGATCCTCGGATTTCATGGCCAACTGAAACAATTAAGGAAAACTTAAGCACTGACTTTTTTTTTTCTCTCTTCCAGGTGATAGGATTATTGCACTTAAAGCACTCGATCGGCCTTTTATTTATTTTTTGTTTGTACGTTTGCGACTTTGTCCAGTGTGTCAGATTGTTGTTGTTTGTACATCCGCTGTGAAATGTTTCATTCTTCGCTTTTGCTCATATATTTTACTCATTCATTTATATTGTTCTTTATTTTTTGAAATTTATTTATCAATCTTTTTAACTTTTTCTGATAACTGATCTCTTCTTTCTGTATTCCCTTGTTATCTTCTGTAACTTCTTTCAAACGAAAACATTATTATATGGAAGCTTGAATTTCAAATAAATGGCCTCTTTAGGTCTAGTCCACATGAACAGGGGTTTATCTGCTGAATAATAATAATAATAATAATAATAATAATAATAATAATTAATAATAACAATAATAATAATAATAATAATAATAAGAAGAAGAACTGGAAAGGGAAATGTCACACGACAACGAAATTGCACGAAGACGAACAGAGAGGACGATGCCACAGAAAGACGACAGGGAGGATGAGGTATCAACAACGACACACGAAGAAACACCGACGAAGTAACAGAGAGGACGGAATGGGTAGAAAAGATTAGACAATGGATGGAGCCAGATACAGAGAGAACCAAAAATCCCCTCCATGAAAGCCTACAACAACAAGAAACTTAAGGGAGAAAACAAGTGAGGTCAATGAAATAATGGGCATAATACACACCACCAGTATCACAGAAACAAATAACTTGACATATGCAGGAGCAAGATTAGTAGCAGAACTGATGGGATTCGAACACCAACACCACCGTCACAACCAACCCAACCCAACCGAAACCAAAACAGCAACCTCCTTGGAAAAGGCGCCTGGAAAAGCAAATCATGGTGATGAGATCTGACTTGAGTAAACTGAAAGAGATGGCAGAAAAAAGGCTAAGAAGCAAGAAAACAAGGGAGGAACTCACGAGAAATACAAAGTACAAGAGAGGGGACTAAACAACACAATAGAAGATGTCAAACAGAGGCTTAAGGCCAAAGCACACAAGATCCAACGGTACATGAACAGGAATAAGGGATACCAACAGAACAAACCTATTCGGAAAAACCCAACCAGAAAAGACTATACAGCCAACTAAGAGGGGAAGACAACGACCCAGAAATTCCTGAAGCCGAACCAAGTAAGAGACTCTGGGAAACATATGGAGCAATCCGGTATCACACAACAAACATGCAACATGGCTCCAGGAAGTCAAGGAAGAAGAAACAGGGAGAATAAAACAAAGATTCACAGACATCACGACAGACACAGTCAGACACCAACAAAAGAAAATGCCAAACTGGAAAGCCCCAGGTCCCGATGAAGTCCATGGATACTGGCTCAAAAACTTCAAGGCCCTACACCCACGAATAGCAGAACAACTCCAGCATTGTATCTCAATCACCAAGCACCCAAATGGATGACCACAGGAAGAACATCCTTAGTACAAAAAGACAAGAGTAAGGGAAATATGCCAGTAACTACAGGCCTATCACCTGCCTACCAATAATGTGGAAGTTACTAACAGGTATCATCAGTGAAAGGCTATACAACTACCTAGAGGAGACAAACACCATCCCCCACCAACAGAAAGGCTGCAAGAAGGAAGTGTAGGGGCACAAAAGACCAGCTCCTGATAGACAAAATGGTAATGAAGAACAGTAGGAGAAGGAAAACAAACCTAAGCATGGCCATGGATAGACTATAAGAAAGCCTTCGACATGATACACACATGGCTAATAGAATGCCTGAAAATATATGGGGGCAGAGGAAAATACCATCAGCTTCCTCAAAAATACAATGCGCAACTGGAATACAATACTTACAAGCTCTGGAATAAGACTAGCAGAGGTTAATATCAGGAGAGGGATCTTCCAGGGCGACTCACTGTCCCCACTACTCTTCGTAGTAGCCATGATTCCCATGACAAAAGTACTACAGAAGATGGATGCCGGGTACCAACTCAAGAAAAGAGGCAACAAAATCAACCATCTGATGTTCATGGACGACATCAAGCTGTATGGTAAGAGCATCAAGGAAATAGATACCCTAATCCAGACTGTAAGGATTGTATCTGGGGACATCAGGATGGAGTTTGGAATAGAAAAATGCGCCTTAGTCAACATACAAAAAGGCAAAGTAACGAGAACTGAAGGGATAAAGCTACCAGATGGGAGCAACATCAAACACATAGATGAGACAGGATACAAAAATACCTGGGAATAATGGAAGGAGGAGGATATAAAACACCAAGAGATGAGGACCACGATCAGGAAAGAATATATGCAGAGACTGAAGGCGATACTCAAGTCAAAACTCAACGCCGGAAATATGTAAAAGCCATAAACACATGGGCAGTGCCAGTAATCAGATACAGCGCAGGAATAGTGGAATGGACGAAGGCAGAACTCCGCAGCATAGATCAGAAAACCAGGAAACAAATGACAATACACAAAGCACTACACCCAAGAGCAAATACGGACAGACTATACATAACACGAAAGGAAGGAGGGAGAGGACTACTAAGTATAGAGGACTGTGTCAACATCGAAAACAGAGCACTGGGTGGGGCAATATCTGAAAACCAGTGAAGACGAGTGGCTAAAGAGTGCATGGGAAGAAGGACTAATAAAAGTAGACGAAGACCCCAGAAATATACAGAGACAGGAGAAAGAACAGAAGAACAGAGGACTGGCACAACAAACCAATGCACGGGACAATACATGAGACAGACTAAAGAACTAGCCAGCGATGACAATTGGCAATGGCTACAGAGGGGAGAGGTAAAGAAGGAAACTGAAGGAATGATAACAGCAGCACAAGATCAGGCCCTAAGAACCAGATATGTTCAAAGTATGATAGACGGAAATAACATCTCTCCCATATGTAGGAAGTGCAATACGAAAAATGAAACCATAAACCACATAGCAAGTGAATGCCCGGCACTTGCACAGAACCAGTACAAAAAGAGGCATGATTCAGTGGCAAAAGCCCTCCACTGGAGCCTGTGCAAGAAACATCAGCTACCTTGCAGTAATAAGTGGTACGAGCACCAACCTGAAGGAGTGATAGAAAACGATCAGGCAAAGATCCTCTGGGACTATGGTATCAGAACGGATAGGGTGATACGTGCAAACAGACCAGACGTGACGTTGATTGACAAAGTCAAGAAGAAAGTATCACTCATTGATGTCGCAATACCATGGGACACCAGAGTTGAAGAGAAAGAGAGGGAAAAAATGGATAAGTATCAAGATCTGAAAATAGAAATAAGAAGGATATGGGATATACCAGTGGAAATCGTACCATAATCATAGGAGCACTAGGCACGATCCCAAGATCCCTGAAAAGGAATCTGGAAAAACTAGAGGCCGAAGTAGCTCCGGGCCTCATGCAGAAAGAGTGTGATCCTAGAAACGGCACACATAGTAAGAAAAGTGATGGGACTCCTAAGGAGGCAGGATGCCGGAACCCCACACTATAAATACCACCCAGTCGAATTGGAGGACTGTGATAGAGCAAAAAAAAAAAAAAAAAAAAAAAAAATATAATAATAATAATAATAATAATAATAATAATATAATAATATATGTTCATACTACGTATATCTTTTTGTAATATTGCATCTATGGCTGTCCACATCCAATTGTAAATACAGATATCAATGCACACAGTACCAAACGATTTATATGGTAGTTAATTTAGTGAATATCAGGCAGAAATACCAACCATTACCGTTTATCTTAAGTTGTTCTTCTATCAGAACAACTCCAAATTTCTGGCAGTGTTTCTCTTAATACTTTAGATGCGCAAGCTTAGAGGACCGCTATCTCGCCTTAGATGTGCTTCCCCCTCTAATCGAAGAGTAATCTTTATTTATTTATTTTTATTATTATTATTAATTATCACGTTTCCGCAGTCTACTCGAGTTACAGTGAAAGATGTCTTTGCGTGTATTTGATGCTGTTATTTTCGATGCCATACGCGGAATTCATTTTACTGATAACGTATAGTTTATGGTATATTCTGTATCCGAACTGTTCTGAGACAAGGCTGTATTTATTTAGCTCAGGGTAAATTCAACAACAAAATAGAAGAATGTTCTAGCCATTTCAGCTTAAAATTGCTGATATGTCCCGGAACAAGAAATAAAAAGATTAATATTAATGAAAATAGTTTTTACTCTGCCTCATTCTTCAGCTGAAGTCTTCCTTCCTCATTCTTCAGTTTATACAATGTAATCAAATCCTTTTTCAAGGCTTGAGCATTTTTTAATCCATCTCCCAAATTATACCGAGTAAATTACTGATTCTTAATGGCCACTGGTCGCAAGGATTGAATCTCCAACATTGCGTTTGATCAGTGCTCTCTCTCTCTCTCTCTCTCTTCTTTTCTATAGATAAGATTTCGGCTACTGTCCAGAAGATTAATTCCCTTTCTGAGACTATATAATATTATTATATATATATATATATATATCTAGATATTATATATATATATATATAATCAAATATATATATATAGTATATGTATATATTTATAAATATATATGTATATATATATATTATATATACTATATATATATATATATATATATATATATATATATATAGTATATATATATATAGTTGATCTTTCTACGGATATGAAGTTTAGAATGCTGCCAGAATCCATGGTTAGTTATTACAGTCCGACTACATTGGTTGATTTTGGATAATGATTTTAACGGTGACTTTAATATCAAAAGTTAATAATATCATGATATCGCTACATGGTATAAACAGACAGTTTACTAATCTATGTAACGGTGTTCAGTGACAGTAACCAAGTGTTTATAAATGTTTATCGGAAACTGAAATTTTTGTCAACAATTGGAAATAGATAAGACCAAGTAGAAGATACAGTGAAAATTTTGCTAGTCGTACTTAGCTAAAAGTGCCGTGATTTTAGTAATCATGAGTTTCCGTTTAGAGTTACTATAAATACAGTATATACTATATTAGAAGTATACAAATGTTTGATATTAACTGACCCAAAAAAATTAAGCGACCCAAAAAAAATTATTAACCGTTTTAAATAACTTAATAAATAATAATTAAATAATGATAATAATAATAATACTTTGACTGTCTAGTAGACGAAGGCTGAGGAAGAGCTGTAGACTAAACCAGTACGTTTATTGACGGTTTTTTAGTTTTCTATGAGATGCCTGTTAGTCTGTCCGTCCGCACTTCTTTAATAAGTGAAAGGTATTAACACTTGTTAACACTAACTTTGGGGCTAGGAAACTTGATTCTCTGATTCATGCGTGTTTCTGTCTTTCATTTTCGTTATATAGTAGTTTAATCAGTGAGTAAACCATTGCCCCCCCTTTTAAAAAAGCTTAAAAAAGTTTTTTCGCCCCGAACGCAATACTCAAATCCCTTTCATTGTAATACTTTCATGTTATTTTAGTGAATTTTTTTTTTTATATTCCTTTAATACCAATAATGCTGGAGTATCATTTGTTCGTACCTATAAAGTTAAATATATCTTAGTTTTACCAGACCACTAAGCTGATTAACAGCTCTCCTAGGGCTGGCCCGAAGGATTAGATATTCTTTTACGTGGCTACGAACCAATTGGTCACCTAGCAACGGGACCTACAGCTTATTGTGGGATCCGAACCACAGTATATCGAGAAATTAATTTCTATCACCAGAAATAAATTCCTCTTATTCCCCGTTGGTCGAGCCGGGAATCGAACTTCGGACCACCGGATTGGCAGCCGAGCGCGAAAACAACTCGTCCAGCGAGGAACTGTGGTCGTACCTATAAATCGTTATTAATTCATAACAATCAATCTTAAGTAAACAAAGAATCATTTCTGATTTCCAAAGTTATTTGCGTTTAGAATTTCCAGTTTATTGATACATTCATCAAGAGTTCAAAGCCATGTTACCACTGCATATATTTTTGTATCTTTCTTCTACTTGTTCATTTTAAACAGTATCATTCTCCTGATACCAGTCGGGTTCCATTATCAAAAATGTTTCGTGCTAAGTTAATCTTAATTTAGATGTGTAC
Source organism: Macrobrachium nipponense (assembly GCF_015104395.2). Taxonomy (NCBI): domain Eukaryota; kingdom Metazoa; phylum Arthropoda; class Malacostraca; order Decapoda; family Palaemonidae; genus Macrobrachium; species Macrobrachium nipponense. Next base: position 64,431,775 of record NC_087217.1, on the reverse strand, counting down.
CACACTGCTTACCCAAGGTCATCAAAGACGTGCCTTCCTTCCCAAAAACATTTTGTAGCTGCCACTTAAGCTCCAATCTTATCATCAAAGTCGATTCGTGTCCTTGTGTGACATCCTATATTGCCGCCAAAGTTATACCAAAGCTAAGCAGTCCTTCCTTCCATCTATCGCCTATCGTTGCCAAATATCGAGGAGGATCTTCCCCGCGTCGCAGTCTTAAGATGACACGCGTTATCAGGTGGTACCTTAATTACGTAATCCCCTTATCTGCAGATGGTCACAGAATGGAGAGTCCGAGGGTAAATATTTACAAGGAAATAACTTCCACATTTTCAAATCTACGTCCATCCTTTGGGCTCCAATCTCCCCCGAAGAACTCCGGGTGGCAGAAGATTCTGTGGAATCTGTGGAGAGCCACTCGCTTGGCATTTCTTAGCTGATTCTTTGGTTGTTATTAATATCATTTGTAATATTTATAGTATATTTTCGCCTTTGAAAACGTGAAAAGTTTATGAAATTTTGAGTATTAGCATAAAGTTTAATACTGATATTGCTAGTGATAGAAACTGCTTTATAGAATTTGTGAGTTTTTGCAATTTTTACCTCTACATACGATTCGGATAACAATTGGAATTTTACCCCCCTCCTTTGTTATTAGAGGCACAATTTAATACATTAATACTTGCAGTGCTGAAATGTGAGCTTTTCAAATCGAAAATATATAAAGAATCGTTTGAATATGAAATGCCCAGCTCTTGAAAACCCATAACTAACTCAGTAGTTTCATTTACACTTGATTAGAGCATCAGGTATTGACATTTCATACGTTTGTGTAGAATGGTTAAGTGGGCGGGGTCGTCGTAGAATTATGTCCGTCAATGGAGATCTTCATGGAAATTTTTCTCTCGCTACAATATTTGTGCTATCCAAACAGACTTTTGAATTTACCAATCTTTAGAAATCAAATTAGATATAAAGATATATGCGAGGGAAAAATTTCCATGAAGATCTCCTCCACTGATTGACATAATTTTACGAAAACTACAGAATAGATTTTACCTTTTCAATAAGACGATTTTCTACAAAATTTAAAACATATGTTAATCGTTGAAGGGTATAATAATTTTACAAGCTGTTTAATTGTTAACATGAACATATTACTTTTCTCTCGCTCCTCTTTAAAGTGCTATTAAAATTATTAATTAGGTTGAAATATTCATGATAGCTATGACGTTGATCCAGTTCTTATTATTACTGTTATTATGAATAGATGTTTATATCCAGAGTATTAAAACAACTCCACGTTTTTTTTATACTTTGTGTCTAAGATTTAAAAGCTGAGGAGGCGGTTTGTCAAAGTGTGACAACTACTGTCTTTAGTTTTATTTAAAAAATTATCTTGAATAATTTACACTTATGTAATTTCTTAGAATGATATTAATTATGGGTTGCTTACTCTCGCTATAATATTTGTTATACTTTTGCGTCATGATTCAGTGACATTAGACAGGCAATGATACTTTCATATAAAAATTATCAGAAATATTAACTAAAAGATTTTGACATGCGTTGTGTAAGTAATGCTTTTATTTGGCAAACAGCTTCGACACGTTAAATTCTTTTATTAACAATTGTAATCATTTGCTTAAATTTAATCGATACGTTATATCATAATAATTATCAACATTATCATTTACCAAATAATGTGCACGATAAAGCTTTCCATTCATAACTTGATTTTCTGACATGTAACGTATATACATGTCATATTTTCTCATCAAAGGTGCTTTACAAGATTATACGTATAGGCACTATCTGATACCATGTATGTTGAATGACGACATCGTAACAGCCATAATGGAAAATGTGTGTAAACCTAAGGCAACTCAGGGACATTAGAATGTTGCATGTACATAAACTGAATCTTGTATTGTATCGCAAAAGACTTTTGTCAATTCATATGTGTGTGCGAGTTAGACCTAGTCGGCCATGTTGAAACTGACGCATTCTCTGTAACCAGGTATAAATATCACCGGTTTACAAGTTCCATTATTATTATTATTATTATTATTATTATTATTATTATTATTATTACATCTCAGAAGCAACACCGATCTGCTCCCACTGAGGTAGAAGGGCGTCCGAGCCCTAGAGAGTAACTCAGGTGATGTCAGCTGTAGCTCTTAAGAAGGCCCTGCCACAGAGGATGAGGAGGCGGCTGCAGACAGCCCAGGGGCGCGTTGATCCCGCGTGTTTGACATGGCCGCATATTTATGACCGCCAAGTGCGGCTCCTGCTGGTGTTGGATGGCGGGCTCGCGGGGCCATTGCGCCCCTTTCCTGGGGGGAAAAGAAAAAAAGAAAAAAGAGAAGGGAGAGAGAGAAGAGGGGAGAGAGAGAGAGACAGAGAGAGAGAGAAAGTTAACACCATGTGCTATCACAGGTTTCTTTGCCACAAAAAATGAATAGCGAATTAGAAGTCGATGAAATGAGAGAGAGAGAGAGAGAGAGAGAGAGAGAGAGAGAGAGAGAAATGGGGAATTAGCATCATGTATCCAAAGCCTAGTACTATCACAATTAGAAGTTGACGAAGTTAAAGAGAGAGAGAGAGAGAGAGAGAGAGAGAGAGAGAGAGAGAGAACTAAGACCATGTACTCAAAACCAGGTACTATTACAGTTTTCTTTGCTGTGAAGTTAGGGAGGGAGAGAGAGAGAGAAAGATAGAGAGAAAGGGGGCAGGGGGTGCGGGGTGAGTGGCGGCAGAAGAAAGAAGGGGGATAGTCACAATTATAATTTCATTACCTGCAAAAGAAGCGAACCAGAAAATTGACGGAGAATTTCCCTCTTATAAATAGTACAAGAGTAAACTCCTGCTGATATTTATTGTTTTAGAGAGAGAGAGAGAGAGAGAGAGAGAGAGAGAGAGAGAGATTTAAGACCACTAGGGACTATACGATTTATAGCACTTCTCAAAGCAATGTGTAAATATAGGCTGCTATGAGAGAGACTCAGAGAGAGAGAGAGAGAGAGAGAGAGAGAGAGGAGATTGAGAGAGACACTCACCGTTTTGCATGCATATACAGTTCTAAATTCCGCTCTCAAAGCTTCTGCTTAAGTTAGTGAAGAATGCTAATTTCGAACATACAAGTTGACAGTACTTATTATAATTGTATACTTCATTTTCTGTTTAATATTCTTCTGCTTTCCTCTTCCACCCCCCCCCCTACTTTTATGCCCCTCTTTTTTTGCCATACTCTGTAAGAGATGTGTTGTATCGTTTGCTCACACCTGTCTTCAAAAGTCTGTTGCAAATTTATAAGCATTAACTTTCTGGGATAAGTTACTGGCCACATAGCAGATGGATGTTCACGAGGCCTGTTTGTTCACGTGTTTCAGTCCCAGTATATATATATATATATATATATATATATATATATATATATATAATATATATATATATATATATATATATTATATATATATATATATATATATACGTATATATATATATGTATATATATACGTATATGTATATATTTATATATATTATACTGTAATGTTTGGGTTTATGTAATTTGGAGTCGCATCTATCTATCTATCTATCTATCATATCTATGTATCTATATATATATATATATATTATATGTGTGCGGTGTGTGTGGGTGTGTGTGTGTGTGTATATATATATATATATATATAATATATATATATATATATATATATATATATATATATATTATACTCCTGTAATGTTGAGTTTATGTAACTTTAGAGTCCATCTATCTATCTATCTATCTGTAAAGCAAGTAACTAATAAATAGCTTTTCCTGCTCATGGTATCGATAACCATCATTCTTGTGTAGCCAAGTTTCCGAGACGAATTCCCCATAAAATACCAACAGAAAGTGGAAGAGATGTTTCCGTTGTTAGTTTTATTTGATTTCATTTTTATTTTTTTTATGTGATTAAGCTTAGCCACTGTTCGTCGAAAGATGTCGTCACCAAGATTGTATAACAAACTGTATTTGGATTTGCCAATTGTACATGTAATTGTTTAATTGGTAATTTTGTTGATTTTGATTAGTCTACAAATTGTAATCGGTTAATTCCATTTGTAATTTGTAATTGGTTTGGTCCATGTGTAACATTTGTAATGTATAATTGGTTTCGTCCATTTGCAATTTATAATTGGTTTGGTCCATCTGTAACTTGTAATTGGTTTGTTCTACTCGTAATTTATAGTTGGTTTGGTCCAATTGTAATTTATAATTGATTTGGTCCATTTGTAATTGGTTTGGCCCAATTTTAAATTCTGATTAGTTTGCTTCATTTGTAATTTATAATTGACTTGGTCCATTTGTAATTTATAATTCGTTTGGCCCAATTGTAAATTATAATTTGTTGGTCCATTTGTAATTTATAATTAACTTGTTCCATTTGTAATTTATAATTGGTTTGGTCCAATTGTAAATTATAATTGGTTTGGGCCATTTGTATCTTGTAATTGGTTTGTTACATTCGTAATTGCTAATTGGATTGGTCCATTTATATGTAATCTGAGGTCATTCGTTTGGTGTATAAGTACTTGGTTTGGTCAGTTTGTAAATTGTAATTGGCTTAATCCATTTGTAAGTTGTAACTGATTTGGCTATTTATTAAGTTGTAATTGTTTTATAAATTGTCATGGTTTAGTCCACTTGTCAGTTACAACTGGTTTGTCAAAAAGAAATTACTTAAGTCAGTTTGTTCATAGTTATTGGTTGGATCAATTTGTAATTAGTAGTTGGTTTAGTGCATTTGTACTTATCAATTATAATAAGTGCTGTTAGTTTTGATATTGTAAATATTGTAGTTGCTTTATTTGCTTTGGCAAATGTAGATGGTAATTAGCGTACCCATTTTTAAAAAGTATTTTTCATATATGACTAATAAGCTTTTGGCCGTAACTATATAGCAGTTGAAATTTTAACTGATAAATGAAATGATCGATGTTGAATGTTAGGATAAATGATTGAGTTACCAGGAATTGCTTGGTAACGAGAGTTTCGTACGTTGAATATTAATAATAATATTAATAATAATGATAATGGAAACCAATGTACAACCATAGGTAAGTTCAAATAAATTTTCCGCTCCCCGGATTCGATCACTATGTGAAATAGACATTTCCTTAAATAATGGTAATAATAGATGTATATTGAAAATGGCTCGTAGTCACGTAAATCTTAAAATGGTGGAAAGAAATCCCCAATTATGCGATTACAAATATCTGATTTAAAAGGAGAATCTTGTAGATTCTTGCCATCTCTGTAATTCGACTTTGGAGATGAACATATATGTACACTTACATAACTGTGGAATTCATTCTTAACAATAGCATTAATATTATGAATTTAACTAATGAAGTCGTCGTTTTTTATTGTTATTGTTGTTGTTGTTGTAACTGAAGAGTTTCGACCACTCGGTAAAGTAAAACCCTTGGCTTCTGCCGAGCAAAGCTGACATACTACCTAACGTCAAATAAACCCATCGGGAGATATGTTCCTGCGTTTAAGTGTAATGTTGGGATTGCCGCTTACCGCAATCCTCGAGTGTCGCTTTGGGCATCTGCAGAGACTCTGGTTTGACTTTTAGCGCCTCTCAAAGGAAAGACAAACACACACACACACGCACACACACACAGAAAGAGAGAGAGAGAGAGAGAGAGAGAGAGAGAGAGAGAGAGAGAGACGAAGGACTTAGCACTTGGCAAAATGTTTGGGCTAGGTCTAAGCCATCATAGAAGCGATATACCGTTTCAGCCAATTATTCTTTCATATCGCAGTAGAGCCGCTAGTGTAGGTACTTTGCAAAATCTAGTAACTCTGTCAAGTTTTGGTATTGTTTACTCGCCATATCCTAGCGCAAATAAGTGCATTACCTTGCTAATGTATTTTGTCATCGTTGTATCTAGTCTGGTTGATTATGTTTGTGTTCATTTGCATAATTATTATCGTTGATATTTATTATTAGGTGCCAGATATATGCATCATTGTAGAAACAATTAAATATTTTTATTTGACAGAGAGAGAGAGAGAGAGAGAGAGAGAGAGAGAGAGAGAGAGAGAGAGAGTTTGTTCCAACTACCAAGGAAGAATACCGAGACATCATTCTGAATTATCTCTCCTAATACAAAAGCTCTTCCTGGATTTATTGCGTAAATACAATTATCTTACGAATTCAACCGAGTGAAATAGGAAATGATGTAAGCAGTATCAAATCTGAACTGCTATAAAAAGACAATTCTCAGATAAAACCACATTTCCCCCCATACTTTCGCTCCAAGCAGGAAATGAAGGCAAAATAGATAGCTATAAAGAGAGAGAGAGAGAGAGAGAGAGAGAGAGAGAGAGAGAGAGAGAGAGAGAGAGAATTCCCAGATAAAGCCATATTTTCCCCCCACTTTCGCTCCAAGACAGGAAATGAAGGCAAAATAGATAGCTATAAAGAGAGAGAGAGAGAGAGAGAGAGAGAGAGAGAGAGAGAGAGAGAGAGAATTCCCAGATAAAGCCATATTTTCCCCCCACTTTCGCTCGTAGAAAGGAAATGAAGACAAAAGAGATAGCTGTAAGAATGAGAGAGAGAGAGAGAGAGAGAGAGAGAGAGAGAGAGAGAGTCAAGATTAATGCTTTGTTAATCGTCCCGACTGTAACAAATCTTAGCACATTAACAAGTCAGCGGGTAGTGAGTCAGAAAGGAGAGTGGGGGGGAGGGGAGCACCTCCCCCCCTCCTCTCTCTCTCTCTCTCTCTCTCTCTCTACTCTATCACACACACACACACACACACACATACAAAAGGTATTGGTACCCCAGTGGCACCAGAACCTGAAGAAATGGCTCCAGATATTTGTAAACAATCCGGATGTCACTCGTGGGGGAAAAAAAAAAAACCTTTCGGTTCCTCGCGGGATACGCCTCTCTCAGATCTGTTATTTCATTTTTTTTTCTCTTTTCAAGGCAACATCGACGAGATATGATAGTGTCAGAGAATTCCTAAGGGGGTTTGGCTCTTTTCTTTGATGCCTATTTTTTTTTTTCTTTCTTTCTTTCTTTTAAGTAGTAGGTCATTCAAGTTCTTCTCGTACAAAATGCGCTCTGTATGTTTCCGTAAATTTTATATATATATATATATAGTATATATAGATATATATATATATATATATATATATATATATATATATATATATATCATATAGATATATATATATATATAGTATATATATATATATATATATATATATATATGTATATATACGTATATATATTAAATAGGTGACTCGATAAACTTATTTGCAGTCTAACAGTATAGGAAATAATTAATTATGTATCGGCAAGTCTTTTTCTAGATTTTGCTATAAAATGGTTGTAGGCCCCAGGGTATTTTCAAACTCTTTCGTTGTTAATACCCATAAAACTATAAGGAATCAATCACGAAATTACTGAACATTTCTATGCTTCTTATTTAAAGAGCCTGGATATTTGCAAAGTTATTTTACAAGCACGGGCTCTTGCTCCTTAAATAGCTCATAGTATTTACACAAACACCCTTTAATGTTTTTATCCCAATTTTTTCATTTTTATTTATTTTTTTTAAGATTATGTTCACGAACTGATAACACGAGAGGCGCCTAACCCTTTATTTTAATTTGATACTGAAATATTTCTTTCTTATTTGAAATGTCCTCCTCGAATTTTTGCGATGTTGGGGAAAAACTTGAAATATTTGTAACCTGTTTTGTCTTTTAACTGATACTGGAAGAAGACAAGAGGTATTGTTAAAAAGGGATCTGCGAAGAATGAAAGATTTTTCTCTTTTATTTCAGGAAGTTTTGTTGTAAAAAAAACAATGAATATTGTTTGATTTTTTCCCAAGTATGTTGAATGTTGAAATTTTTTTGGCAAACATATCAGAAGGCAATGAGCAATGTTAACTGGAAGTTCCTCTGCTGAAATGATGTTGCAAGTTATAAAGCAGTGTTATGTAGGGTCCTCGTATTCGCGATAACAACTGATATTGTGTTGTTAGTTTTATGTATAAGAAAACAATTGAGGTGGTTTTATCTGTCCGCCCTCAGATCTTAAAAACTACTGAGGCTAGAGGGCTGCATATTAGTAAGTTGATCATCTACCCTCCAATCATCAAACATAGCAAATTGCAGCCCTCTAGCCTCAGTATTTTTTTATTGTATTTAAGGTTAAATTTAGCCATGATGGTTCGTCTGGCACTGCTTAGGTGCCAACACAGTCTACCGACGGGAATTGGCAGAAAGTTTCTTGGGCCGCGGTTGAGAATTTCATGGTCCTTGGCTGAGAGTGTTATACGGCATTATACACTGTACAGAAAACTCGATTCCGCCGAAGAAACTTAGGAGCATTTTTTGTTTTTTTTTATTTTTACTTGTTTTATCATTTTTCCTTCGGTCCGATTCTTCAACAAATGGTTGTTCTGAGTCTCCTTGGCATAATCGCTCGCGATCTGTGATGTCCTTGTGCCCAAGTACGAAAGGAATTGCAAGTATTTCCTTTTTTCCTTTTTCTCATGTGCGTCTCCTTCTGAAAGACGAAGACGAAAAAAAAAATATATGGAAAAGCATTCACGGCTTGAAAGAATTAATAGCATTTTTGGGATGCTGTTCTGGCGAAAGTTTTCCTCGCGAAATGCCGGCGAGGCGATAATATTTAGCCAAACGGCCAAAAACCTCCCGAGTTTTTCCATCCGACTTTCACTCGGTGGTATGTGTTTTAAAACACCCACTCTTGTAAAATGAACTAATCTCAAACATTTTGGTTTCCCTCAGGCGTAATCCTAGCCACTGCCGCCGCTAAAGTGTCGCTCGAGGATTTGTCGTTTTGAAGTTCTCACGGACGATAAGGGTTCTGTAAACACTTGTTTCTTTTGATGTCTGTTTGGGCCTGTGAAAAGCGACAAAGACAAAGTTTGCCGAGTTTAAGACTTCCTGAGGTGTGGGACTCCACTCCCCTAACTACCCCGTCTTGCACTGGAGCTATGGGCCATATTGTGACCCCACTCCCCCCTCCCGCCATCCCTCCCATTACCCTCCCCCGTCCAGTGTTGCATGATTTTCCCATAAAGCCTAACAGATACGTCAGTCTTTTTCCAGCCTCCCGCTGTCAAAAGCGAAATGCTATTAGTCAAATGGGCTTCGAAACAAATGGGAGCGCCTCAGCGGCGTGGTTGGTATAGTATTAGCGTCCCACCTCGGTGTTCGCGGGTTCGATTCTCGGCCATTCCATTGAGGAGTGAGAGATGCGTATTTCTGGTGATAGAAGTTCACTCTCGACGTGGTTCGGAAGTCACGTAAAGCCGTTGGTCCCGTTGCTGAATAACCACTGGTTCCATGCAACGTCAAAACAAAAACAAAAAAGAAACAAATGGACCTCAAACCCAACCTCTCTTTTAAAAAGGGGTGGCGTTACTCCGTCTGCTTCTAGAGGTACATTGTTAAATTCATGGAATTAGTCTTTGTGACTATGATTTATTATATTATCTCGTATGAAGTAGACCTTATTAATAATCCTTAGCAAACACAAAGGACATTTTACCAAAGAAACTAACATTCTTCTCACTGCCCTCAGTGGTGTAATTCTTATCCCTCACCAATTTTCTCTGGGAAGAATTGTCATATTCAATGAAATTATCTAAGGATATTGGTTGACCATTTAAAATTTAAATCTTCTACTTACATGAGTACGAAGGTGATAGTCAGTCGGTAAGTTGCCGTAATAGTCAAAGTCAAAACTTCCACTTCTCAAAATACGAAGAAGAATCATTTTCTTTCCATCATAAGATGTTGGTTCCTTTCTCCTTTTCCTCTTCCGTAACCGTCTGTTTCCATTCTTTCCTCCCAGTTCTATGACAAAAAAATTAATGATTGGTTTTTATGTATGACATTATTGCCTTATTATGTGCGTTCACTTCGTAATATTAAAGAAAATTCGGTCTATCAATTTATTTAATCATCTATATCATTATCGATCTATATATGTGTGTGTATGTATGTATGTATATATACACTTGATACCTCATAAGAAAAATTAGAGCAATGACATCATTTTCAAAACACGTCCCCAAGTACATTTCGCCAAGAGTTTGTTTACATTCCAGCTAAGTGAACTCAGATGACTGTTTACATTCCAGCAAAGTGCACTGAAGTTAAATTTGGTGAGCTCTTCTCCTTGGAGATTGCTTTCACAAACATTGTTGCTTGACTTTGAGAGAATAATGAAGTGAAGGTTGTGGTAGGGTTTGACAGCTTAGGAATGAGATTTCTTTTTACGAGAATTCAAAATATAATTTGATAAAGTGGTACAATTATTGTCATCGATCAGTTAACCAGAATGAGAATTCCACTCTTAATCATAGATAACAAGAATATATTTTCGTGAATTCTTCTCATGGAGAATTTGAAAAGTTGCTATTCATTGGCAATTTTGGGAATTTCCATTGATTGACTGTTTTTAAAGAAGTTTTCTTGAGTGTTCATTTCTGAAAATTTATAATTATTAGTATTTTTGCGAATGTATGCTTACCACTTTTTGTTGAATGTTCCTTCGAAATCGATGTTTGAGAGAGAGAGAGAGAGAGAGAGAGAGAGAGAGAGAGAGAGAGAGAGAGAGAGCATGGTTACTCTTTGGGATGGTAATATCACCCGACAACCCAACATGGACATTTCACCTAAAGTTTCCAAAGGCCGTATCAGTAACAGTTTCTACTTTGCCCTACATTTTGATTTACTAACTGATTATTTTTGTCACTCGGCCGACTTGCGAAAAACCCATTATGTCTTAATTTGTGATATTTGCTATGGACAGTGGATCACAGTGAGGCGCGAGAGCCACAGGAGTGACTAAGAGAGGATCTAGGGATAAGTGGTACATAGCTTCAATTATTAGACTCAATAGATGGCACGTCTTGAAATTAGGATGAAATCTAACATAGATGGTTAGAGCTGGGAGTATTGTTATTATTATTATCATTATTGTTATAT
>NC_087217.1:64413228-64415728 GCF_015104395.2 Macrobrachium nipponense | reverse complement strand
ATCTGCCTCGGACTCCCAAAAATCTCCGAAAGATGCAGAAGAAGAAGAAGAGAAGAAGAAGAAGAAGAGATTAAGGCTGATCGATAACATATGTTAATGCACGGGTGCAGACGAAGTACCGAGCGCCATTAAAACCAATTGTTTCTGTTAGCGGGATGGCCATCAATTGCTCTCTTTCTCTCTCTCTCTCTCTCTCTCTTTCTCTCTCCCCCAGCCCCCAACAATCCCACCCATTCTCACAGAGGATCAGGTCGACAGTGAAGAAGGGGATTAGCACATAAATATTGGTTTCCGTGGGTTTACAGATTTTGTGCAGTCATTTGTTTACGTTTGGAAAGTTAGTAGTGGTCCTCCATAGTGAGATATGAATATCCTCACACTCTTCTGTTGGCCGTCTTCGTGACCAGTTGCCGCTTGTACCAGACACAATGCCAATTCTCATGTTGTAAGAGAGATAGAAAGAGGAAGAGAGAGAATAATTCCTCAGTAGAAAATAACTGAGAGAGAGAGAGGGAGAGTGAGAATAATTCCTCAGTAGTAAATAACTAAGAGAAAGAGAGAAAGAAAGAATAATTACTCAGTAGTATATAGCTGAGAGAGAGAGAGAGAGAGAGAGAGAGAGAGACTAATTCCTCAGTAGTAAATAACTGGAGAAGAGAGAGAGAGAGAGAGAATAATTCCTCAGTAGAAAATAACTGAGAGAGAGAAACATAGAATAACTCCTCAGTAGTAGATAGCTCAGAGAGAGAGGAATAGAGAGAATAATTCCTCAGTAGTAAATAACAGAGAGAGAGAGAGAGAGAGAATAATTCCTCAGTAATAAATAACTGAGAGAGAGAGAGAGAGAAGAGAGAGAGAGAGAGAGAGAGAGAGACTAATTCCTCTGTAGTAAATAACTGACACAGCGAGAATAATTTCACAGTAGTAAATAATGAAATAATGAGAGAGAGAGAATAATTCCTCTGTAGTCAATAACTGAGGTTCTCTACAAATTAGCGTTCGGTGGAAATCCAATGAATGAAAAGAGCAGGGTTTAGTTGCATTGCATATATAAGGATTGAATGTAATGGCGTATGTAAACGATAAGGATTAGCGTTGAATTTGTTAATCTTGCTATAAAAAGTCATTGTGGTGACATCTGTTGCATCTCATTTAATGTATGATTTAAAACATTGTTGTATTATGAATGCATTTCGAGTTGTGTGTATAATTACGTATGGTCCTTTGCTCGAAAGACAAAAGGCGTGTTAATCATGCCCAATACACACACGCACACACACTACACACATATATATATTTAGTATATATATATATATATATATATATATATATATATATATATATATATACTATATATATGTGTATATATACATATATTATGTACGTATATAAAACGGTTAAAAGCAAAGTAAAAGTGTGTTATTATTCTTGGATAGTATGAGAATATGACAAGCTCTGAAAACAATTTTTGGACTCTCTCTCTCTCTCTCTCTCTCTCTCTCTCTCTCTCTCTCTCTCTCTCTCTCAAGTAAATAAATAGACTGCGAGTCATATCTCTGTAATGAATTCGTGTAGAGACTATGCGTGACATTGTATGATCGATAGGGTCTCTCTGGCGTCTCTTTGCTGATTGACTCACGACATTGATCGAAAGATTTTCCTCCCTTGTTTTTTATTAATATGAAATCTGGGACAAAAAGTCTATATTCAGATTAAGTAGGACACTCTAACGAAGGGGGGAATCAATCTTGGTTAAACTATGTCTTGATTCGCATAAAAGTATTTTCAAAATAAGGCAGTGATGAGATCGAATTGGAAATGGCTATTTGGACGTAAAATACGAAAATATTGTCTTTGTTAGTAACTGTATAGCAAACAGGATTTTTTTATTAAAAAATCAAAAGGAATCAAAAATATTTTAAAAACATAAAATACATGAGATGTTGTCTTCGGAAAAAAGATGAATAGCCAAATTTATCTTTGGAATAGAAAGGGAGAAAGAATATATTAAGAAGCATGTTTTAACGCCAATGTCATAAAAGTGTGGATAACGTTTGTAGTATAATGGATGACTTTAATGATTCAACAGAATGGCGCTTTTAGAAGAAAGATTGGTATGCAGACAACGGGTATCTTTTGAATATAAATATCAGTTAATAGACCCAATGGCATCGGTGAGTAGATATAATTAGACAATAAGAGATCAGTGAGTATATATAATTAGACAATAAGATATCAATGAAGAGATATGATTTGACCATAGAGATGAGTGAATAGATATAATTAGACAATAGAGATCAGTGAATAAATGTAATCAGTCTATAAGAGATCAGTGAATATATATAATTACGCAATAAGAGATCAGTGAATAGTAGATGTAATTAGGCAATAAGAGATCAGTGAATACATGTAATTAGCCAATAAGAGATCAGTGAATACATGTAATTAGGCAATAAGAGATCAGTGAATACATGTAATTAGGCAAAAAGAGATCAGTGAA
>NC_087217.1:64390728-64408228 GCF_015104395.2 Macrobrachium nipponense | reverse complement strand
GTGAGGAAATAGATAATTTCTCTTGAACAAATAATACCATGATGAATAAATCAATGAATAATTTTACTTGAACAAATAATATCATGATGAACAAATAAATAAGTTAATAATTCATGAGATATATTTTCCTGTTATCAGCTTTTGTAGTGCGTAAAGACAGTGGCGGATATAAGGGGGGGGGGGGGGGCCTTGGGGGGGGGGGGGCCTTGGCTTAGGTTCGGGGCCCCCTATGGATATGAATAACAGAACTTTAAATTCTTTCAGTGAATCATTATTAATAGCAATAGTTTACGTAGTTAATGATTTTGTCAACAATAACAACAACTGTACAATACCTGTACAAGAAAAAAAAAACTAACAACTACTGCTGTGTATATATAGTAGTATGTGTGCATGCATATATGAATATTGATAAATGTGCCGCATGTGTAATGTTTTTATATATATATATATATATATATATATATAATATATATATAATAGATATATATATATACGTATATACATATTATAGTGTATGGTATATATATACATATATATATTACATACCTAACCATACATACATATATATATATATATATATATATATATATATATATATATATATAGTATATATATATAGATGTATATATAACACATATATCCATACATATAGATATGTATATGTGTAATGTTTATGTATATATATAAATATATATATATATATATATATACTATAAAATATATATATATATGTGTGTGTGTGTGTGTGTGTGTGTGTTTGTGTGTGTGTATGTGTGTGAATTAATAATACTAGTGAATCCCTCCGTGAAAGATTTATAGATCCGCCACTGCATAAGGAATAGCAGAATTTCTTTTTTAATTCGATACAAAGCAAGCTTATTCCAGAATATATGAAAAGTGGCTTAAATGGTACATTGTAGTAACAAATGTCATGTCAGAGCAGATTGAGTAGGAAGGTAATAATCATTTTTAGAGGAAGCGTTTAGTTGAACGCCTACGAAATGTCAAGCTTGATGTAATAATAATAATTAATAATATAATAATAATAATAATAATAATAATAATAATAATAATACATACATACATACAATAGAAATATAATATAGTACGGAAGATATGACTGAATTTACATAAGTACGTATATATAGTATATACCAATAACAAACATATACGTATAATGATAAATATATATGTTATAACTGATTTACTGCAATGCATAAGATAATATATAATAATAATGAATATATATATATATATATTATATATATATATATATATATATATATATATATTATGATGTAACTGAATTTAGCGGAAATATACTATATGATGATATGGTGATATATGATAATAATGAATATATATATATATATATATATATATATATATATATATATATATATATATATATATATATATATATATTAATATGTATAACAGAATTTACGGAAATATGTATTATAAATACATACGAGATAACTAAATCCACGGAAATATATGTAATGTATATAAAAACAATAACTTATACGATGTAACTGAATTAATGGAAATAGCGAAAGACAAGAGTCAGAACGGTTGAGAGAAACGAGTTATACAGATAAGCCCAACAGTTGAGGTACAACGTTTATCTCTTCAATCTCTCTCTCTCTCTCTCTCTCTCTCTCTCCCACGTTTCGTACATTCGCCTATCTTCATTTTCTTGGACGTTTTGGGAGTAATTGGTTGCTGCTGTTCCTAATTGGACGGTCGTAGATCTCTTGCTTTTACTTCTCGTAGTGAACATCTCTGTGGCAGAGTTGCCATCCAGAAGGTTATCGTGTGTTCAGTATTTCCACACACAGACACACACACACACATACATATATATATATATATATATATATATATATATATATATATATATATATATATATATATATATATATATATAGATACATATACATATATGTACAAATATATATATATATATATATATACATATATATATATACACATATATATGATATATGTTCAATGTATTTATATATATGAAATTGAAATAGTCCAGTTAATGTCCTCTTAAACTTCCTCAAATGTTTTGCTTTTATGGATGCGCTAAAACAGCAAAGTAATGCTTAAGAGGGTATTGTGGCTATTAACAGTTTTTATGTAACTGGTAAAAATGGCAGAGTATTCTACTATATATATATATATATACATATAGATTATACATATATGTGTGTGTGTGTGTATGTGTATATTTTTAAATATATATAAAATATATATACTATGGTAGATATATATATATATATAGATATATATATATATATATATATATATATATATATATATACAATGACTGACTCCACACGATGGTCTGGTAAGCCTTGCCTAGAAGAAGCAGCCGTCAACATTACAGACACTAGAAAGAAGCCGCAGGAGATTGGTTCCCAGCGACAGAAAGCAAATTCGCGACCATGTGTCCTCCTGTTCGTTGTCAGCTCAGAGCCTTCGTTGAGTATACTCCCTGAACCCGACAGAGTGAACGCAGAACATTTATCAGCGGATTTAAAACTCGAGTAAAAAAAACATCCTGATAAAACAGTTGCCTTGAAAGCGTTCTGATCTTTAATAGTCCATAAAATCGAAGTGGAGAAATATCACAATCTAAATAGAGGAGAGTCTTTAGTCCCGAGTTGCGACGAGACGGTGAAACGTATCTCGATACCCTCCCGTCTCAGGCTGCTAATGGCTGGCAAAAAAATGAGGGAAAATCTATCACCTTGGATCGGTATCTCGACCTCCCCATTCCCCATCTCCCCTCAACCCTCCCATTTTAAACAGCCTTTGCTGTGGGAGAGGGGAAATGGATTGGGCGAGAGAGAGAGAGAGAGAGAGAGAGAGAGAGAGAGAGAGAGAGAGAGAGAGGTTTGAGGGGAAGGCAAAATCACACGTGCTAAAAAGCTCCTTGTCTGAGACGTCTTCCCCACGGTGTCTTTTTGACCTGCCCCCGCCAAGTAGGCCAATTAAAAAGCAGTGTGGCTGTCGCGTTTACCTTGGTCCAATGCCTTTCTATATCTCGCCCCCACCCCTTTATTTATTTTCTTCTTCACCATCGCTTTCTCGCTTTAATTTTAATCCACGACGAATATCCTTGATCTTCTTCTCACTACAGCTCATCCTTCTGTCTCGTCGCACAACAGTCCGTATTCTTCAGTCTCTGCTTCTTGGCCGTAAGCACCTTCCCGCGCCTTGCGGCCTTCAGCCACGTTGATCGATCAACATCTAACTGTCACCGCCCACACAGTCCCCTGCCATTTCCACCCACGCGGGCGCGCGCGCGAGGATTTCTCCTCCTCATCCTCCTCCCCGCCGCCCTTTCTATCCATTATTTATACCCTCACAATTTCCCCTTCATCATTTTACCATTTTCCGGACCTTTTCTCCGGGTGTGCTCCCATCCACTCTTTCTTTGGCTGTCAGATCGTCTTATGCCCATCCCGACAAAACATGACAGCTTGGCGCCCACCACAAGCAGCTCGGGTTGTTCCTTCTTCTTCTTCTTCTTCTTCTTCTTCTTCTTTCCCCCTCTGCCCAGATGTTACGACGAGGAACCCCGGAGAGTGAGAGAGAGAGAGAAAGAGAGAGAGAAGGGCGATAGTCTTATCTTGATTAATGCAATACCGTCTTGATTAGTGTAGCTCTCTCTCTCTCTCTCTCTCTCTCTCTCTCTGAGATGCTGTACTTGACTGAAAGGTTTACCTCGACTGGTCCAGTGATAAAATGGTACTAGTATTTTCTTAAATCTCATCTTGCTTCTCAAAGCTGTCTCATTGTCGATGAGTTGAATGATGCTCGCAATCTAAAAAAAAAAATCTGATCCCGAAGCATTGTTTATTACAAATTCGGTATAATACATTTTCATAAATTCATTCAGTACTGTATTAATATCTTTGCCTAATCCTCGTTAACTAACATAAGGATTTTTCAAAGTTATCTTAGCATTCATAAGTCAACCATTCATGTTCTGGGGTTGAAAGGCGATTGAATACGTCCAATCAGTACGACTTCGTACCTTCTGTGCTCCAGTTCTCTTGTTCAGAAATTGAAAAAATGAGGACACTTGCTTATTTGGATTTATCAGAAATTTTCGACAAATTACTTTCTCAGATTATGATTAATTATATTATTAATTACTATTGTCATTAATGGTGTGGTTGTTGGTATTGTTTCCGCTTTACTCTAGCAAATATTCCCTGGCCTTTTTTCGTAAAGAAACCAGAGTGGTTATTATTATTATTATTATTATTATTATTATTATTATTATTATTTCAGTGAAGAACCTTCTCGTTGTGACGCAAGTCTTTTCAGACTTCCATTCCCCCCCCCCCCCCCCCCCCCGCCCCCGCTCTCTCTCTCTCTCTCTCGCTCTTTCTCTCTCTCTCTCTGCATCTCTTTTTCCCCTCTTTAACCACATCCGGCTTGAGGCACACTCCTTTCGGGAGTACCTGGTGCTCTCTCTCTCTCTCTCTCTCTCTCTCTCTCTCTCTCTCTCTCTCTCTCTAATGGCAAGGGATTTAAGGGAGATATTCCGTAAAGTTATATTGCTTCGTGTTTGATTTCATTCGTAGTTATTTTTCGACGTAACAAACCAACTCGATCTTATGTTTAGGTTCAAATTCATGACTGCGCGCGCGCGCTCACACACACACACACACACTCATATATATATATATATATATATATATATATATATATATATATATATATATATATATATTTATATGTGTGTGTGTGTGTGTGTATGTATATATATATATATATATATATATATATATATATATATATATATATATTATTAGTAAAAATTATACGGAGAGAGAGAGAGAGAGAGAGAGAGAGAGAGAGAGATTTCTCTACCAGCGGCCGCTCTTAATTGATAATCCCACTTATTGCGCTAGTACTATATTAACTTAAGGCTTCTTCATTCACAAACGTGATCCATTTCATGATTCCTAGATTTGACTCGACCAGGCACAAACAAACGCACAAACTCTTTTACTTTGCCGCCTCTTCCTCCGGATTCTGTTAGACCTACTTGCGGCGATGACTCCCTCGGGGTTCCCTCTGGTTCCTGCGAAGGATTTTATGACGTGTTTCCAAAGTGAGGTGAAGGATGTGGCGAAAGCGGTCAGCATAAGGTGGGATTTAGGGTGTTTTGACGATCTCTCTCTCTCTCTCTCTCTCTCTCTCTCTCTCTCTCTCTCTCTCTCTTTCTAGACTAGACGCAGAGATAGCTCATTCAGCCTATAGAATCGGTAGGACCAGTGTTCAATTCTCGAACTGAACAAGAATGCGACACACACACACACACACACAAACACACACACATACACATATTATACATATATATGTGCTTAAATATATATTATGTGTTTGTGTGCCCGTACATTTTCTTATATGTGTATCGATTCAACTGCTCATACTTACACAAATAATATATATTTTATGTATGTGTCTGTATATGTATATATATGTGTGTGTGCGTGTGTGTAGAATCTACTGTCTACTATATCGTATATATATATATATATATATATATATATATATATATATATATATATATATATAAATATATATACCTCTGCTGACCTGCAAAGTTATTGTGTTACCTCTCCGAGGTAATACCCCAATAACCGTAGTTGAATCCTTGATCAGATATTAACTATGATAACAAAATACTTTATTTCAGTTGAAGGCCGTATACAAACACGCAAGGCAAGGCAGATAGTGCAAAAATGCGGTTAGATAAAAAGAAATATGGTATAGTTACGCTAAACAAGTGCTTATAATAATCGCCCTCTTTATCATAATATTTCAATACAAGCAATATTTCTGAAACGGTAGCGATGGGTTAAGTAACTATCTGAACAGAATGTATACTATAAGAAACGGTAAACCTGTTGTATTATTTCTTGGTGATAAAAAAATGAAAATAAAGATTAAAATAAAGTGTTTTTGATTAACATAAACAAAGCATAAACCCCAGGACATATGTATAATTATATCTGTCAGCTGCTGTTCATCAGTGGGATAGGTAATAAGGTAGATAATAATTATGATAAAGGAATAATAATAATAATAATGACAAGATGACAATAACGGCAGAAAACTTTGCGAGAGAACCAAAGAATAATTGAAATCAGAGGTTATCCATAATGGGCCAACAAACCTTTCAGTTAAGAAACAAGAGTCTCATTAATCCTATCTTGTGTTTAAGATGTCTTTGAGAATCGGATTCCTGCTAATTCTTAGCCTCGCGATCAGACATGGTTCGGTAAACAGTGCTTTTAACAGGGTGTTCCTTGAGTTACATGTGGTTTTGTCTTTTCGTGTCTTTTGTGAGTTAAAGATGCACATTCATTCTCTCAATCCGGTGACTTTTGATACTTCCTGACACATCTATTAACAGGTTTGGTAATGCAGTTTATCTCAGGTCGGTGCTTAGAAAGACCGGAGCTTTCATAGATAGTGACCTCCAAGGATTTTCGGGATTTTGGGTCGTTAGCTAGGACTAATATTTCTTGGGGTTATTATCTTTGACACTTGCAGTCTTTTGTGTATGTTTTGACGGTAATCCCCAACGGGCTTGTACTAAACACGCCGCAAAGGTGGATCCATACCGGGTTTTTTTAAAACCCTTGGAGGTCACTATCTGGGAGAGATCCAAAAGACCTATCGCAAAATTCAGTAACAAAGCTTATTTTTTTGTATTCCCTTCAAAACATAATGCCGTTCATGCTCTGATTATCTTATTTCATATACAGCATGAGTACTGACTCATCTTCATTGTTAAAACATTTTCATTTGCTTCTTACATGTATTATGAAAATTTATTCCTCAATTTGTTTTTAGGCACATGCACATATTCATCTATGTATACTCCTGAATACAGGACAGTATACAGTGGGTTAATTAAGTAATTGCCTCGGCCGTTTCAATAGATAATCAGATAATTTGCTTTATCATAACAGAATATGTTTCCTTCTCATTATTCTTTCATGAGGATAAAATGACCATAGTCATTAACTTTTAAATAAGGGATTTTATGCCTGGGCAAGATGTCTGAAAAAGATACATCTATCCCTGTTTTCTAAGGCATTCTGTACCTCAAGATTTTGAGTACTTTTATTTGAAATAAATATATTCCTTTTACATCTTCTACATCATGTTAAAGAATATCTTTTCCATTTTGAATGAGTAAAATCTGATATCTTTTTACATTAATTTAAATCATGAAAGGCATATTTTTGTTAAGCTATAGTCAATTTTTTTACTCCCTTTATATCATATCACCAAGGAATATTTTTAGTTATAATAAGAATCGAAATATAACAACCTTCCTTCCTTTCCAGGGATCGGGAGGTTCAAATTACTACCAGGAGAGGGCGTCTCATTACGGCGATTCCAACACGGGGTACACGCCCCTTGGAAGTAAGTGTTATTTATTACTTTGATTTTACGTCTATCTCTCTCTCTCTCTCTCTCATCCATTTTTCTCTTCCCTATCTATCTATCTATTTAGCCATCTATCTTAATTTCTGTTGGTCGTGTTGTTTAAGGCGTCAATGCAGTCCGGAGTTCTTCTCTTTTCGCTGATTCGCTCCCACGAGACGACGAAACATATATGAAAATATATTATTTCCGAGGTAGAATGAATTGGATATTAAAGGACATTTGTAGCTTAATGCTAATATATACACACACACATATATATAGTATATATATACATATATATAGGAACTAATATAATTCATATATGTTAACCGAAGGGGAATTTTTTAGTTGATAATAATTCCGTCGTCTCGTGGGTTCGAACCAGCTCCCAGAGAGCTGAGGAGAAATCAGGACTACAGTGATATTATCGACTCGGCCGAGTTGATAATGTCACTGAAAAATTCCCCTTTGGTTAACATTTATGAAAATATATTAATTCCAAGGTAGAGCGAATTGGACATAAAGGACATTTGTAGCTCGAGAAATATATATATATATAATATATATATATATATAATATAAATATATATATATATATTTATTTATATATATATATATATATGTGTGTGTGTATGTGTGTGTGTGTGTGTGTGTGTGTGCGCGCGTGCGTGCGTGTGAGGGTGAGAATGATTTGATTTTGAGGCCAGTATTTGAATGTGGAACACAAAGAAAGGCAGAGCTGGATGATGCAAGAATGAATGGAGTAAAGGAAAGTTTGATAATGCTTGTATAAGTTGAGGTTACGGATGTAAGGAAATCAATTACGATGCTTAAACATGGAAAGACGAGAAAAGTTTACAGGATTATGAGTGAGATGTTGCGGTAGGGGGGGGAGAGGGTGATCGAGTGGCTGACTTGGGTGTGTAAGGTATCTCTGGTTGAGGGAAAGGTTCAATGGAATTGATAAAGTGAATAAATATTCCATTGTTTAAGGATAAAGATGCTAGAGAACACTAGAATTGTAGAGAAATAACCTTGCTTAGCATACAAGGGAAGGTGCATGGGAAGAATTTGATTTAGAAGGTAATAAAATGATGAAAGTTTGATAGATGAGGAACAGGAGGGGATGAGTGGATCAAGTCTTCTATGAAAGTCTTGTGAGAAGTTTGAAAGTAAAAGGAAAAAGCTCTATATGGCTTATGTAGACCTGAATAAAACTTGTGATAGAATTAGTAAAAAGGATAATGTGTAAGGTGCTGAGGATTTAAGGGTTAGAGTAAATTAATGAGAGCGATAAAAGTTTTATGAAAGAAGTCCAATATACGTTAGAATTTGCAGACGTGAGAGTAATTGACTTTGCTTAATTAAAAACGGAGCATGGACAAAGGTGTGTTGTGTCGCTATGGCTGGAATAATACGAGAAGTCAGAGAAAGGACATTAGATGTAGGTGCAAAGCTGTGTAATGAGAAGATGGACTATGAATGGACAGTAGAATCTATGATGTTCACAGGTGACTCAATACTGCCTGGGGAATACTGCAGAGATTGGTGAAAGTGTCTGCAATAGAGAATTGAAGCCGTAGAATCTTATAAGTATGGGGGAGTAAATATTCCGAATGATGGTAGGATGAGAGAAAAAGTAAGACAAAGAGTAGGTGTCGCAGGAAAGTAGCAAGATGTGTGCGAAAGTTCTGGTGGGAACCTGGAGTGTCTGTGGGTGCCAAGGTTGGAACGTAAGGAGTAATTGTTGAATTGTGAATGTTGAATACGAATACAAGAAAGAGTTTGAAAGCTGTGATGATATTTTTACATGATGTGTATGGGATAAGGACTGAAAAGGTGACAAATATTGAGATGTGTAGGAGTACTTATTGGTGAATTTTTGTGAAAGGATGAATCAAGGAGTTTTGAGATGGCCCGGCTATGTGTAAAGAATGGAAGATGGTAGCCCGGTGAAAAAGGGAATAGATTTTTGAAGTGTTGGGAATTGGAAAGGATTTTCCTACAGTACCCGCGAAAAGAGAATAAAAAAAAAGAAAGAGGTGTGTGGCGCAGTGTGTGTGTTCAACACGTTGCTAATGAGCCGTTTAAATAGGCGTATGGAGCGGCTTGTATTATGGAAGTTTATTGGGCATGGAGGTCATTCATGATTCAGTATTTTAAGTAGGAATAGGGCAGGGATCATTGTCTTTTCATTTTTGGGGGTACTAATCCGTATTGGGAGAAACGGCCGAAAGTTTCCGCGCACACATCCGGTTACATACAGTATGTATATTATATATATATATATATATATTAATATATATATATATATATATATATATATATATATATATATATATATATATATATATATAGAGTGTGTGTGTGTTTATATGTATGTGTTTGTGACTTCCCGTCACTTCCTTTTGTAGATATCTCTCTCTCTCTCTCTCTCTCTCTCTCTCTCTCTCTCTCTCTCTGCTCTCTCAAGTTACATGAGATGTTTCATAGTGATTAATGATTTTTTTTTATTTCCGTTGCCTGAAAAAAAAGTATGTCAACGTGACAAACTGTACCATTCATCATTTCCATACGGCCTGAACATTTCTTGGTTTTAAGAATGCTAAGTTGAATTGTGATTGTGTTGCATTGCTTTATATATTAATGTTGAAAAAAATATTGATGTTTCTTCGTTTCGGTTAGTAGCATCATAATTACTGTATTATTATAAATTCCGACTCTCCTATATTCTACTTTAGTTTTATTAATATTTTCTTATAAAGAAATGTTACTTAATACTGTATTATACTTAAATAAAAGGAAAATTTTCAGAGTTGTATGATAAACCCCCGTAGACTTTTATAAGTTTTTTTTTTTTTTTTTTTTTTTTTAGCAAATGAAATCATTTCCCTTCAGCTTTCACACATGTTTTAATATTTTGGTATTTTGCTTTTTTATCTTTCTTTTATTTAGAAATGTTAGAAATTAATGAAAACACTTTATTTTGTGTATTTACCTCTGCTAATGATTCTTAGCAGGATTCCAGAAAAAGCTGTCTCGAATTTTATGCAAATTCGATTAGATTTCAGACATCCGGATAAGAATTTTTTTTTCTTTTTTTGTTGGGGTTGCGGGGTGGGGTTGGGATTTAGCTCTGCATGGGAGGACTCTAGTGTATCCAAACTTTTTCATATACAGTATATTTGGAGTCAACATAGATTTTTTTCTCAATCATTTTGTGTTTGTGTGTGTGTATGTGTGAGTGGGTGAAGAGGATTATTGTTTATATAACAGGGACGGTTATGTATGAAGAATTTGTTATTTGCTATTGCAAAAAAATAATAATAATAAGAAAAAGGATTAAATCTGTATACTGGCAGTGAATGCCTGAAAAAAACTGATTAATCAGTTCGGTTGATCCTGGAATTCATGATTTCCACACTACATCTCTGGGTTGTTCCTCCACGTTCACCCTCGGCATCCAGATCGGTTTTGTAAACAGTTGTCCGTTACTATACTCTGTTTTTTTCCATCTGTCCATCCGCCTGTGGTGTTTTTGTATGGTAACACTGCGTCCCGGGCTTTAGATAGTTACATTCAGCTTACATTCAACGATTATAATAATATCCTATTTCGAATATTAACGGTGTAATTCGCATACAGTAAATTACTAAAACACTTTTCAGTTGCAAATGTACACCCAGATATCCTTTTATTTACCTAAAACTTACACATAGCGTAACTATCTAAAGCCCGTGACGCAGTGTTACCATACAAAAACACCACAGGCGGATGGACAGATGGAAAAAAACAGAGTATAGTGTGCCTACAGTATACCATAAAAAATGAAGGGTACATAACAGTGGGACGAAACGGCAAGTTGCTAGTCTAGGGATATTACCGTACTGCCCCAAAGCTCAGACGAATGTACATTCATTCTCCATGACTATTTAGGGCCAGTGGTAAGAGAACCTAACCTCGGGTTGGACGACGGCAGGACTGAAGTGGAGACTGTTTAGTGTAGATTATCTGTGCTATGGCCGAAGAATATGGATGAATTGACTACATTTTACACGGTAGAATTGTATATTTAACATGGACACCGTCAATTTCCATCAAATAGTTCGATAAGAAAAAAGTTCAGGGTATTCCTGTGCGCTGATAGAAACTGTCACCTTCCCTTCATTCTCTCTGAGAGCCCCAAACCTGAATTAAAGAAGTTTACACACAAAACCCAACGCAACGTAAACGTGTACCAGACCTTCTAATGGTAGATGGTTATAGAAAGGCCGAAAGCCAACAGATTTTAATTGACAAAATCAAGAGGGTTAGCGTTTCATCCTGTTCTGTGCAACATAAAAGCGCAATTTTATTTATGTCTACTGATACTCGCCTTCGTGGTATTGTACAATAATTGACCTTGAAACCATCAGCTCAGTTAGGCTATTATAAATAGCGACTCTCGACCGGGATGTGCAACAATGCTTCCAGATGGTATTTTACAGAGAAAATATTTTTGCCGTGTGTATATGATATACAGAAGGCAGACGTAAATGTACTTAGTCTGCAGAGAGAATGATGGCGATGTTATAGTAAATACAATGCAATTTAAAACTTACTTAGTGTCACTTTGTTCTATGTTATGTATATCTTAGTTTTAGCAAACCACTGAGCTGATAAACAACTCTCCTAGGGCTGGCCCGAAAGATTAGATATTTTTACGTGGCTAGGAACCAATTGGTTATTTAGCAGCGGGACCTACAGCTTATTGTGAGATCCGAACCACATTGTACCGAGAAATGAATTTCCATCACCAGAAATAAATTCCTCTGATTCAGCGTTGGCCGAGCCGAGATTCGAACTTCGGACCATCGAATTGGTAGTCGAGCGCGAAATCCACTCCTCCAACGAGGAACTGTCATTTTGTTCCGAATCAGTCTTAGTTTACTGGCCATGCTAAATTCAAAGTCAGGACAGTGGGGGTTACGGGATACAGGACGGATGGGGAAGGTTTGAGGTTGTTTGAGATTCTGATATGAAGCACAGCAAAAGGTGTAATGACAGGCACATACCTCATGTGAGCCCATGAAGGTAGCATATTAATAAATAATATACTCCTTATTGATCCTAGACTGTGAAGTATTTTATCAATTGCATAATCTTTGTTATCGTACCTACTGTTTGATGAATTTTTGCTCTGTCTTCAAAGCATCTTATAAGTGAAACCCGAATTAACACAGCATTAAATGTAGACCACCGACTGCTCTTGAGAATGAGCACTTTTAAAGAGATGTATCCTTAGTTATCATATCATTACCACTATTTTTGTAGCTGGCAATGTTTTAACAATAATAAGAGCAATACTTACGAACGACCAAATTTTGAATATTTTACTGAATGATCGTTAAGATGTTTTTCTGTAAAAGTGGCTGTATGTCCCATTCAGAGTATACAAATAAGAACGCAATCCCTTCCATTTTTTTAACAGCTTTTAAATGCAGACACCGGCGAAAAAGAATGAAACGAAATCGAATGAACAAACGCGCGCGCACCGAAGCATCCCCCGTTAACACAAAACAGACCCATTCGAGCGCGTCATAAACCATTCGGTGAGCACAACACAAGTCATTACGAAGGACATCAACACTTATTAAAGCGATTAAGTGACCTCAGATGAGAGTCCCACTGAGCAAGGTATAACTCAACGCCACAGTGACCTGTTTTTAAGGTTGTCGCTCGCTCTCCTAATAGACTTCGAAGCGCCGTCCTCTAGAACAAACAAAACCTACACCAGAACAAACACTCTTAAGAGGGAGACAAACAAACGCCAACGGGAGTCGTTACGTAGGTGATCTTTGCAAACAAAGGAGGCGGCGTTAAATGAACGGCGTCATCTCTTTCTTTTGCACTATTCTTAATAGGCTGGGGCGATCAAGACCTCGTTTCACGAGTTCTGCTCTCGGCGAACCGTTCCTAATCTCGATCTCGTGTTTGCGAGTACTACTCCTGCTATTTCCGCTACTTATACTACTACTTTTACTACTAACAGTGCTACTACCAAAGCTGTTACTTTTTCATCACATAATTTTCAGTCAGTCAGCTGATCTTAAACTTAACATTATATACCTTTGATCCTTTTTGTCCTCTCTCAAAATATCAATCTTTTTTTCCCTCAAACTTATTACCAATTTGTCAGCATTCTAAATCTTTACGTTACAATTCTCGCCTTTCTAATCATTTTACTTCCCATTGACTTTTTCTCCTTCGTTTTGTGTCATTCTGTTTTTAGCGGTAAGTTCAGGTTAAGTTAAAATGTTTAGCGTGCTTCGACGCTTCGGTTTCGGCCTATTGCAACGACAAGAAGAGTTGATGGTAGACAGAGTTTTTATTAAAAGGATGTTTTAGGTAGGCCTAAGAGATAAATGGGATCGTGACAGGTTAAATGTTAATGATTCTTGACAACTTTGAAGAGAAAGTACATGCCAAATTGATTACAGGCACATGTCACTTGAAGAGAATTAATATTTTTCAGTTTTACAAGATTTTGTTCGTACGTGTAAGAATAAATGTGGTTTCAATAACGTTAGTTTTTCGATGTTATGCGCAATGTGAATTATATGTTTTTACTCTTGGGAAGAAAAAAAAAAGCGTTTCTTGGCTCACTGTTTCAATCTATACGAACTTCAATCTTGAGTTACGAATGAAATTCAGTTTGTATTATATTTTCAATTTGAATGGAAGGCAGAATTTAATTATTATAGTCTTTGATATTATTTTAAAAAATATTTTGACAAAGGTAGGCGTGAGAAATACTACACAAGGAATCAAATGTGCTTCGAAGTCTTACGAAGACTTTGCTCGTAAGTAAAGTTTTGGACATTTTAATACTGAAGGCTTTTAAGCAGAGAGAGAGAGAGAGAGAGAGAGAGAGAGCGAGAGAGAGAGAGAGAGAGAGAGAGAGAAAATGTTCCATCTTCTATTAATGAGGTCCTCTGAAGTATCAGACATGGCGGATTGGTGAGGTAAAAAGGTGATCATGACAGCTGGTTAAAAAGACAAGAGACAACCCGACGCAGGTGGAGTACTTTTACTAGTCTTCATCCTCAGGTGGAGTTAAACGGTCTAACGCCCCTCCCCAACCCGGCAACCTACCCCCTCCCACCACTGTCCTCTTTCCCCTCACCTCTCCCAATTCCCCTTACTATCTCCCCTCAGCCCCGGCTCGACCCCCCTGTCCCTCTCATTCTTTATTAAATCCGCCCCTTAATTCCATTCTTCGTTTAGTTTTAGATTACTTATTTTTCTTATATAGCTTTTATAATATTATTATTATTATTATTATTTTATTATTATTATTATTATTATTATTATTATTATTATTCTTGATTAAATTCGCCCTTAATATTCCGTGATTCCATTCTTCGTGTTTTTAGATTATTTAAACAAATTCTTCTTATGTAGTTTATCTTATCAATTTATTATTATATTATTCATTTTATTATTATTATTATTATTATTATTCTTTATTATTATTATTATCTTATCTCATTGTATTATTATTATTATTATTATTATTATTATTTATTATTATTATTATTATTATTATTATTATTCCATCCCATTTTTCATTAAATCTGCCCTTAATATCCCGCGGATTTTGTTCTTCGTTTATTTGTAGATTACTTACAAAAAAATTGTATAGTTTTGTCATTGAAAGTAATATTGTTATTGGTCGTTTGCTTGTTTGTTTGTTTGTTCTCATGTTTATGCAAAAGCGATGTGTAACCTTTCCACGAATCTTTGAATGGAAGGTGGGCCTCGTGATTGCCAAAAAGTTTATAGATTTTGAGAGAGATAGGAATGCAGCATTATTATTACACAAGGTTGTTGGAACGCGCTACGTGCGCTAGAACCCGGGGCTGCTGTCTCCCCTACCTTCCCGATCCCCTACGAAGCTGCCCCAACTTTCCACCTGGGGCAGACAAACAGGAGTGCAGGAGGAGGGTGGATCTCCCCTACCCTCCCGTTCCCCTTACCTACCCCACCCCCACGCCGGGGCGGGCAAACCGATTTGCAGGGGTGGGTGGCTGTGTCGTGTCTCCCCTACTGTCAACCGGAGGAAGACAAACAAGAGCCACTCTTGTTTTATTGTTATACATTTTTATCTAATGAAAGGAGCCCCTCTATTAGGGCAGTGTTGTTAAAAGCAATTGCTGTTTCAACGGCATTTAGCTTGTTGAGATTCTTCTCTCTCTCTCTCTCTCTCTCTCTCTCTCTCTCTCTCTCCTCCAAAGAACATGGAAAGAAGCTGTTTATTTAACTCTTAGGTCTCGATGCACATATGGATGGTCATGTAATGAGAGAATGCATGAAATTAAAAGGTGGACAGGTATTTCCCGCTATAAATACCTTTCCACTTATGAATTTCATGCATTCTCTCATGAGATGGCCATCTGTGTGTGCGTCGAGGCCTAAGAGTTAAATAAGCAATAAAACATATCTTTCCAAGTCCTTTGGGATGACAGGAATATAATGAGAGGAATAGAGAAGACTCCCTATAAGATAAATGTCGTTGAAACAGAGACTATTTTCATTATCATTATAATTATTGTTGAAAAGGAGAATAGAGCAGGTTCTCGAAAGCTCTCGTTTGTGTATATATATATATAATATATATGTATATATTTACACTAATGTGGTTTTTATAGTGTAGGGTTCCGGGTTGCATCCTGCCTCCTTAGGAGTCCATCACATTTCTCACTGTGTGCTGTTTCTAGGAGCACACTCTTCTGCATGAGTCCTGGAGCTACTTCAGCCTCTAGTTTTTCCAGGTTCCTTTTCAGGGATCTTGGGATCGTGCCTAGTGTCCCTATGATTATGGCTACAATTTCCACTGGCATATCCCATATCCTTCTTATTTCTACTATGTCCAGGTCTTGATACTTATCAATTTTTTCT
Organism: Macrobrachium nipponense; assembly: GCF_015104395.2. Lineage (NCBI taxonomy): Eukaryota > Metazoa > Arthropoda > Malacostraca > Decapoda > Palaemonidae > Macrobrachium > Macrobrachium nipponense. Next base: position 64,391,809 of record NC_087217.1, on the reverse strand, counting down.
CTTTCTTTCTCTTCTAGTCTGGTGTCCCATGGTATTGCGATAAGTGAGTGATACTCTTTTCTTGATTTTGTCAATCAATGTCACGTCTGGTCTATTATTATTATTATTATTATTATTATTAATTATTATTTTATTATTATTATTATTATTATTATTATTATTATGTGGTGGTAAATAGTGTGCACAAAAGCAAAGATACAGAATCATCCCATGGGAAAAAATACATCATCTAGAGTGAACATTGAGACTTATTAAAGCCTAAATATTTCCCGAGCACAGATAACGACGCGTGACACACTATCTGCCCCTGAATAAGACGTCGGCTTCCTTTAGGGAGGTAGAAATGCGGAGTCTTCCTTTTGGCCCTTCCGTTTCCGTAATTCAGCGGAGAAGGCAGACCGTGATAACGAAATTTGAGGAGGAGGAGTCTCGCCACGGCGCCCTTCCTGGGTTTTTTGCTGAGAAGCCGTGGTTTTTTATATCTTTATGCAGGTTTTTATATGGAGATATCACGTGGTTTTACGTAAACATTCCGTAGATTGTACGTGGTCATATTGTGTGATTTATTTAGATCATTTATGGTTTTATTCAGGTGTGTCTCTGGTTTTATGATATATCTTCGGTTTTCTGTGAGTTGGGTTGTCCTCTTTAGGAAGATTCGCTGTAGTTTTTGCGAAGCTTTGCCAAAGTTTTTTTTTTTCTTTACCAAAGGCTTACAATGGTTTTCCTCCCATATGCCTTCTCTTTCGAGAATAGCCTTTCAGCTCATACCCACATCCACCCTAACTGCTACCCAGCATAGTCAACTGCTTTCGATATAATGTGGTTCGGATGCCACAATAAGCTGTAGGTCCCGTTGCTAGGTGACTAATTGGTTGTCAGCCGCGTAAAAATATCAGATCCTTCGGGCCAGCCCTAGGAGAGCTGTTAATCAGGTCAGTGGTCTGGTAAAACTAAGATATACTTACTTAGGTATGTATGAAGATATACAATAGTTTTTGCAAATGAAATTTTTTTTTTCTCAGTACAGTATTTCGGAGAGAAGCTATAAATCACCAGAAAAGTTGAAATCCAGTGGTAG
>NC_087217.1:64363228-64385728 GCF_015104395.2 Macrobrachium nipponense | reverse complement strand
CCCTCTAGCCTCAGTAGTTTTTATTTCATTTTAGATTAAAGTTAGCCATGATCATGTGTCTGTCATCGCCATAGGCTCCAACAACACAGGCCACCACCAGACCGTGGCTGAAAGTTTCATGGACCGCTGCTGAGAGTTTCATGTACCGTGCTGAGAATTTCATATAGCATCATACGCAGTATAGAAAGCTCGATTGCGCCGAAGAAACTTTATTTAGATTTTAGGGTTTTTTAAGCCTAAGATGATGATGAATGATACTTAGATTAAAGAATGGTAATTAAGTTATAGTATGAAGCGATGAATAAATTTTTTTCTCAAATACTTCATACTGAACATTTTTTCTGTTGGGAGACGTTAGGTTGTTCACTAGGAAGCTAAACAGCTAAATATAAGACATAAGTTACAAACCTGAAGGGATGTATTACTTGCATGCTTTATCCCACTTTTAAATGGATTGAAGGATGAAACTATATATATATATATATATATATATATATATATATATATATATATATAATATACGTATGTTATATATACATATATAATATAAAATAATATTACGTATATTTATATACATATGTATACATTATACATATATAAATATACAAATATGTATACATATATATATATATATATATATATATATATATATATATATATATATATATATGCACAAACGATGACAATATAAAAAACAATATTAGCAACACGTGAAATACTAATTTAATGTTTCACCCAACCACAAACCATTTTATACAATACTCTAAATAAATCTCCCGCCGTTTGCATGCGGCTCAGATGTACGCAAGTAACGAATGACTGATCGACCATAATGGCCCCATTTAAGCATAAATCGTCCTCGAGTTTATCAATAAAAGTGTCCCTCTCCGCGAACGAAGTCGAGATTTAGGACCCCGTCGTGAATCTGTCAGGGGGCGGGTGTCCGTATCAGCGCTTATCGCCTCCAATGAAGCGTTCGAAGATTAATGTGAAGTGCTGCAGATCTGCCCCAGAGAGAGAGAGAGAGAGATGCAGGGTACCTTTTTGGCTAAGGCAGTGAGAGGGCCAAAAGTATTAGGTAAACCTTTCGGATGGCCAAAAAATTATTCTTCATACTTTGATCTGTGGTTTTATTGACATTATGAGCTCAATCTTTCTGACGGCAGATATTATTCTCGACATCTAAGGGATGGTCGATATTATTGCCTAAATCTATGGAATGGGGAAAATGATGAAGGTCTGACCAGCACAAAACTATAAATTAATTCCGTGGAATGGCCAAAATTTCAAAATTATTACGGAAATGTTTGAAATGACGAAAACCAATATTAACTCCTATGGATTGACCCAAATGATTAGCTACATTAGTGGGATGACCAAAAATATTTGCTAAGTCTGTGGGAATTCCAAAATTACAGTTTACATCTATGGGATGGCCAAAGTAATTAGCCACAGAATATCATTATGGATAATGAATAACATGGATGAGAATATATAATTTCTTAGCTACAATACATCCTATGATATATATTTTATACCTGATAAATGATATGATAAGTCTTAATTTTGCGTGGTTCGTCCTATTTGATTTGCTACAGTATATCACTGGGATGGCTAGAATTATTTATTCGTTTGGAAATGTCAAAATTTCGCATTTTTATGCTAGAACTATTAGCTAGAACGCAGTTTGAATTCGTGTCCGCCTAAGGCAGGATATTTTCACCTGGCCATTAGTTAAATTACTTCAAACTGAGTTGCCATGTCTCTGATTTGGCTTGGCTCGTTTGTCAAAATTATGCATTCTTATGCTAGAACTATTAGTCAGAACTCGGTTTGAATTCCTGGCCGCCTAGGGCAAGATATTTCCATCTGGCCGTTAGTTGAATTACTTCAAACTGAGTTGCCATGTCTCTGATTTGGCTTGGCTCGTTTGTCAAAATTATGCATTCTTATGTTAGAACTAATAGCTAGAACGCATTTTTTTTTCATGTCCGCCTAGGGGGGGATATTTCCATCTGGCCGTTTGTTGAATTACTTCAAACAGTGTGGCCATGTCTCTGATTTGGCTTGGCTCGTTTGTTGTTAATCAAAATTACTCAGAAAGTTAAGTTTGGATTTCAGCAATAATTGGACAAAAGGTGGACCTCGTGACTGGCGAGAAATGACGGGATTTGGGGGGGAAATCAGAATATGGATAAGGCATCTTTCTCAGCCGAAGGGTAGACTGCTAAGCGTTGGCGATGGTTTACAGTCCTTCGACTATTTTGGTGTGTCTGTTTTCCTTACTTAAAAAAAATTTTAAAAATAGGAACGAAATATAGTCTGCCGAAACCTTCTTTGATTTTTCCCTTAGAGTAAATATCTTCAGAAAATAATTTAACCTGATTAGCCCTAGTTATTTTCTGAAAACACAAACGTCAAGGAAGTTTATTTTATCCTGAATTTTTCCCTTTTATAAATCAGTAAATTACTTTTGTTTTTATCATTTCATCGTTTGTATATGGTAGCCTCATCCATTTTGAGTGTTTGTTGGTACTTGTACATGCAATCAACGGCCAGGAAGTAAACACTGAAAACATCAACAATTATAAGCAAGATCAGGCTCCATTGCATAAGAGAGAGAGAGAGAGAGAGAGAGAGAGAGAGAGTCTGCAAGACACTGTGATATGAAATGACTGAAGAGGGCAATTAACGTCCATCATCCAGACAAGACAGACAGACGCACAGACAATGGAGAAACAAATAAGAAGAAACAGCGCAAAAGGAGAAATAAGTGAATAGAATCTTTTTGTTTCTTGTTTTTGTTATCGTCGTTTTTCAAGGAGCAAATCTTTCAGGACAGCGAGGCAGATGTCAGTGGGAGAACCAGTGACTGAAGAGGATTTTTATTCATTTCGTGAATGCTCTTATTCATGGTGTTTTAAGCGGTAATGTTTGAACAATAACCGTTGCATCTGATTAGCTGTTTACATGATGAGGAAATGGACTTTTAAGTAAAAAAAGAGACTATTGTATGTAAAAACTGAAAGTAGATAAGCTACTTGTCTTGTAGGCGTTTCTTGTCGGCCTAATCTAACTATTTTCGAGGCACACTGATAGGGAAATTTTTCCCCCCACAAATAATGCATTAAACACAAATGCACAAGCATTATATCTATAAATATATATATTATATATGTGTGTGTGTGTGTGTTTGAGTGTGTGTGTATAGATGGATATATGAATAAGAGTATGCATATCAATTGTTACAAGAAGTGTTCCACCTTTCACCGAGTGTCAAAAATATTCGGACGAAATATTGTTAGCGTATTTTATTTGTAAAATATTACCCATATTTAAATGTCCATACAAAGAGTAATTACGGCAAATTTAATGATAGCCAGTTCATGAGTTTGCTACATTAAGAACCTCGGGCTGAATGGTTTGTGTACTTTTACCCCGAGTTTTTGGCATTAAAAAAGGGTAATTACCGAGAAGAGACAAAAACTGAAAATTCTCCTCCATTTCGCGAATGGAGGATTATCAAACAGAAGTATAAACAAACCCTGAGAACCGTTCTCTATTTCACAAATACCACATAACTCAAACGCGCTATTATGGTAAATCTGAAACCGCGAGATACCTCGCAACTTTCTTCTTCTTCTTTTTATTACGGAGATATGTGATTCTCATTAAGTCTTATTTACAGCCTCTTGAAGGGAGAGCAGTGCAATGTTGACGGACGGTGGTGTGGAAACACGACACCGAGATCAAGTTAACCGTTACATTTTCTGTCGTAACTCCATTTGTTACAGCTTGCTACTCTAACCCCCTCCGAGCCCCTACCCCGTCCTCCCGTCTATATTTACACACACACAGATACACACGCGCGCGCACACACACATACACACACACACGCACATATTTCTGGTGTTTCTCGGTCTAAAAGGATGTTTGCGGATGGGAAATGATGCAACCCTGGATGTATGAACTCACTTTCTCTGCAGTGTAGGTAGTATAAGCAACCGGAAATTGCCTGTACGCATGCGTATGGCACTGCTTTGATAAATAGTAGTACTAATAATGATAATGATAACAGATGATATTTCAGCCCTGGTACATACATGAAAACAGAGGTACGATGATATTATTATTATTATTATTATTATTATTATTATTATTATTATTATTTTATTATTATTATTATTATTATTATTATTATTATTATATGAAAGCACCCATTCTCTTCATTTCTTCCGTAAACAAGCTTCAACACCAGTCTCTCACTCTCTCTCTCCTCTCTCTCTCTCTCTCTCTCTCTCTCTCATAAATCTTTTGGCGCGATTAGTGTTGTATTCTTCTTGGTTTTAATTGAAGGTTTTTATATTCAATAGACATTCCTTTCTTAGGCCTCTAATTTGCAAGATAAGTGTCATGTAGCACAGGATGAGGTCACATGACCAATTTTCCACGCTCCTTGATCCTTTAATTATTGAAATAGCTTTGGAAGCTCAGTCCTGGCGATCGTAGACAGTCCTATGGTACTCTTCTTAGTTTGTAATAATGTGTTTTGGTTGTACTTTATTTTGGTGACATAAAATTATTGAACGTTTGTTTGTGTACATAGAAAGTGTAGTTTATATAAAATTATTGAACGTTTGATTGTGTACTTAGAAAACGTAGTGTGTATAAAATTATTGAACGTTTGATTGTGTACATAGAAAACGTAGTTTGTATCAAATTATTGAACGGATGATTGTGTACATAGAAAGCGTAGTGTGTATAAAATTATTGAACGATTGATTGTGTACATAGAAAACGTAGTTTGTATCAAATTATTGAACGGTTGATTATGTTCATAGAAAACGTAGTATGCATGAAATTACTGGACGACTGATTGTGTACTTAGAAAACGTAGTGTGTATAAAATTATTGAACGGGTGGTTGTGTACATAGAAAGCGTAGTTTGTAGCAAATTCAAATTACTGAACGGTTGATTGTGTACATAGAAAGCGTAGTGCATATAAAATTAATGAACAGTTGATTGTGTACGTAGAAAACGTAGTGTGTATAAAAATTTTTGAACATGTGATTGTGTACATAGAAAACGTAGTGCCTAAAAAATTATTGAAAGTTAGTGTACGTAGAAGACGTAGTGCCTATAAAGTTATTGAAAGATTGATTTTGTACTTAGAAAACGTAGTATATATAAAATTATTGAACGATTGATTGTATACATAGAAAACGTAGTGTGTATAAAATTATTGAAAGATTGATTTTGTACTTAGAAAACGTGGTATAAATGAAATTATTGAATGATTGATTGTGTATATAGAAAACGTTGTGCGTATAAAATTATTGAAAGATTGATTTTGTACTTAGAAAACGTAGTATAAATGAAATTATTGAACGATTGATTGTGTATATAGAAAACGTATGATACAGGTCTTCTATTTGGGTATAGACTCTAATTTTAGGCTTTTTGTCGTCTGGCTTGGTGTCAGCCTCTCCAGCCACTGACCTCTTTATAAATATACAAAATGAAGGTACATTGCACCACACTTAGGTCTTCTGAACGGTACGTAACGTCCTTTTTTTAATATTGGGAACGTCAGTAGCAGACTAATGAAAAAAGGAACATTTTTCTAAAATCCTTATAATGAGAGCTAAATCAATGCAGGAAAAAGGGGGGGGGGGGCGGGGCGGAAGTCAGGAAACGCCAGGATCACGAAAGTTGAGAGACGTTGGGTTTGATCATAGCTTGGGTGGGTGATCAGCAGTGAATACCAATAAGCATCCCATTCAATCATGCCGCAGCTCCCTTAGTGAGGATAGGCACTAAATTAGAGGGCTGTCAATAAGTGTAGGATTTCTTTAGTGCACAAGCTCGCGAGCCAAGCTTTAGGGTTTTGGATAATTGCTTGTCGTCAAAAATTTCTTCTAAAGACACAGGTATATTATGCACCTGGAAGTAATGTAAGTCATCGCCAATCAAACTTTGAGTTAATTATGAAAAGATATTTCCCTTTGCCTTTTTTATTCTCGGGATTGGGCTACATTTGGGCTGTAGATTATCCGCCCTACTAGCCTTTTCTTTGAAAAAAATTTTTGTTTTGTTTCGCTGATTTTTTAGAAACTGCAGCATACGAGCTCAGTACCTCGAGAATAGTAACGTATATTCACATTAATTTGTCTTAACACTATTCTGGTGTTGCTTAGTTCCAAAATAATAAGCCGGATTTTTATGTTGTTACTGTAGCCACGTCATTCTTCGATTATTTTATTTTTTTTTTTTTTTGTCTTTGTAGGTTTTATAGATAAAAATTGAAGGCAGTAACAGTTTGGATATAAAACATATATTTTAAAGTGTAGATTTATGTCTGTTTTACCTACATCTAATGTTTGAGAAAATCGTAAAGATATGTTGGCATTTTGTTGTTATCACAAGCATACAAAATATTTGAGTGTGCTTTGTAAAATATTTCATGTTCCAGGGGTTTTGCTGTTGGAGCCTTACGGGAAAAAAACTGACATTTGATGATGCACTATGACAAAAGAATAAAATATGATTCATCTGCGAATTATTCTAAAGCAATTCTGTTTCTTTGAAGTTAGACGTATCCTAATCACTTCATGAGTATAGTAATATTTACGGCGATGCTTTTGGTATAAGGGATGGTAATTATGTTAATTGTAGACTGATTCATCAATATTCTTGGTTTTCTCGTTTTCATGAAACATAGGTAGTTGAGTATTTAATTTCCATAGTTTAAATGATTGCGTACGTATTAATATATAGTACTAATTAATGCACATTTTGTACACGTGTGTATGAAGACATAATCGGAAATAATATTTATATTAGTTTACCTATTCAGTACCTTTATATGTACCTAATACAAACCCATTTTCTCATATCTATACATTCTCTCTCTCTCTCTCTCTCTCTCTCTCTCTCTCTCTCTCTCTCTCTCTCTCTCTCTCTCTCTCTCTCTCTCTCTCTCTATTCTTTTTTAAAGAAAACTTCGAATAACTTAAAGTTTGAAGGAAGAGACGAAATCCCACTGTGCCAGGATTTTTGGATGATGTTCAGGGATACCCGAATTAGAGTCAGGTCCCCTGGGGGTCCTGCAGATATCCTGCCGAGAGGCCCTTGGGGCCATTCAGGAAATAGGCTGAGAAGTCTTTGTGGTTCCTGTTTACCGTAACCTGTCACGCTTTAGAGGAAAGAATAAGCGGAGGAAACGCTGTAATAGGTGGAGGGCAGAAGTAATGGACGGAAGGCAATTGTTTCCTGTGGTTGGGGAAGTTCTCATGTCGTGGATAATAATAATAATAATAATAATAATAATAATAATAATAATATAAAACTAGAGGCTGAAGTAGCTCCGGGCCTCATGCAGAAGAGTGTGATCCTAGAAACGGCACACATAGTAAGAAAAGTGATGGACTCCTAAGGAGGCAGGATGCAACCCGGAACCCCACACTATAAATACCACCCAGTCGAATTGGAGGACTGTGATAGAGCATAATAATAATAATTATTATTATTATTATTATTATTATTATTATTATTATTATTATTATTATTGTTGTTGTTGTTGTTGTTGTTGTTGTTGTTGTTGTTGTTGTTGTTGTTGTTGTTGTTGTTGTTGTTGTTGTTGTTGTTGTTATTATTATTATTATTATTATTATTTCTGTTGAAAATAATGGCAGATTCAGCTGCGTTAATTTTATACAGAACTTTCTCAAATCTCCTTATTGTTAATTTTCTCTTTTTATATGCAGAATAATAACTGTGTCTTGAATCCACCGTTTTTGGCAAGTCCTCCATCGGCACATTGCTTGCCAGTCTAACCAATACTGAAAAATCAACAATAAGGAGTCTTGAGATAGTCCTGTGTAAAATTAACGTAGCTGAATTACCCATTATTTTCAACAAAAAGTTGTTTAATAAGTCTTTTATTTATTTTTATTTTTTTTTATTTTATCTTTATATATATTTATTTATTTATTTTATTTTTTTCCAACAACAACAACAACAACAATAATAATAATATTTATTATTATTATTATTATTATCATTATAATTATCATTATCATTATTATTAAAGTATAAATTTATGGCGGCTCTCTCTCTCTCTCTCTCTCTCTCTCTCTCTCTCTCTTCTCTCTCTTCTCTACTCTCTCTCTCTATATATATAATATATATATATATATATATATATATATATATATATATATATATATATATATATATATATTATGCAGACCACCAAGATAAGGCGAAAATAGTAAACACTGAAATAAAAATAATATTAATAATTTTAAAATAGGTTATAGTATTAATATTTCAGCTCAAGGTCCTCTAAAAGAATGAATATAAGTATAATAAACAATGGAATTACACCAGTAGGATGCTAGTAGAAGCCGAATTATTATTATAATTATTATTATCAGCGAGAGGCGTCCGCTGTGCTGTCTGCTTCTCCTTCATCTTAAGGGTTTCTTTTCGGGTGTTTCATTGATCACATGTAATCAGGGTTGCTTACCTATGGTCATCATCGCCATTAATAAGAAATGTGAGTTCCTCATTGGACGGGTGGGTTGAGTACTCACCTATCTATGTGGAAGCCCGAGTTCGCGCCCCGTTGCCGCCAGTGCGGAACCAGAGGAATTTATTTCTGGTGATTAGAAATCCATTTCTCGATATAATGTGGTTCGGATCCGATAATAAGCTGTAGGTCCCGTTGCTAAGTAACCAATTGGTTCCTAGCCACGTAAAAAAAAAAAAAAAAAAAAAAAATCCAATCCTTTGGGCCAGCCCCAGGAGAGCTGTTAATCAGCTCAGTGGTCTGGTTAAACTAAGATATACGTAATGCTTAATAAATAATGTGGCCTCGAAGGAATCAAATACATAAAATTTCCAAGCAATTGATAAAAAGGAAAGACGATAATTACCCTCCTAATCATTGAACTCTGAGAAGAAACGTTTTCTCAAGTTCCCAAGGTTGGGACAACGAACCAGCGCAAATTGCTACACAGAGTCTGATGGCATTAGTACGAAATACACTTTCCTCTGAATGAATTCTTGGCATGGGAGAATTTTGATACAAAATAAGTGATGAAGAGTACATTGAAAAATTAAAAAAATAGCATTCCAATCATCTGGAAAACAGAAAGAGTAATAAAGACCATTCTATTAATAGAAAATCAAGCTGCGATGATTTTCTTTTCAGATCTTCCAAGGAATCCAGCCTTCCTTTCCTGGAGAGGACGCTCCCCTTCAAGGGTGCCCTTAAAGAATTGGTCTTCTTAAAGAGCCTTTGGCCCACTTCCCCAGCCTGGCAGGATACCAGCCTTCCTCCCTTCAAGGCTGCCTTCAAGAGACTGGCGAACTTTGGGGGCTTTTGGACCTCATCTTTGAAGTTCATGGGCCCTCTCCAGTGTGTGTGTGTGTGTGTGTGTGTATGTATGTATGTAAGTATGTGTGTATATAAATATTATACATATGTGTATATATACATGTATATATAATTGTGGGGGCAGTTATCTGTAGACAGTCTGTGTTACACGCAGGAAAGGAAATATATTTTGGACGCACTGCACATTATATGTCAAGAATTTTATGTTTTTTTCAGGTAAGGGTCGTATGCAAAGGTAGTATTAGGAGGAAATAGCAGTTGATCATAATAATAATAATCACAACCACTACTACTACTACTCCAAATAATAATAATAATAATAATAATAATAATAATAATAACGAAACTTAGACACAACCACTACTATTACTACTCCAAATAATAATAATAATAATAATAAGCGAAACTTAGAAACAAATTGAATCCTCAGCAGTCATCTCTGAGCACGTGAAAAAGTGCGTGAGGGTGGGTCGTGGGCGGGAAGAGTGGGCGTGAATTGGGCGTGAGGAATGGGCTGGGACGACACGGAAGATCGGGTTACTGTCATCGCTTCCTAATTGTTGTTACGGCGGAGGCAATAACTCAAGCCTCCTCCCCAGAGAGAGAGAGAGAGAGAGAGAGAGAGAGATAGTCAGGGTTGGGGACAGAGAAAGAGAGAGTGGGGAGGGGGGCGTATGCAGAGAGAGAGAGAGAGAGAGAGAGAGAGAGAGAGAGAGAGAGTGGGGAGGAGAGTATGCGAGAGAGAGAGAAGAGAGAAGAGAGAGAGAGAGAGAGAGAGAGTCAGACAGAGAGAGAGAGTGGGGAGGGGGCGTATGCAGAGAGAGAGAGAGAGAAGAGAGAGAGAGAGAGAGAGAGAGGGTTGGGGAAAAAAGAAAGAGTGGGGAGGAGGGAGTATGCAGAGAGAGAGAGAGAGAGAGAGAGAGAGAGAGAGAGAGAGAGAGATAAAGTACCTTTGAAGTTGATATGTGAGCTTTAAAAAGGTAGAATTGAATTGAATATAGAATTTAGGCCAAAGGCCAAGCACTGGGACCTATGATGTCATTCAGCGCTGAAACGGAAATTGACAATAAAAGGTTTGAAGGTGTAACAGGAGGAAAACCTCAAAGCAGTTGCACTATGAATCAATGACAAAGGTAGAAGGGATTAGAATGAATAGAGTAACTGAAAAGAAATGGAAAATGGTAAAAATGAAAGGAAATATATATGAGTGTGCTAAAACGTTTAGCTAGAAAGATGAAAATAGTTAGAATGAAGAATAATTGACAACAAAATGAGAGAGAAGGGGAAATGTTAAACTTGTGACCATTGTATTGAGTCCTTCAATTGTAAGTGTTGTGTATATAGGTTCCTAAAGAAACAGATATTTAGATAACGTTATATAACCATAAACTAGTCGTTATCACTGATGCTGATACAAGGATTTTGTATTTAAACTGTAGTACAAACTTGTTAAAAAAAGTATATTGCACTAAATTTTAATTCCACAAAATATTAATATGAATCATACAAATATACTGATCTAATTCTGCTTTCGATAATTTCCTTATGTATTTCTTAAAATTATCTACATAACTGTACCTTTACCTCAACATTTTTAGTCTGTTATCGTGGTCGTGTATCAAAACAACGAAAAGTTTGTTTCTGCTTATAGAATTTCACGCATCCCTGTAGGCTACTACACAAGTTTGCATCATAAACTTATGATTTATGCGTTGTATAATTTCTATAAAGTTTCTACTATATAATTTCTATACACTCTCTCTAATATTTAATTTCTATAAACTCTCTCTATTATATAAAAGATAAAGAAATGGTCTTCATTGTTACCTATCGACACGGAAATACACGTGCGCCAACGCGCGCAAACGCGCAGGCGCGCACGAAATAAGTCCCGAGTCCCCCAGGAAGGAATATTGTGCGCCGTTGTTTTCTCTGAAAACACGCCTGACAGACACTCCGACTGATATCTACACCTAAGTCAGCTGGGGGTAAAAGTGGGAAGGAGAACCATTCCATTTTGTCATACTAAACATAGCTAATTTTCTTGCTAATTGCTGCCTTAACGACCGGCGGGGATTAGCTGTAAGTGAAGCTAATTGCTTAGCGAGAATTCATTTCAGCTCAATCAAAGTGGCTTCGCCAAGGAATGGCCCGCTGAGGACGCTGATAATTGAGAGTTTAACCAGCCAGCTAAATGGACGTGTTTCTAATGGCGGGGAGGCACGATTTAACAGGCAATTTGGCGCATGGCAACTGGAGCGCCGGATTCGGTAAAGAAAACTGAAAATTATCTTTTAAAAAGAAAACGAAAATAAACGGGACGCTCGGATCGAACATTCGGATAGGGAGCAACAAACTTGCTAGTGTCTTAAAGTCGGAAAGCTCTCTCTCTCTCTCTCTCTCTCTCTCTCTCTCTCCTCCCGACGATTTCTGTAATCGCCACGAAGGGATCCTCCTTGTTAAAGCGAGATGGTTTACGACGCCTTTTGAAGTCTGGCTGTGGAGATTTCAACCCTAATTACTTTTATTGGTTTTGGAGACGCGCCTAATCGCCTCGTCCACAGTTAATCAAGGAGTAATATCTGGTCGTATGCGTCATTGCCGTGTTTAGTCAGTAGTTGTAACAGTTAATAAAGGTGGGAACATAAATAAGGCCAATAAATAAAAAGGGTTGGAAAAAAAAAAGATAAAAATATAGTACGTAAGGTTGGTTGGCAATAATTGAAAGGGGGAGGTAGAAAAAAAACATGGCGACAAGTGAGGGCGAGATGATATTCTCGGTCCCGTGGGTTGAAAGATGGAAGGGGGAGGTTGTGGCTGTATGGTCTCTCTCCAGGTATTTTGACTACATTTTGTTTTCTGTCGCATTGGCAACAAAATGAATCATGCGTGCGTGCGTTCACACTTACACTCTTACACACGCATATATAATCACGAGCACGCATTCAAACACAGACACACACGCATACATACGCTATGCATATAGTATGTATATGTATATATATATATATATATATATATATATATATATATATATATATATATATATATATATGTATGTATGTATGTGTGTGTATCGAATCTAGCCTGAAAATACCGATTACTGTCATCATCATGGTCCCTATCATTTTCGCTAGTACCTACTAATATTAAAAGTGGGAAGCCAAAGAAAACAGCTTTGATTTTCAGAATTCTCTCTCTCTCTCTCTCTCTCTCTTCTCTCTCTCTCTCTCTCTCATCTCTCTCGGGGAATAATAAATGAATAACTTACGTCGAAACAACTCCCCACCTCACGTGGGCGTTAGTTTGTCAGCGACTTTAATTCCCGGTCTCTTTAGCGAAGAAGAGGATGTTCGCCTGACGAAGGCGCCTTTAATGCCGTGATTAATAGCCGGGCGTTGGGAGCCGTGACACACGCGCGCACACATACACACACATACACACACACCTCCCAGGTTAAGATATAAGGGAAGGAGGGGGCCCTTTTCTGCGTTTATTGAACATTAGAAGGGAAGGGAACAAGGTAAAATATATGTGCCTTCGTGGGTCTTGGTAAGGGCAGACGAAGGGATTTCGGTTCTCTGTAATCAGAGGGATTGGAATTGCTTGTAAGCGGAAGCGGGTGATTAGCGCATCTCACGCGGTTGAACGAATCTGCAGCTGAATTTTTCTAAAGAAGAAATTGAGACATGAAGACAATATTTCTACCTCTTGGTGTAAATGTGAGCTGCCGATTAACTCGGAAAGTAAAGCAAGATGCAGGTTTTTCTACTGGAAGGACATTTATACTTAAGAAGAAAGTTTTATTATTATTATTATTATTATTATTATTATTATTATTATTATTATTATTATTATTATTATTATTATTATTATTATTCAAAAGGTGAACGCTATTCAAATACAACAATCTCACAGGGGCATTGACTTAAGTTCAAGCTTCCAAAGAATACGGTGCTCATTCGAAAGAAGTTAACAGAAGGTAAAGGAAAATACAAAAAGAAGAGATCTGTTATTAGAAAAGCAGATTAAATAATGTATTTATAAATCGATACAAAAGTAGGAAAACTATTAATGTACAAGGAGAATTGCATTAGTAATGCATTGCATTGCATCTCCGCTTAAACTTTTGAAATTCCAATGCACGACATCCTCAGGGAGACGGTTCCACACTGGAAAATTCGACTGCAAAGCACATTTACTGAGTATTGGTGCTCATGTTCAGCGAATCTGGTTGCTCTTATCGTGAAGTTAATTATAAGAATTATTGTTCACAGATTTGTTTGATTATTTTGTCATTATTGCTGTTGCTACTGTTATCAGTATAATTCGGATTAGTTAAAATTGTCTTAATTATTCATTACGAAAACTTTATAAGCATGTATCACATGTTGGAAGTGTTTCGAAAGAGTCAGATAGTTATCTTTTGCATTTACCCTTTTTAACATTTCTACTTCTTTTCCCCACATTCCCTAAGATAGGTTTCGGTATGTGAGAGGTCACGTCAGGTCACTCATGTCAAGGACAGATCAAATTAAACCGGAAATGCCTTTGCCAATCAGGTTTAGCCACCCTACCTTTTGACATGCTATATCAGGCCCCCGTGTCCTATCGTAGGTCAGGGCACCGCTGCTGTCATGTGATAGGTCAAGTTAGGCCACACATGAGATGCGCCGAATTTTTCAAGACCGACCGTACCCAGTGACAGGTCAATTCTAGATGCCACCCCCCGCCATGAAAGGTCTTATTACCGCCCGAAACCTTTATTAGGCCAATTCACAGCTTTCGTTATTGTATTTTTTATTGATTCTGGTAAAGTTTTCACCTTGTATAGGACTTCATTGTATTCATTATACTAATTGTTTTTCACTGTAAAGAATTTTCTCTTGTATTATTTCTTCCATCTATATGTCTTTTACAAAGATTATGTGAAATTTCTTGTACGTAAATCTGCTATTTTCTTCATGATAATTTCCTCGCGTTTCATTTCGATAAAAATTTTTACGCATTTTTATCTTGACCGCTATTCCTGGTGACTGGTCTCCCTTCCACCTAGAAACCAAGAACTGTAAACTTTTATTTTTCTGTATAACATTCTTTATCACATCATTATCCCGCCCATTTCACTTATTTTCCGCAAAAATAATTTTACCGCCAATCCTCTTTCTTACTCGATTCGTAAACAAAACACTGGACATCGCCTAACCAGTGAAGATGAAGATATACTGAGTGTACATTGAACTTTAACTTATATATATATATATATATATATATATATATATAATATATATATATATATATATATATACATATATATATATATATATATATAATATGTATATGTATTATCTATATGTGTCTATTTTTAGATATATATATAAATATATATATTTATATATATATATATATATATATATATATATATATATATATATATATATATATTTAATATATTCTATAGACAGACACATATAGATAATATATATACATATTATATATATATATATTATATATATATATATATATATATATATATATATCTATATAAATAAAAATATATATATGATATATATATAATATACTATATATCTATAGTAATATATATATTATAAATATAAATATAAATATATATATATATATATATATATATATATACATATTTATGATATTATATATATACTACTATATATGTGTGTAATTTATATATAAACATTTATATATGCATAAACATATATGCATGTATATAACTTTATATATATATATATATATATATATATATATATATATATATATATATATATATATATATATATATATATAATAATAATAATAATTCTGCCTTCTCATTGGTGTTGATGGTATGGAGCTGAACATCTGTTTTCCTAGCCTAGGTCACATTCCTCCCGGGAAAACATCCTTAAATATCAGGGAAGCCGACATCAGAGTCCTTCAAATATACTCAGAGTATATTTGAAGGACCTTGATCGACATGTTAGAGAGTTCATTGCATAGTGCCCATCGTATTTACTTAGGTCTTTTGAGTGTGATCCGTAGATTTCGTGAGATTATATATATATATATATATATATATATATATATATATATATATATATATACATATATATATATATATATATATATATATGCTAGAGAATATCATAAAATCCACGTAAGAAGGCGAGTGAATTCACCTTCTTACGGTGAATTTATGATGAATAAATAATATATATATATATATATATATATATATATATATATATATTATTGTTATTATTATTATTACGTTAGTATTATTATTTTCATAACTGTTTTTATTTTTATTATTATAATATTATTATTTTACTAACAGTATGTTGTAGTAGCAGATGCTTTAATGCTCTCATTCCTCTTCTCTCTCCTCTCTCTCCTCTCTCTAAACTCTAACTCTCTCTCTCGCTCTCTCTCTCTCTTCTCTCTCTCTCTCTCTCTCTGTTAATTTATAGCATTACCATTATATGAATATATATATATATATATATATATATATATATATATATATATATATATGTATATATACATATGTTGATGGTATACAATGATAATACAATACAAATAATGATAATGCTATAAGTGTGAGAGAGAGAGAGAGAGAGAGAGAGAGAATGTATCACGGCCTGAACGTTAATCCCGTGGGCGGGGCTGAAGCATTTACCGGTCACTTGATCCGGCGCCTCTGGGAGACTGGGTTGTCGAGATGGACAGTTCCCACTTGGGCGACCAGTGAAGAAGGAAGGTATATAGGACATCGAATGAAGGAGGGCACTGGGGCATGTGGAGGGAATGAAAGGTCTTTGGAGCGGGGAGGGTGATGTAGGAGGAAGGTAGTTGTCGGGGGAGGTGGGGGTTCTAGTTGGTTTATGGACAGAAAGGGCACGCCAGGAATGCCCTCCGTAGGACGTTTATCGTGGCCTCGTACCCCGAGATGAAAGAGCGTTCCCGCGCGCAAATGGCTAATTGCTTTTAGTACCACCACAAGGCCCCGGAAACACTCTAAACAATCACTCTATGCTTCTGAAGTGGTTGCTCTCTCTCTCTCTCCTTTTGTTATTTATTCTCTATTTTTCTCCCCTTTGTTCTAAATGCCACAGATAATAAACTAGTAGTTACTGGTTTAAGTTTATATTTCGTCCTCATCTGAGCATCCTTTCGATGTGAAGATAAACTCTAGGGATTTTTGTTTTTTTTATTTTTATCCTTCAATCTCTTCGTTTTCTTTTATTTAGTCACATTATTATCGTTATAAAGTTCCTTTTTTTTATCTAAAACTTTTTGACAATTTTCATTTTTAAAATTGACATACGTAGATTCCCAGATTCCAGGAAAATATGTTTCTCATTACAAGATCGTCAGTTTCATTAATAATAATAATAATAATAATAATAATAATAATAATAATAATAATAATAATAATAATAATAATAATAATAATAATAATAAAGTACTTGTGTTTCACCCCACCTCCTGAGGTCGGTGACCCCGTGAGCAGGAAAAAAAATAATAGAAAGAAAATGACAGACATTGTCGTATTGAGTGTTATTCAATATCTGATTTCCTCAACTTTAATTCAGTTTTATATAGGTAACGTTCTGAAACGCGTGATTTTTTTTCCCTTGTTCCTTTCATATAATTATTTGCAGAGCATGAAAATTCCTCGTAAAAAAAAAAAAAAAAAAAAAAAAAAAAAAAAAATCATTACCGAACATCACCATCAAAGTGATGATAATTTGTTTTCATATCAAGAAGGTATCCAGGTTTATACTCTCTGACAAGTCGACATATGGTATGATGTCATATCTCCTTGAAGCGAATGTCATCAAACTCTTCCAACGTATATCATAGCATTGAGGGTAATGAGAGAAATTATAAAATGTTCATTTTCCACTCGAATCACTAAACGAGCAGGACTGTTTATCCTCCTGTTGGTAGTCAGAGTTTGAAAGACTTAATCTCTGGCTTTGAGAATGAAATGAATTTAATTTTTCTAATGTGGATTTTCTCAAATTTTAATATTGCTGGAAATCTAGGCGTACTAAAGAATTTCCATTGCTTCAAGTGGTTGAAGAATCACATTTTATTCCGTGGTTTTATGTCTTTTTTCCTGTAATATTATTACAGTGGTAGTATTATCATTTTATTATTATTATTGTTGATGTTTCTTAAATTGTTGAAAAGACGATACGATTTGGATATTTTATTTTTAGTAAGTTAAAAATATATTCGTTTCTCTGTGAAGATAAACTTCCTTGACAACAATAAATCCCGATGTTGTTCGTAACAAAAGGAAAAAAAACCATTGCAAATGATGTGTTGACACCAACAGATGACGAAATACCTTGAGTAAATGCTCACTGCTACTCCGAGTACACCTTCATGTTGGTAGAAGAAACGGTATCTCATGCCTTGACCTGTCAGTCTTTTGAAATGATATTTCGTCTCAAAATCATCATAAGAGTTATATACAAATATAGCTAGCTAGTCTGTGTTTAAGGCATATACTACATATTCTAGTGTAGTAACGGCGAAATAGCCAGACAGAAGTCTGAGGTATGGATTAAGCCAGATATTTTTTTTCTAGCAATATCTCACAGCAATCTACCAGTAACTAGAAAAGGTTACTAACAATGACCTGCTTCTGTCATACCCTGCTTGGATCGATAGTGAAATGCAATGACCCTTACTAGGTATTGAGTAAGTCTAGCTATTTTTAAGGTTAATGAGTATACTAATTCTGAATGAGGTAAGGGATTTAGAGTAGAATTAATGTTTTAGTCATCAAGAGTATACCTGATCATTGAATGAATCGAAATGTCATATGAAACGTTTACAAAAGTGAAATGCATATTTTAATTGCTGAAAAGTACATATATTTATCGAAGGAAATGCCTTTCAAAACACTAGACTGTTTTTTTCAATCTGTCCATCCGCCTTGGTGGTCGCGCATGGTAACACTACGTCCCGGTCTTTAAATAGTTACGCTATGCGTAAGTTTTAGGTAAATAAAAGGACATCTTGGTGTAAATTTCCAACTAAAAAGTGTTTTAATAGTTTACTGTATGCGAATTACACCGTTAATATTCGAAATAGGATATTATTTAAAGGCCGGGACGCAGTGTTACCATGCGCAAACACCACAGGCGGATGGACAGATGGAAAAAAACAGAGTATAGACTTTTTCTTCTACATGAAAGCACGATTCACGAAAAAACCACGGTCGGTAATACCGCGCTTTATGTATGAATATGTATTAATGCTCACAGAATGTGTAGGCAACGTTACACTCGAAAATACAAACAAATATAAACAATTCTTCTCATGAATATATTATTTTAGTTAAAGCTGCTGGCGCCAAAGTGCAAATATTTTATCGATATTCAGTCGATCTTTCAGTGTAAAGTTGTTTGTCGTTTTAAAACTATTTAAGCAATCGTTACATGGTAGACAGTAATTCATCGAGGTAGTAAATCAGAGATTTATACATGTTCAGAAAAAACTACGATAACTTGTTATTATAAATTATCACCCTTGAAAAAACTACGTTAAAATTCCTTTAGTAGAAGAAGCTGCCAATTTTAAATTTTGCTATATTTCAAGCAAAGAAACTATTTTAAATTTTATTACTTTGCTTTCTTTATACATTTGCAGAAAAAACTACAATATCTGGTTATTATAAATTATCACCCTTTAAAAAACTGCGTCAAAGTCTCCTTAGTAGAAGAAGCTGCCGATTTTAAATTTTGCTATATTTCAAGCAGAGAAAACATTTGAAATTGTATTACTTTGCCTTTCAATATCTTTTTACTGGTTTTTATTCTCATTGTTTATAATAATAATAATAATAATAATAATAATAATAATAATAATAATAATAATAATAATAATAATAATAATAAAGAGTTTAGCCATACTTACATGGTAATTTCTATGAAACACGAGTTTTAAGATATTTCCCCTGTAGTGATGTTATACCAGCGTATTTAATCTTCGTCTTTGTCTCCTTGCCTTGTCTTGACATTCAAGCAGTGTCTTTTTGTTTTTTTCTTTTGTTCAAGGAGTCGTTCTCTCTCTCTCTCTCTCTCTCTCTCTCTCTCTCTCTCTCTCTCTCTCTCTCTCTCTACTGATCTCTTTAATGTTGTCATTAAATGTTTCTCTTATTCTTTGTGAACATTTACCCTCTCTCTCTCTCTCTCTCTCCCCTGATTTTTTATTGATGTCATTTCCGTGAACCTGCACTTTTCCTGCTCTCCTCTCTCTCTCTCTCTCTCTCTTCTTTTTCTTCTTCTTCTCCTCCTTCTCCACCTCCTGCTCCTCCTCCTGCTCCCCCCTTTATTTTTCTCATTTTTCATCTCATCCAATCCACTTTCCCATCACCTTAGCTGTTTAAAGTGAAAAGGAGCCAAGTTTAAGAAATGGCGCTTAAGAATTAGAAGAAAGAACCGTCGATGGAAATAAGACGAGGAGGATAAAGAAGAGAAGACGAAAAGCCGTAGACAGAGAAACAAGAGGAGGTAGCGAGGTAGAGAGGGTAGCACTTCGGTTGGTGTTGTAAAAACCCCCTCTCCATCACATGTAGCGAAGGGGGGAGGGTTTGTGGGGGAGGTTATATGCCGTGGAAGGGGTGATGGGATGGGGGAGGTGTGTTTGGGGGGTTGGGGGGGCCAGATATAGCGATGTTTACATATTTGTATAGCTATTCATGTGCCAAGCGCCAAGAAACCAACCAGCGTCTGGAGCCGCGGAGAGTTCGCATGGGAGGATTCCTTTAGTCTTCGCGCGCGAGAAAATATTGGACATCGAAGTGTAAACATTGTATATATTCTGCTTTTTTAAAAGCACCCCTTTGCTTCCCCCCACGGCTAAATTTTACATAGAACGGGCACGTGATAGCTAAAGATAGACTCCTACGATTTTATTCTCTTCCTCGTTTTTTTTTTAATAATGGTGACCTAAAGTTTTGATTCAATTTCTTTTTTGTGTGATGTAATCACGATGCGATTAGACTGTTTGACTGCTTAGCGAAAGTGGCATATACGCCCACGGGGAGCCCTGACAGACACACTTATTTTAAAAACGATATTACCAAGTCGGAAAACACATGGCATTAGGGTGTGTATTTTCCGAAAAGTCATATCATTACCCATTAAGATTTAATTCGTCATAAAACTTTATACGAGCAGAAATAAATTTTACTTGTGTCAGGCGGAGAAGAAGCTGCTGGCTTGGTGTTCGCTGAAACCCTTTTTTTCCTTCCGAATGACTCATAAGACCCGCGTTGGCAAACAAACCCGCGGAATTCAAATATTCCTTCTTGAACAACAACATTTTTTTTCCCTTATCTTGTAATTGACGATAAGATACTGAGATAAGAGTGATCTTTAATGATCTTAGACGAAAAAAAAACCGGCAGATCTGATAGGCTAAGGTTCCCGGGAAAACGAACACTCTCTGTCCGAGAAAGAAGAGCCGTTGGGCGCGTTCTTTTTAAAAGGTTTTCAAAGCAGGACTCTGACAAGGATAGATGCTGTCTAACTCTACCTCGGTACGTTTGGTAAATAATTTTGTTTTTTACCTCTAAAACAATTATGTCACGAAATCAGATATACCTCAGTCGAGACGGGATTTAAATATTCGTGTCATCTGGTGTTTTTAAAAGCGGAGAGAGGTAGTGAGTAGCCATTCTTTGAACTGTTGCTGTAGCGACGAGGATAGATTAAAATGAGAATGTGCGCGTTGGTGTGACATGGAGATAAATGCCCATTTTAGATTCGGAATATTATGATCAACTGAAGAAAAACACATGAAGAGGTCTCAAAAACACGTAGCTTGTTTTCCAAACACGAGACAGTGAATATACGTACGAAAATAAACAACTCCGGACAAACTTCTCGCTAAGTTTGAACATCACAGCGCGAAGAAGATATTTCCTTTTGTAAACAAGTTTATTCAGAGCTCTTTATTTTCTATCAATAAATGATAATGATTTTTTTAAATAATTTAACATGTTCTGTTTTGCCTACGCGCGTGCACATTTGCCTGCAACAATTTCGTTTCTTAATTGTTATGTTTTGGATAAATATAGCGATTTTATATAAGGTTTTCGTCGGTGGCCCAAATATTATCTGTCAAAAGGCCTTCAGCCACTGTTATGTAAATTCTGTTGCTCTCTCGCGCTTACTAGTTATATTACGCGCACACGCACACACACACACACACACATATATAATATATATATTATACTATATATATATATATAGATATTTATATATATATATATATATATATATATATATATATATATATATATATATATATATATATGCGTGTGTGTGTGGTGAATCTCCTGACCATGCCGGGAAAGTGACATTAAGCTATTGACAACATCAGTGAATTGTGTATTTGGTTATTGATTGATTGTTGTGGGTCGTTGTTGCTTGGAGTGTGCACAGAGAGAGAGAGAGAGAGGTACCGTCCCGAGTCAAGACATGCGGGAAGAGCTTCACCGAGGCAATCCTCATCTCGTTGTGACGACCTCATCGAGGTAATCCACGCTTCCCGACAGGAGGAAACGATTAAAACTCTCGTTTGTTTTATTAAAGCTTAGAAATAACAGTGAATGGTGATGGTGATGTATCTACTCGAGTTTACTTTATTGATGTAAATAGTTTTTCATTTTATTTTCCTTTTTTTTGGGGAAATGTTGAAGCTAAAAAGCACAGAGAACTACTTTTTTTTTTTTTTTTTTTTTTTTTTTTTTTTTTTTTTTTTTTTTTAAGATGAGGCGCCACTTGGGGTTTTTTTCTGTAAAGTTTCCTAAATCGCCAGCAAGTGTCATGACAGCAAAGCATTATCGCCTCCACCTTTATGACTGAATATTAAACAGGGTTTCCATCAATAATCTACATAAATATTATGTAGTCGGCTTCAGACGCTAAATTACAAACTTATTTTGCTGTATTTGTTTTGAATGAAAAGATACCTCTGTCGATAAGGCGTTCTTATAAATAAACCGAACCCACATTTGACTGATCGAATGAAGTTCTGATCTGATGTTACCAAATAA
>NC_087217.1:64343228-64358228 GCF_015104395.2 Macrobrachium nipponense | reverse complement strand
AACACCTAAACGGTGTTTTTCCTAGTGTTTACAATATTAGGGAAAAATTCTCTATCGCGAGAGTATATATAATGTTCTAAAGGGTCCACAATTATACAAAGTGTTACGAGTCCATGTCTAATTTTTAAGACTTTACAGAAAGCTTTCGAACCCTTCCCTAGGTTCATCTTCAGTCCAAATGATCAATAAGTTACAACATGTACAAAGGTAAATTTAAAAACAAGAGTCGTTGAAGCTCGTTGACAACGGTCGTTAGCTTGTTAATGGGCCAGGTGATGAAGAAAGAGGGCAGTTAACTCCAACTAGGTGATATCCTCTCCCCTATCAATCCTTCTGGCTGCAATTCTGTTGGATCTCCGCAAAGGTTGTTGCAACGTTGCAGGAAGTCTTTCATCCGAGGGCGTGGATTGGGCACCGCAACCAGACTCCCCTACGGCAGCGGTTACCTGGACTGGGAGAGGCAAGGCAGAGGCAGCATCAGGAGAGGGAAAAACAGAGCCTGTCCTACAGTCAAAATCTTTTCAAAACATACTAGTAATATAAGAATTAACAAATGGGTCTTCGTTGACAAAAGACCTGTTTCCTTTGAATGATTCTCCTAAACTTATAGCAGCTCCCTCGACATTTACATTGTTACTTTTAAAGATAATTGTGCCTCGTTCCAGTTGGGTCTATGATCATTCCTGAATGCATGTGCTACTATTGCGCTGTTTTGTGACAGTAGTTCATAAGCTCGCTTATGTTCGCCCAAACGCATATCTAGTCCTCGCCCACTCTCGCCAAAATATTCACTATTACAATCTATACATGGTAGTTCGTAAACGCTTGGGACTATGGGATTTTTATTATTATTATTAATTCTTACGAGGGAGCGTCTTATTGTATTTTCATATTTGAACACAAGTTTAGTTTCCCTCTGACTTTTGTTTATATGCCCTCTTATATTCTTCCCTTCTGGATTTAAGGGAAGGGACACATATCTTTTTGGTTTTTCATTGGTATTATCTCTAAGTCCATAGAACGACTTCCTCGCTCGTGAAATTGCTTTCTCAATGAAGTGAGGGGATATCTAAGACTTCTAAAAGTAGCCGTGATGTGTTTAAGTTCACCGTCTCTACATTCGGGGTCGCAAATTCTGAATGCGCGTAAAGCAAAATTCATAATAACGTTACTTTTTATTTCTTTTGTGTGAAAAGAATAAAAGTGGACATAACTCTCGGAATTGGTAGATTTCCGGTAAACTGAAAATCTGAACCTCTGTCTATTACAGTCCCTGATAAAACATCTAAAAGAGGTAATTTAATATTTTTAGATGTTTTAGTGTTCAGGGACTGTAATAGCCAGAGGTTCAAATTTTCAGTTTACCGGAAATCTACCAATTCCGAGAGTTATGTCCACTTTAATTCTTTTCACTCAAAAGAAATAAAAAGTAACGTTATTATGAATTCTGCTTTACGCGCTTTCAGAATTTGCGACCCCGAATATAGAGACGGTGAACTTAAACACATCACGGCTACTTTTAGAAGTCTTAGATATCCCCTCACTTCATTGAGAAAGCTATTTCACGAGCGAGGAAGTCGTTCTATGGACTTAGAGATAATACCAATGAAAAACCAAAAAGATATGTGTCCCTTCCCTTAAATCCAGAAGGGAAGAATATAAGAGGGCATATAAACAAAAGTCAGAGGGAAACTAAACTTGTGTTCAAATATGAAAATACAATAAGACGCTCCCTCGTAAGAATTAATAATAATAATAAAAATCCCATAGTCCCAAGCGTTTACGAACTACCATGTATAGATTGTAATAGTGAATATTTTGGCGAGAGTGGGCGAGGACTAGATATGCGTTTGGGCGAACATAAGCGAGCTTATGAACTACTGTCACAAAACAGCGCAATAGTAGCACATGCATTCAGGAATGATCATAGACCCAACTGGAACGAGGCTAAAATTATCTTTAAAAGTAACAATGTAAATGTCGAGGGAGCTGCTATAAGTTTAGGAGAATCATTCAAAGGAAACAGGTCTTTTGTCAACGAAGACCCATTTGTTAATTCTTATATTACTAGTATGTTTTGAAAAGATTTTAACTGTAGGACAGGCTCTGTTTTTCCCTCTCCTGATGCTGCCTCTTCCTTGCCTCTCCCAATCCAGGTAACCGCTGCCGTAGGGGAGTCTGGTTACGGTGCCCAATCTACGCCCTCGGATGAGGGACTTCCTGCAACGTTGCAACAACCTTTGAGGAGATCCAACAGAATTGCAGCCAGAAGGATTGATAGGGGAGAGTTGGAGTTAACTGTCCTCTTTCTTCATCACCTGGCCCATTAACGAGCTAACGACCATTGTCAACAATCTTCAACGACTCTTGTTTTTAAATTTACCTCTGTACATGTTGTAACTTATTGTTCATTTGGACTGAAGATGAACCCAGGGAAGGATTCGAAAGCTTTCTGTAAAGTCTTAAAAATTAGACACGGACTCTTAACACTTTGTATTATTGTGGACCCTTTATAAAGAACGTTTACATTATTATTAAGAGGAAAGCAAAACAAAGGCAGTTCCTTCATCGCAAGCTACAGGTCGAGAAGGTTAAATATGTTAACAGTTAACAACATCAAGACCAGTGGTTGATGTTGTATATAAAATCAATTCTGCTGATGGTGCCATTCTTCTAACCGACATATTATTATTATTATTATTATTATTATTATTATTATTATTATTATTATTATTATTATTATTATTATTATTATTTTGGAAGAAGGCCATCTTTTAAACAAATTCCGTTGAATAAAATGGCAGAATTCAGCGAATTAATCGTATATATTATCTTTTCTATTTTTCTTATTCCTCGCTTCTCTGGCTCAGCGGTACTTCTTAATAATTGGCCAAAAATCATCTTGGGAATAATGCTGAAAGTGGTATATATTGAGCCAGAAAATCGAGTAATAAGAAAAATAGAAAAGATAATATATAACATTAATTCGCTAAATTTTGCCATTTTATTCAGCAGTATTAATATTATTATTATGATTTTTTTTTGTTGGTCTATCACAGTCCTCAGTTCGACTGGGTGGTATTTATAGTGTGGGGTTCCGGGTTGCATCCTGCCTCCTTAGGAGTCCATCACTTTTCTTACTATGTGCGCCGTTTCTAGGATCACACTCTTCTGCATGAATCCTGGAGCTACTTCAGCCTCTAGTTTTTCCAGATTACTTTTCAGGGATCTTGGGATCGTGCCTATTATTATTATTATTATTATTATTATTATTATTATTATTATTATTATTATTATTATTATTATAGGCACGATCCCAAGATCCCTGAAAAGTAATCTGGAAAAACTAGAGGCTGAAGTAGCTCCAGGATTCATGCAGAAGAGTGTGATCCTAGAAACGGCGCACAAAGTAAGAAAAGTGATGGACCCCTAAGGAGGCAGGATGCAACCCGGAACCCCACACTATTATTATTATTATTATTATTATTATTATTATTATTATTATTATTATTATTATTTCTTTAACAAGTATTCTTTTCTTACAGGTCACGAACAGCAGGGCGGTGGGAACCCAGCCTCAACGTCTTCGCTGGACTGCCTGTCCCTGATCGTCGAGTCCATCAGCCCTTCCACCACCGGCATCCTCAACTCAGTCTCCGACAAAGATCACTTATCGCAGCCTCCTTCACAGAAGACACATATCTAATAGCCTTTCTTTTTATTTTCTTATTAATTTTTTTGTTACCATGTATCGGTCAGAAATTCATAATAAACTATAAATGCCTTTTTTTATTTCTTCATTTTGCTTTTTTTATTATTATTATTCTTCCGAACGGACCTGTTTCTTCGTGAGCTCGTTGTGTGGGACCAGAAGAAAATGTGCCTTTTCTTTTTTATATTCAACGGACTTCTGATAAATCGGTTTAAAAAAAATGGTGCCGTCATGACGTTTGACAAAACACTTTTCCTTAATT
This sequence comes from Macrobrachium nipponense, assembly GCF_015104395.2. Classification (NCBI taxonomy): domain Eukaryota; kingdom Metazoa; phylum Arthropoda; class Malacostraca; order Decapoda; family Palaemonidae; genus Macrobrachium; species Macrobrachium nipponense. The sequence continues at coordinate 64,354,254 of NC_087217.1, read as the reverse complement.
AGTGCATGGAATGGAGTCGAAGTACTTTTGTTGATTCACATATAATAGTTGATTATAGTTGCAAGTATGTGAGGAGCTGAGACCATCCAGAAAAGGCCAGCCATAGAGTACACCAGCAAAGAAGACTCCCTCTTGAAGTGCTACTATAGGCCTATGGTCTTGTGTGACTTCAAGACTACCAAAGAATTTTAGAGTGACTTAGAGACCTGGCAAGGAAACTTTCTGACTCGAATCTTAAGAGGCTTTCAAGAAATATACAAATCGATTAAAGAAGCTACTCGGTCTCCAGATTTGTACTAAAGGAGTAAACTTATTCGGTATAATTACTTAGTGTGAAAGTACTTAAACTGAGGTATTAGTGATGAACATTAAATCGGAAGTGTCGAACAAGCCAGCCAAAGCGTCTTTCCAGCTGAAATTTCCAGATGCCTTCCAGTTCTGCGAAACCCTTCTAGCAACAGTTGGCCGCCTTATCATGTTCTGTTGTCGGTTCTTGCCCTCTGATGATGGCATAGAGGTGCTTATGAAGTTTGTTAATGTTAAGTGCAAATATATAGAAAATATATGTATATTTTGTATGATGGATTTATAAAAAAAATAAATAAAAAGAGATAAAGGGAGTTGAAGTGGGCATGCCTAGTATGATATCTCGTTCTGTTGTAATTCGTTGCATTATCTGTAACTGAAGAGGAAAACTCTGAATGGTTGAAACAGGCATTGATGAAATCGTTTGACAACATTAAGTAAATCGTAGCCGTATTTGGAATGCCAATCTTGAAAATGTTAAAACGAATGATAAATAAAACTGAGTATAGAATAGAAACGTATGGATGTATGATTTAGACATTGCAGCGTTTGAATTATTTTGAAAATTACTGAATAAGATTAAGCCAGTCGCCTTTGAAACGTATTCCAGTATAAAACCACGTAAAAATAGATGTGCGAATGATTTGGTTTTTAAATCCATATTTCAGCCTAGAAAATAATGGAATTAATGCAGGTGTACATTTTTACGTTGCTAGTCAGCAGATTGATTTTTCAAAGTGCCTCATTTTTTTGTAAGGCGATGCGTCTGCCATATTCCCGAGGGTGTCAAAGGCTTAATTCTTTTCGTTTTAATGTGAGTACTTCAGGGACGATCAGGGTATTCTGTGTAAGACACTAATTTAGTTACGACTAGTCCAGATAATAATATTACTCGAGTAGTCCAGTCATTTTCAAAGTAAATCGCAATTTGTTTTGTGACAAGTCCGCATTTGCTTGCGCGACTCCATAACAGTAAACAGTAAAGATAAAAATAAATAAAAAATATCACAAACAAAGGTTGTGTTTACAAAGACATGTGTAGGCAAATCGCTTTGAAATCGAGTAGCTGTTCTGTAAGGTGGAATAATTTCTCGCCGTCTACTCAAAAGGCCGCCACTAACGTTCAGTTATACCTGCGCAGTTATGCCTGTACAGTCAGCCTGAACAGGCAAATCCGAACCCGCTAATGTTCAGTTTTGCCTGCGCAGGCCGACTGTGCAGGCGTAAGTACGCAGGTATAACTGAGGGTTAGTGGCGGCCTGAAGTCGTGGATTTTCGTATTGATTCTTCAGTTCCCCAAATCTCTTCAACGTTTTGTTTAATTAAGACATCTTTTTTATATAATACTCATTCAGTCTGTTCTAGGAACCCTTGAATCAAGGATATTCATGAAAGATAGGTGAAAAAATAAACTTGTACTTAATGTATGTATATATGGACAACAGAATTAGTCTTTTTTTTTTTCTCGTATATATTTTGTAATCTCTCTCTCTCTCTCTCTCTCTCTCTCTCTCTCTCTCTCTCTCTCTCTCTCTCTCTCTCTCTCTCTCAATTTAAATTTCAGTCTCAATTTCTTTAATGATAGTGTTTAGACGATAGATTACCATGCTTAGTTCGCCTGTAAAATTGCTTCAGTAACCAAACTTCAGCAGACTGACGTATTTTTTAGCATAATTCTAATTTAACTACGAATTAAGAGGCTTAGTACCAAAGAATTTCGAAGTTTGCGTTCGTCGTCACCGATTGTGGAGGATAAGCTGAGTGATCCACAAGTGGATTGATTTAATACCATAATTTGGCGTCACAAGTCAGGAGGACGTCTCGTACTTCGGTATGATGGGAACAAGTGTCAGGTCTTCTGGGAATCTTCCTTACACGTACATTACGTGAATGTGTATATAATATATATATTAGTATAATATTATATATAATATTATATTATATAGATAATATATATATATACCTATATGTTACATATCTTTATTATAATGGTGTGTATATATACATGTTAGATTATAGATAGATATATATATATGCAATAATAGATACATATCATGTGTGTGTATATATATTATGTATAGATATAATATATATATATATATATATCTGATATAGTATGAATATATATATATATATATAATATATATATATATAGTATATATATAATATATATATGTATATAATGTTACAATATATATATATATATATATATAAAATATATATATATATCTATGTATATGTGTGTGCCGTATGTATATAATATTTATATATATATAATATATATTATATAATATATAATACATGTAATATATATATAATATACATGTATATATACATGTATATAATTATATTTATATCTATATAAAATTATATAAATATTATAATATATTATATGTATAATATATATATAAATAAATATATATGTGTGTAATTTCAAGTGCTGCTCATTTTATTACAAATGAAAAAACTACAAGGGTCAAGAAGAGAATCTCTTAAATGTGATGCTGAGTGATGTCAGGTGATCATGAATTAAATGTTCATAATATTTTAAATCTGAAACTTTCAAATCCTTGTAACCTCTAGATGACAATGCTGGGTTGGTGGTATCCGACTTCAGCGGCACATTTTCGTTATTTTTTTTAAGGCATTTTGACGAAAGCTTAAACGATATAAAATTTTAAAAAATAAATAAAACTAAAATAGTGGCTGTTTTATTTCTACCCATTTCGTAGGTAAGGGACCATTTGTAAGAGTGCTTTAATTGTTTTAGAGGTCTTGATACGATGCTTGGGTTTTATTATAAATCTTTGGTTAGATTAAATGAAATGGTACATGCATACACCTATACATACATACATTTCAATATATTCACATTTTTCTATTCGCTCATATATATAGCTTTGTTTCTTATGTTTCAGTGTATGCGAATATTGTTTCGGTATTAAACCGTTTCACATAACAGTGAGCAACTCCGAGAAAATATGTGTATATTCTAAAGATATTAAAAGCGCCTCAGTGGCGTGATCGGTATGGCCTTGGCCTCTCACTTCGGCGGCCGCGAGTTCGATTCTCGGGCATTCCACTGAGGGGTTAGAGATGTGTATTTCTGGTGATAGAAGTACACTCTCGACGTGGCTCGGAAGTCACGTGAAGCCGTTGGTCCCGTTGCTGAATAACCACTGGTTCCATGCAACGTAAATACTCCATACAAACAAACAATAAGGGTATTAAACCGTTTCGCACAACACTGAGTAACTCCGAAGAATTATGTGCTTGTTCTTTCGGTATTAAACGTTTCACGCCCACACTGAGCAGCGCCCGAGAAAAATAAAATAAACAGCACAACGGCAACAGCATCATTCATAATTCATACAGATTGTCTTCGCGGATACTCACCCGAATCCCCCATTTAATTATGTTAACAGATTTTAAGGATATTTCGTTTAGTTTTCCGATGTTCATTCTCACATTATTTAGGATGTGGAATTTGATGTCAGCACTTACCAAATTTGACATTAAATTATAAACAAACTAGAAGTAAAAATATTGCATTAAATTATAAACGAACTATATTTGTCTGATAATTTGCTGGATGTTTCTCTGCTTGGTTTATATGATGGATTTATCGACAGAATCAACTTCAGTTATACCAGTGATCGAATGGGAATAATTCGGCGTTTTTAAAATTTTTATTTTATCTTATTTTATTTATTTCTTTTTTAAGAAGGGCCAGATTTACCGACAAAAGTAAACGGACTTGGAATGTTTTCCGAGTCAGTGTGAACATGTCAGGATGGAAAACTGGTTTAGGCTTTATTCAGTAATATTACTATAATGGGCGTTATGTCTGTCCGTCCGTCTGTATGTCTTTCAATAACGGTCAAACGGCTGGTCCTATGGGCATGAAACTTTGCAGGGTTATAGTGGGGACCCCTAAGATGGTTTACAATGAGGTTTCATCATACCTCTCCCCCCCCCCCCTCTACGAAGGGGGTGGGGTGTGAGAAGGGATTCGCCGAAACGGAGCTGGTTATGCCTGTAGACTTAGTTACTTTAAAAATTTATCATACATAATTTCTATATACATATAAACAGAGAGAGAATGAGAGGGAGAGAAAGGGAGAGAGCAGATGGGGTTTTATGGAGAAAAAGAGGAAAAAAGACAGGGAGGGTTAGATAGAGAGAGAAGCAGAGACAGAGGAGAGAGGGTGTTTGGGAGAAGAGAGAGAGAGAGAGAGTTGGTATTAGTAAGAAGAAAGAGGGAAAGAGACAGAGGCGGTTGGAGAGAGAAAGAGAGAGTGAGAGAAACGAGCGAGAGGGAAAGGAAAAGAGAGAGAGGGAGTAGAGGTGGTATTGGGTAGGAGAAAGATGGAAAAAGTGAGAGAGAGAGAGAGAGAGAGAGAGAGAGAGAGAGAGAGAGAGAGAGAGAGAGAGAGAGAGTTTATCGGTTGTCATTCAGAGTTATCCCAGGCAGGGCTGGGTCGGTCAGCTAATAATGATAATAATAATAATAGTAAAGATGCAAAGCTACTTGTAAAACTAAGCAATCACATTACGTTGCATGCTCTTATCAGTTGCTATGAGAGTCACCTAGTTATAGTAACTGCTGTATATAAAGTAGCGTATACCAATAGTAGTAATAGTAGTTGTAATATTAGTAGCACCGGTTGTATATAGTCTATTTTTGTTCCGAAACTGTTACCAAATCGAGTTTTCCCAGATTTCAGTATGACGCGCCCATGTCATATATAAACTTGGATCTTATATTCACTACAGTAATATTAGTTCAAGTATGATATCTCCCAAAAGAAGCTGCACAGATTTTTCAAGTTAATTGATAAATCTATATACAACTTATATGAATATGATATTATAAAAATTTAATCGTTTTTGCCTGACCTACGTAAATTCAATATTTTTTTACCTATATATATATATATATATATATATATATATATATATATATATACATATATATATATATATATATATATATATATTTTTTTTTTTTTTTTTTTTTTTACATACATAAATCTAATACTTTTGGTTTGACCCACATCAATTAAATTCTTTTGGTTTTGACCTACATGGATTTAATACTTTTGGTTTGACCCACATCAATAAATTCTTTTGGTTTGACCTACATGGATTTAATACTTTTGGTTTGACACACGGAAATTTAATAATTTTTTTATCTACATAAATTTAATACTTTTTGTTTGACCTACATTAATTCACTTAATATGGTTTGACCTACATAAATCTAAAAATTTTGGTTTGACTTACATAAATTTAATACTTTTGGTTTGACCAACATAAATTTAATACTTTTGGTTTGACCAACATAAATTTAATACTTTTGGTTTGACCAACATAAATTTAATACTTTTGGTTTGACCTACATTAATTCAATATTTTGGTTTGACCTGCATGCAGAAAAAAATATTCCTATAAGTTGATGATCGGCACATTACGCTGCCTGGAGTTAGTAGCGTACAATTACTGTGCCTCTTCGAGTTCATTTTGTGCTCAACAAAACATTAGAACAATATTCCTGTTAGTGCTGCTATTGCAAACATTCCTTTATTGTTGAGGACGTGGTACTACTTCCCAGTTATATTAAAGACTTAGTGTTGATGGTATCTTTTCTTTTCCCAATGTTGATTTCTCTATAAAAGTTGGTTTCGTGATTAAAATCATTTTAGAATGTTAGACATTAATAGCTACTTATTAATAACGATAATGAAAATAAAGTAAGATTAGTGTGTATGTAAATTAGTGTGTGTTCATGAGGGGATGGAAGAGATTCTTTCGGGGAAGGTAGGGCAAGTACAATTTAGTGCATATATATATATATATTATATATATATATATATATATATATATATATATATATATATATATATATATATATATATATACACACACACACACACGTGTGTATGTATATATATGTATATTACATATTATATATATATATATATATATATATATATATATATATATGTGTGTGTGTGTGTGTGTGTGTGTGTGTATGTATGTATAATGATAAAGATATGGGCAGGTTCTAGGAAGAAACATGAGTGTAGTTTCCTCCTCATTCACCGTACCTGCAAACTGGCCCCTCTTTTTTTATATAAGATCTCCTCCTCTTGTTTATTTGAAAATTTGTTTGAATTTTACAGTCTTTTCACCAACCTCTCCTCTTCCATACGAATCCATCTTTTCAGATGTCTAGAATTTTTACAGAACTTTCGTGGAGACGCTAAATTTTTCGTCCGTTCGGCCTTTCTTACTTTTTAGCTTTCTGTAAAAGCACTTTTCTGGTCCGCCTTCAGATCTTAAAAACTCATGAGGCTAGAGGGCTGCAAATTGATTTGTTGGTCATCCACCCTCAAATCATCAAACCATCAAATATACCAAATTGCAGCCCTCTAACCTTAGTAGTTTTAATTTTATCTAAGGTTAAAATTAGCCATGATCGTGCCTCTGGTACCGATTTAGATGCCAAAAACATGTGGCCAATACCGGGCCGTGGTTGAAAGTTTCATGGGCTGCAGTTGATAGTTTCATGGGGCGTGGCCGAGAGTTTCGTACAGCATTATACGCTGTACAGAAAACTCGATATCTCCGAAGTTTTTTTTTTTTTTTTTTTTTTTTTTTTTTTACTTCGCTTTTTGGAGACTTCTCTTGAAATCACTTGGAGTGTTTAATACCTACCTTAATGCCCTAATTTCTCTAGCCGATCTCTTCTTTTATCTTACCATCCATTATACCACCAATCTCCCATGTAAGACAACTGAGATCCTCATTGGACGAGTGGGTTACGTGCTCGGCTACCGATTTGGCAGATCGAGTTCGGTTCCCTGCTCTGCCAACGCGGAATCAGAAGAATTAATTTCTGGTAATTGGAAATTCATTTCTCAATATAATGTGGTTCGGATCCCACAATAAGCTGTAGGTCTCGTTGTTAAGTAACCAATTGGTTCCTGGCCACGTAAAATAACTAATCCTCCGGGCCAGCCCCAGGAGAGCTGTTAAACAGCTCATGGTCTGGTTAAACGAAGATATATATCATAAATATCCTATCGTAAAATTCCTGTATCTCTGACTCAATGCGAAACACCTTTATCAGACATTTTGAGGCTATTCTAAAGACCTTTCCCACCCCCAACAACAACAACGACAAGGTTGTGTGTAGGCTTACTACCCGGGTAAGCGAAAACCAACACACACTACCCCCCCCCCCCCCCCCCCACAACATTCTCTCCCTTACATGGTTGCAAAAATTACCCTCGCCAAACCCAGAGAAAAGTTAAATGAACAGCGTTATGCAAACCAGTGTCACATAAGCACAAAGTAATCAAACTTCATTGGTATTTCTTTTTCCCAACAAACAGGTTACACAGTTTTTTTCTTGTTTATTTTTCCGGGATTGATTAACCACCTGTCTTCTAACAGATGTGGTTAGGTTGACTTCTCATTCCCCAATGAAAAGGATTGATTTCAGAGTAATGTAACTTGACCGAAACGTCAACGTCAGTCAGTCTGTTCCCTTCGTTCCAGTCCCATTCGGGACAGCAAGTACTTCTTATCCAATTTGAAGAGGAGTCGCGGCGTCGCTGACCACATTAGCTTGACGTCAATTTTTAGAACCAAATCAGTCGGTAAAGACCGAAGCATGAGGAAATACTTCCTTCGATTATGTATGCTATTTTAGTTTACAGTCTAATTCATTCTAGTACGTCTGAAAGTCATGGAATACATAGCTCCTTTAGACTGAGATATTTTTTTTTATTCGTAATATCTGTATTGGGTTCCCACTAATAGAAAAAATATCAGATCAGATATTTTCTGTGAATATTAAAAGAAATTGCCTCGAAATTAAAATGGCGATTGAAACCATTTCTTCAGATACAGAAACACTCCTGTATAGTATTTGAAAAGAACCTCCTTAACCCAGGTGGCACCGGACAGAGAATGCAATGCCCGCATTAGATCATAACCCACGTATAAACGACAATTTGCATGATCGATGTGATTTGTCAGAAAGTAAGTAAATCTGATCTCGGCAACAGGGTGATTAAGCCCGATTTAGCTAGCGATATAAACAACTCTTGGCAAAGAGACCATCGGAATGCTTCGCTCAGAAGTCTCTCGAGAGCAGAATGCTTCAGGTGCCATGCCATTGAGTGCCACCTCCCAGAGGCACATCCATCATTCCCTCACGTGTTTTGCCCGACACTGGGGCATGCCTCAGTATTCACGGTCGCCTAGGTTTTGTTACTGCAGGTGTACTGATTAGGCGAAAGGGAGACTTTAGGGTGTTCCTCAAGGCCATGAGACCTTTGGTGCCTCACGGTGGGACGCTGTTGATGAGAGATAACTACTCACGAGAGGAAGAAGGCGTGAAGGCCTAATGCATAGCTAAAGAACGGACTTACTTTAATATTCTTGGTATATTCTCTGAGAGTGTGCAACTGATTTTTTGTTTTAATTTGCCTTTTTTTATCCAGTTACTCAAGATGTGAGCTTTTAGAAAAGCGAAAATTCGTTATCATTAAGTAATTTAAATTACTACAGGTTGCTTTGGATTTTTTTTTTGCTTCTTAATTAATATGTCATCGATTAAACCACTATCAGATCCTCAAAGAATTTAATCTCAGTATTTAGCTTTCGAAGATTTACTTAACAAAATTTTTTTGACGTGTTGAAGGCCTGATGTTCACAAATAATTTGCAAAAAGCTGATTGCCAGAATGTATAGAGTGCATTCTACATTCAACGCCAATTCCATACTAAATCGTTACAATGCGCAGTAGGTCCTTCATTCAACACTATAGAATAGCTCGCTTTCCCATTCCCAACGACCCCAGCGTACGTCATTACAAGAACCTGCTAACTTTAGCGTCCGTGGAGAGAGTTCCTCGCCATGTCAATAATCGTTAAGAGTTGAGGGTACAGTTTACTAATATTTGTGATGCTATATCGACTTCGCCTTAACAAATCGTCACCTTAAACGGCTGTTTCAATTTGCATTCGCGAGAGCGCACGGATTAATCTACAGTGCTGCTTTATATTGAAGGTAAAGCGCTGTGAAATAATTTGGTAGATCTAGATAATATCTCCGCGTAGGGTATTTCTTTGGAAATTACAATTTTTCTATAGGATTTGGGTTGCTCATTAAGAATTTGCCGTTATTTTTTTGGGGGGGTCGACTGTACTTAACCCCAAGGGGCCAGTACTAAACAAGGAGATATACATTTAACGCCCAAATCCCTAGTGGCTGTCCCATCCGCGGGAACGTCGCTTGCAGTCCGTGCGGAGTTATTGCCTAGAATTACCAGTATTTTATTTCTTTAAGCAGGGAAATCGATGATTCCAGTTGCATTTAATCTATTGACGAATTGTTTATGGTACCTTTTAGGAGATTTGTTTAGATAGTGGCCGCAAGGGTTTTATATACTTAACTTTAACCCGGGATGCATCCACCTTTGCAGTGTGTTTAGAACAAACCCGTTGGAGATGATCGTAAAAACATAAACAAAAGACTGTAATTATCATAAAGATAATCAACCCCTGGAAACATCAGCCATAGATAACGACCCCCGAAAACCCGTGGGGGTCACTATCTATGAAATAAGTCGTGACTTCACCTTTTTTTTCATAATAAGATGAACAATAGATGAACTGCTATTTGCTCTAGGATTTAGTATAAACTTCAATAAACATGAAGTAGAAAATGAAATTTTTCAGAGAACGTCAATGAATAGTAACCAAAATTAAAATAAAACCACTAAAAACTAATGAAAGTTGCAAATTGTATAAATGCTCAAGAAACTTTAATATTAGCTTACCATTTGCATTCACTCTTAATTCGAAGTTTCGTCGTGTTGCGCGAATGACTTTACAATATTTTATATATAATAATAATAATAATAATAATAATAATAATAATAATAATAATAATAATAATAAGAGATGGAAAAAATGGATAAGTATCAAGATCTGAAAATAGAAATAAGAAGAATATGGGATATGCCAGTGGAAATCGTACCCATAATCATAGGAGCACTAGGCACGATCCCAAGATCCCTGAAAAGGAATCTAGAAAAACTAGACGCTGAAGTAGCTCCAGGACTCATGCAGAAGAGTGTGATCCTAGAAACGGCGCACATTGTAAGAAAAGTGATGGACTCCTAAGGAGGCAGGATGCAACCCGGAACCCCACACTATAAATACCACCCAGTCGAATTGGAGGACTGTGATAGAGCAAAAAAAATAAAAAAAATAAAATAATAATCATAATATAATATATATATATATATATATATATATATATATATATATATATGTGTGTGTGTGTGTGTGTGTGCGTTGTGTGTATGTGTGTGTATGCATGTTATTGATTATATATATATATATATATATATATATATAATATATATATATATATGTATATATATATATATATATATATATATTATATATATATATATATATTGTATATGTATGTATATATAAATTATCATAGCGTAGCCGCTTCCTATACCTACATAAAAAACATAATCATCAGAAGCTCGTGGAAATCCCGTACACATACTTTTTAGAGGAGCCCTGATATCGATCCCCCGGTATGGGGCATTGGCCGGATTTAGAAAAAATATTTTATGCTTTAGTTTGGTCTAAACAGCGAATTCATATGTTAAGTACACCGTAAT
>NC_087217.1:64335728-64338228 GCF_015104395.2 Macrobrachium nipponense | reverse complement strand
TGTCCCTCCGTGCTACATTGAATATATATATATATATATATAATATATATATATATATATATATATATATATATATATATATATATATATATATATATAATGAATACATATGTGTGTGGTTTGTGGGATAGTGATTTCTTTTCACGAAAACAACGTGACTTTTTACATTCACAAATATTCAATCTCAAATATCCCTTTGGTTTAAGTCTCTGCCTATCATTATCCCTAAACTAGACAACGATACAAATCCTCCCTGACGAAGTAGGTAATTCCCGTTTAGGGAACTGGATATAGTACACACACACACACACACACACACACACACACACACATATATATATATATATATATATATATATATATATATATATATATATATAAACATATGGTACGCTCATTATTGAAAATTACCGATTATTGAAAATTGGCAAAAAATGGCCTATTTTAGATAATCAGCAAGGGCCCTGCCTAATATTGAAAATTTTCAATAATGGGCAAAATATTGCTCATTTTATATATTAGGCAACACGTTTTTGCTGAATATTGATAACGTTGCCGAATATTGAAAATGATTAACGTATGTTAGGATGTATTTATAATTCCCGGCAGGAAGTGACTGAAAATTTATCAGATCAATTTGGCACCTCGATAAAAATGACTGGCTTCTAATTAGTTTCACGACAAGCCCTTTTGGTTGCTTCCGACTCTTTTTTTTAAATGACACTCTACACAAAAGTTAATAAACAGGTTACAATATTCCATAGTTATGTTAGACCATTTCTTTTTAACTTCAAATAAAGTTTTCTTCTCGCCACCATGACCAACATCTTTATGTGCCTTTTCTATTGCACCATACACTTCCTCAAACGCTGCTAACGTATTTATAATGTTCTTCCCCATCTGTTCTTTTCTTTATCAAACCTTCCGTTTCGCCAACCTTAAGAATCTCATATCTTGAATGATAGTTATAATCAATAGTGGTGATAGCATCACTTTCTAGATCCTTTGATAACCTTGATATAATATCTTTCACTTTTTCAAGCGAGAACAGTCTTGTGTTCTTCCCTTTTCCTTCAACGATGGTCCGTAACCTTGCCTCGAAATTTTCTTTTACTTCCATCGTTGAAGCCATGAGGATTATTCGATATTCGCCAAGAACTGTTGTAAAGAATGAAAAGAATTCCGTAACTAATCTACGTATTTGTCGAGAGAATTATCATGAGTACCATATGTTTCACTTCACACCTTCACTCCTATTTACAAGTTGATAACAATTGTTGGTGATAGTAACAAGGCATTAGGCTACTAAAACTTACTTATAAATGGCCAAACTACCATTAACAAAAGAGATTAGAATAGGATAAAACATTAAAAGTTAAAAATAGTGTCAACATATTATATTCTATTCACAAAATTTCTTCACCCATTAATTACAGATGGTATAGTAGTCGATTTATCAATATTCGGCAAAATGGTCTTGCCGAGTTTTGAAACCCTGCTGATTTTAAATACTAGGCAAGAAAAATTGCTAATTTTATATAATCGACAAATCGCTTGCTCATTCTCATTAATAGGAATTTCTATTGCCGATTTTCAATAATCGGCAATTTTCAATAATGAGCGTAAAACACACACACACACACACACACACACACACACATATATATATAATATATATATATTATATATATAAATGTATATATACATATATATATATATATATATATATATATCTGTGAGTGTGTGTGTGTGTGTAATAGTAAAAATAATTCTACTGTTCAAACCGTATTGTGTACCTATACATTTTTCATGTGCGTAACACGGACCATCTTTAACAAGGAAATACTGAGGACCATGACGTATTTTATATTCTATTTGTACGATGTTGTTATAGAGTTGTTAAAATTTTCCTGTCTTTTTATTTATTTATAATTTTACGAATCAGGTACACTATTTATATTATTATTCAAATGAACCAACGCTCGTATGGAAGAAGCCTAAAAAGCCATTCATGGAATTACAGAGTTAATTTTCAAAACCTCTTGTATAAAGAATTGTGATGTGTATAATTTTTTTTTTTTTTTTGCCAGATTTGCCACGATCCAATCTTCGGGACGGTACGTCACGTCTCTATGGTAGGGTCTTACTGTCCGGGACTCTTTCTTATATTCATGCCTTTTATGAACGGCACGTATACACTGATAAATATCTATCTATAAATGGCTGACGAAAACCGACTGGAATTGACATCTTGAATTTTAGAAAATGAATCAATAGATTAACTGCGGAATATCTGGGGTCATTACTGCCAGGGTCACCGATGCCCAAAAGTGTTTTTTATTTATATTTTTATAAAACTATGTTACACTTTAAACTTTGAAGACTCTTTACAAGCATGTAATAATAAAGCTACTCCAATATAATTGCAAATAAATTTAGATAACAGGAAGTACATTCTTCTAGAATTCTAAAATAAAGTTTTTAGTTCTAAAATACTGAA
>NC_087217.1:64313228-64330728 GCF_015104395.2 Macrobrachium nipponense | reverse complement strand
AAACAAACAAACAGTCAGTGAACATTCGTGCACTATTGAAGGCTTTATTAAAATGAAAAAATGCTTGATAGTTGCTATAGATTTTATTGTTAGTGCTTTTGGGTAAGCATGCTGCAATCAAGCTAATTAAATCATTCGTTAGTAGATTAGTAAAAGGGTTGGCTATTATTAAGTGCTATAGATTTTACATGCCAACTTTTTCAAGAAATTAGATTTTATCCACAATTAAAATTATATATATATATATATATATATATATATATATATATATATATATATGTGTGTGTGTGTGTTGTGTGTGTGTGTGTGTGTGTGTGTGTGTGTGTAATGCCCCCCATTGAAATATGGGATGCAAAAGATAAAACACATATTTTTTATCTTTCGCAACATATACAGAGATACAGTATCTGCTGCCTAAATTAACGTAGTGAGAGTTGTAGGGTACGGAAGATAAGTAATGTGATTGGTTTAGGGGGCATGTAACGTTGATCAAGAAGTATGACATTATACCATTCTGTACCTGGTCGCAGGAATTTTCTCGGCATCTTGTCAATTTGGTGAAAGATATTCAGGGTTTATGAATTTTGCTTTTGTGTGTGGACCTGCATATGATGTACTATAGTAGATTCACATCAAACGTGCATTTGATGTCTAGGCCAGTCCCTTACGACGCTCCTGATTGGCTGCTGATAAGCCAGTCACTAGGCTAGAAACTCTTAGTCTCTCTCGAGAGTTCACATAGATAGGGATGTGTTCCTCCTCACCTGAGGGATACGTCTTTCAAACGTATACCTCAGGAGAGGTGGAACACACATCCTGCCCATGTGAACTCTCGAGAGAGACTGAGAGTTTCCAGCCCTGTGAGTGGCTTATCAACAGCCTACCAGGAGCGTCGTAAGGGACGGGCCTAGACATCAAATGCACGGGTGATGTGAATCTACTATAGCAACTTGTATTGGCAGCGATAACGATAGAATAAAGCAGTAGTTTAACCGTACTGAGTTAGCATTATAGTCTCTTATGGTGCTACTGACAGTTTCAAAAAGATTCGAGTTAATCGTGATAATATCTTGCTAATAGCGCCGATCAACTCCTGCTAATAATTTGGAGATTTTTTAAGATTTATTACTGCAAAATAACTTGGAGATTTCTTAAGATTTATTCTTACGAAATAACTGAGATTTTTTAAAATTTATTCCTGCGAAATAACTTTGAGATTTCGTAAGATTTATTCCTGCAAAATAACTTGGAGATTTCGTAAGGTTTATTCCAGTGTAATAACTTGGAGATTTAATAAGATTTATTCCTGCAAAATAACTTAAAGATTTCTTATGATTGATTCCTGCGAAATAACTTGGAGATTTCTCGAGATTAATTCCTGCGGAATAACTTAGAGATTTTTTTAATATCTATTCCTGCGAAATAACTTAGACATTTTTGAAGATTCATTTTTTAATTCTCTAATTTGGAAATGTTAATTTGCTCCTGACGTGCATTCCAGCGGTACTCTGAAATATACAAGATTGATAATGGTATTTTGTTGCTCCCTAATTTATTTCATTCTAAGGAAACTTTGGTAGTAGATGAGATGTATGTCTTATTGTTTTCCGACAATACTGCAATACCTAAGAGGATTAAGAATTAAGTGTTAACTTGGAATTTCAATTAATATCACTTGGCCAGCGGCTGAAGATTAAACCGATCTGTAAAACTCGGCGTTTGAAAGACTATACAACAATGTCGAATTATTATTCACTTGATCATTTAGATTCCTTTTTTCATTTGTGGTGTACAATATCCTTTCGTGATTTCATATAACAGCAATTCATCAGTAAACACGATAAGTAATTGAATGGATCTAGTATAGGTCTACCGACTAACTTTTCAACAACATGCTTCGTTATTGAAGAAAGAACAGCTCTATTGAATATCCCACAATGAAAATATTGAGATATTTATCAGAAATTTTAAAAACATGGAGTACTATATGGCATGAACAGAACGCAACAAGAGTTGTCGTTGAATAGGAAGTTGCTTCCTTAAAAAAAAAAAAAATTGTTTAACTTCTGTTTTAAAGCAGAAACCTGAAAGAAATAATAAAAACTAAGAAAAAAAAAACCTGTCGGCGTTGATGCTGAGGTGCCATGAATTCGCCTCCTGAAGGATGAACGATTGTAAGAATCGGGAAACTAATAGCAGAAGGTAATGATGGAAGAAGACCATTACAAGGCATGATATCAAAGAAGAAAGTTTTTCGTGAGTTTCTTTGGACCGGGGAATGGAACGATGGTTGTATCCCATTTCAAGGCCGAATAAAGAAAATGTAAAGTGTCTGTATATACTCAAAGTCATTTCGTAGTTTTCACGTAGGAAATGGAAGGAAAATGATAAAATTCTCAATTTTTTCCCATAGGAGTTTGAACAAACATTGATAAGTTGAAGCTGATATCAAAGTTTACATCAGATGTCACCAATGAGAATGATAAAAAGAGACATCATTACTTTAACAAATTTCCATTTTCTGTTACAGTAAATATAAATAATACAAAATACCTAAGAAGTTCTTTTCGAACATAGAATACTTGTGCGAAGTTTAGAATTGTCATCCTACGAAGTTTATCTTGAAATAATATTTGCAACTTACGGTATTGCCATATAATGGCCGTGCTAGCTTTGGTGGCTTTTAGTCGTCCGGTGAAAATTTATTTACTATTGATAATAAGATCCATAACATTTATTTACCACTAGCATCCATGACATTTACGTAAACGCCGTCCATATTCTTTCTCTTCCATCTGACTTTCCACCCTCTCTAACAATTGTTTCCTAGTGCAATTGCGAGGTTTTCCTCCTGTTACACCTTTAAAGCCTTCGTTCTATCAATTTCCCTTTCAGCCTTTGGCCTAATTCTATAATCAATTCTACAACAAATTCTATATTCAATTCTACAACATTTACGTAAGAAAAAAAGCCTGATATATGGTCTGTAAAATTAGAATTTCATTACTGTAGATTGTAAGCTAAAACAATATTAGTTTCTATTAAATTAAACACTATTTCGAGAGTTTTATCTTGACACCTTTGGCATTGCAAGTCATTAGGTTCGTTTGAGTTAAAGAATTCTCGGCTTTAAAAACTTTAGCTGCGAAAATACACACAAGTCTGTCATTTTATATTATTAAAAGGAAATCATATAACTTTATTTACTCAAAACCTACTTTCTGCGCTCTACCGCCAGATGTCATAGCGATAGATAAATGAGAGATCGGATGAGTGCTTCTTTGGCGTGTTATCTATGCGTCACCTACTCTGAGGTTATAGTACTATACTCTGTTTTTTTCCATCTGTCCATCCGCCTGTGGTGTTTGCGCATGGTAACACTGCGTCCCGGTCTTTAAATAACATTCTATTTCGATTATTAACGGTGTAATTCGCATACAGTAAATTATTAAAACACTTCAGTTGCAAATGTACACCCAGATATCCTTTTATTTACCTAAAACTTACACATAGCGTAACTATTTAAAGCTCGAGACGCAGTGTTACCATGCGAAAACACCACAGGCGGATGGACAGATGGAAAAAAAACAGAGTATAGTACTATAACCTCAGAAGCTCCTTGGGACGCCGTGTTTAGTACTAACGCTAAGGGAATCAAACTATTATATACACCCATTTCAAAATTGTGTGGTCAACACATTGTATTGATAAGCGATATTGTAGCCCGCCCGTCTACTTTACATTTACTTAACGGTGTTTAGTACTAGTAGGTGACGCGTAGATAACAAGGCAATGTACCACCGATCGGAAGTGCCATCGACAAAGGCAACTGTCTCTTGACAATAATGCTACCAAAGTGTTTACATAATAAAAATATGGAATGTTAGTCCATATATATAAAAGTCTAAAACTAAAGAGGTCAACCAGATTGCTTGCAGGAATGTGATCAGACTAGAGACGCTAAAGATGACGTATACAATAAGTATGTAGGCTAAGATAACATGCCGTCACCTGTAGTCCTTCAATTGTTTATAAACATTAGTCCAAGCTCCCTGCTTGAGACAACTACCCCGACCTATAATTCAAACGGCCTACGTGATCTGTAGCGTGTCTCATTTTGATTGTGTGTTCGTATGAAACTATGTCATTTGTATGTATGTTCATATGTTCGAACTACTGTCTGTTCCTTCATAACTTGTAACAGAGATGGTAGACAGGCAGAACAGAGTTAGCTATCGTCATTAGAAGACCTGTACCTCTTTACCTAAGCTTTATCATGTAGAGGAATAGGATTAGCCATCATCATTGGCAGAAGCGATCAAGCTATCGTTATTAGAAGACTTGTACAATCATATCTGATCTTCAGCATGTAAAACTTCAGAAGAAATTATATATTTTTATACTTCGTGTTTTCTACAAGAACCTCCTCACCGAACCAACATGAGTTTAACACATCGTCGTAATAACCAACAAGATAATACCGACTTCGTAAGTGATCTACAAACCCCAAGACACTCCCACGAATATGGAAGTGCAATACCAACCGACTTAGCGTATGATTATCGCAAGTCTAACATTACCTCATAGGGCGCCTTATCATACAAGGCACAAGCCCTAATATTGGTGGCCAGCGTACCAGAAGAACTCTACAACGTCCTACGAAGAAAAACCAGAATAATAAATCATGTATCATAAGAAGTCAACGACGACGGAAGCAGCAGATTCTTCAAGCAACATAGTATCATCGTTAGTGAGCGACTTCAGAAAACAACAAGAACTCTTTAACGACGACGAAAGCAAGAGATTCTTCAAGCAACTTAGTATCATCGTTAGTGAATAACTTCAAGAAACAAAACCGACGTGTCCTTTTTCCTACGACAACGCAAGCTTCGTCTCTCATTAGAATCATTCAAGAAAACATCGTTAGTGAGCGTTTCCGGCACTCCAAGAAACAAACCGAACGCGTCTGCAGCATTGGATCTTCAAGGGCTCAAATCATCGAAACAACGCGCACAGGGGAAACTGAAGCCAAACCAGGTCATCCGCTAAATAGAGAAGGAGGACCAAGGCCGTGTGTCGTTATCGGAACACCGTGACTTCCCACAAAAGCAAGCTAAGTACAATTTTTTATTCATTTGGAGTAACTTTGAGTGTTTCCTTTGCAGGTCGAATTTCGTTATTCCTGTGGCTGAAGTTACGAGAAATTCTTAATCTTACTTTTTTACAGAAATTATCTACATCATTGAGATTTCGCTACTGCGAGCTTTTTATCTTTGAGTGTCTGTTTCCAGAAGTTCTACTGAAATATCATAATCATATACTATGTTAATTTTATCATTTTGGGTGATTATTAATCCCTTACGTAACAAATCATATTAAACAGTGAATATGCGTTTACGCAGTGGACGTCTGTATTTATACAGATGCATGGATAGGGTCGTTAAGCACCGTAGTGATTAGAAAACACACAAAAACAAGTGGAACACCCGTACAAATCTAGATAAATTAGAGGTAACACTATTTCGGGTCATGACAATAAATGCTCCTTTGCAAGTCCCGATCGCAGTTTTAGCCTTGAGTTTTTTTGAGTTATATAAAATATCGAACCTCAATGACTCAACTTAACTTTAAAAATATGGCTGGATTGCAAGGAATAACATGTCTGTAAAAAACTTTCATCAGGCTAAATGCGCTGACCAGGATCCCCTCACTATTTCAAATTTTAGCAAAGAATGAAGTACAAACAGTTAATATTGAATGCAGTAGTGATAACTTGTCTTATTAGTAATCGCTCAGTTCCTAATAGTTCGTCATTCATTGCTTTATACGTAACCAGCAACATAATGCTAAAAACACACAATACGTTGCCGATGGTAATAAAGAGAAGGATCTTAATTATTACAAAAAAAAAAAATAGAAACAGTAGCCCGTTCAGAATCAAACAAGCAAACTCGGTGACTGTGTCACCTAGTCAAGCGGTCAAGGTCAGTCAAAAACTGCCGAAGTGTTCAAAGCATAGCAAATTCCATACAATAAGCGACTCTAGCAGAGTGGGGAAAAGCGATGTTGGTTCATACATACCGATATCTTTTTGAATTAAAAAGGATTTTTCCTATGAAACACACGACCGTATAAAGTAATCAGAGCAGGTTTTCGTTTTTTTTTTTTAATACGTAAGTTATTATAAGTAGTGGTGGATAAAGCCCGACTGTACGCGCCGTAAAAATTAGAATATCTTGTTTATTCCTTTAGTACACGTAATATCCTGTATTTACGGACTCACCGTCTGTTGTTCGAACTTCCCTAATGAGAAGTCCGGATAAGCGAGCGTTTACAGATACCTCTATAGTTATAAAAAACATTGATCTGTATCTAGTGTAATTGTAAGATTCATCTAGGGGTATACAAAATATTATCTTACATCCTGCAAAATAAGGCGTGTTTATCAAAGGGAAATCCTATAAACCTTCAAACATATTAAAATCCGTTTGAACAAAAATGAGACAGTTAATCAAATAATAACTTATATAAAGGAACTATACATTTGTCTCATAAATCGTAACATTGTTCAAATGACCCAACAGAATTCTCCCACAACCGCAGTCGCACTTTGCACGCAAAATCTCGAGAAGCATGCACCCTCGAATGTCTTGGTGCGTGTAAAAAGACTTTGCTGGGAAATGAAATTTTAATCCTTCCCGACACTCTGAAATATAACGATTTCCGCGAACAAAGCCCTAGACACGGTTGACTCGCTGCAAACAAGTTAATATAGTAATCCACAAAAACCTATACATATATATCGCATTTCTTTTATTGTTGCTAACTTTTAATCCCGCCCAACCAGTCGTGGATGAATCTCTCTGATAATCTATCTAAAGTAATATCAGTAAGGTCATTCAAGCAGAGGTGATTCAGCAGAAATTTTTTTATCTTTTACCTGAATACCAGGAAGTTTCTCCACTAGCGAGTGATCTCTGGGAGAAAAACGGATGTCATTGAAAACTAAATACGGTCTAAGGACAAACATAAAGCCATATACGTACCTTCGTGTAGAACCCCAATGAAATTTCAAAATAGAGATAAATGACGAAGTTGAAAAATGTTAGTAATAGGAGTCATTAGGAAATCAAATAAGCCCAATATAATTTTTTCCCCTCAAACGTCATGCCATAAAAGATCGGACTTGGCGTATCTGCGTAGATTCTGTCGCTTAAACAAGGAAACGACTCCCGATAGTTTCCAGTGCCATGTAGCGACGACATCTTATCTCTGTTAGGTTAGAATAAATTTTTCACCAGCTTGGACTTACTTAAAAGCTTTTACCAGATACCATTACCTAAGTGATTGTACCTCATACTCCGTTTTCAGCACACTCAGGGGACATTATCAATTTTTTACGTATGCCTCCGGCTTATTGCGCCCAATTACAATATAGTGTTTGGAGACTTTAGGGGATAACCTACATGCCTATATGGATGATCTTGTAATCCTTTCTAATACCTTAGAAGTACATTCACATAAACTAGAGCTAGTGCTACAGAGACAAAGACAAATAATCTCAGAGTAAAATATCTAAATGTGAGTTTTTAAAAACCGAACATGTTTATCTAGGTTTTATGTGTCTAGTCAAGGTCTTAAGATATCGAACGGCCTGTTGATGCTTTTCAGACCATAATAAATCTACGCTCTTCTTCGTAAGATCTGTTAAAGGAGCTGTCATGATGGAAAGAGGTTACATATTTACATACGATTGTAATACCCACTACAGCGCAAAAGTGCTGTATCCCCCTTTTACGTTAATAAAGTACGGAAAGTTATGAATAGCCGACACCTTACCATGGACTACTTTAAAAAGCGGAAAATGCAGCTCACCTAACTTAAAAATCCCTGATTTAAATAAAGAATTTTTTTTATTGCAACAGACGCCTCAGACCAAGGGGTAAGAGGGTATACTTAAGTAATATGATAAACAGTTCTTCCCTATAGCTTTTTATTCACGTAAACTAAAGCCCTCTGAAAGTAAATATGCAGTAATAGCAAGGAAGGGCTAGGTATCTTTACACTAGTACATTTTAAGTTCATAATCTATGACTATCCTGATAAAGTCCTTACTGAACATGAGTCCTTTACCGAGTTTTTCAAAGGCTTTAATCACAGTCCAAAAGGAACTCGGTGACAAATGATCATTCAGGTTATTGGAGCCAAGATAAGATATCTACCTGGGAAAAGCAAATATCATAGCTGACGCATTATCCCGCAATCCCGCACCATACAGCAAAGAACCATTAATTGGACTAAAAGATATAGAAACATCCGTGCCTATTGTTAAAACCGTATCTAAACAAGAAAATTCTTAGCCCAAGAGATCGCGAGCATTGAATATCTGGGTCGGAGCGCAGAACTGTTACAAACTGAACAAAGCAAGTGTCAACAGCGATAAGCAAAACAATAAACACCAACAATAAACACTTCGAAACGGAAACAGGGTCAGTGGCTAGGCAAAAAACAATAAACACTTCGAGCAGAAACCCTAAAGCAAAAGTATATTTATAGTATGTGTATCAGAATAATGTAATCAAATGTAATGTTCTATGTAGGTCTGTGACGAGGAAAACCCGAAGAACACAGCAGAGGACTAACGACCAGGTAGTAGTAATAATCTCTCTCATACCAATCGTCATAAACTGGTTGCATTCCGTCATCCAGGGTTCCTTATTATGTCACAGAAAGCCAAATCACTATTTTACTGGCCTACAATGCTTACAGATATAAAAAGCACATAACTAATTGTAACACGTGTCATGAAAACAAGGGATACACTAAGACACCTGTCAGTTTAGGAGCCTATCCTGTGCCAAATCAATCCTTGAAAGAATATACGTAGAATTATTAACAGAATTACGAGTCTGACAGAGGGAATAAACACTTCTTAGTGTCAATAGTTCCTTGACACGTTATATAGAATTAATAGCACTAAAAACAAACACCGCAATTGAGTGCGTTAGGAATATTTATGAGTGCTAAATCAGTAAATATGGAATTCAACACATAATAATCTGTGACTCGGGTGGTGTAAATCAATAATAATCTCCTTAACACGTTGTGTGAATTCCTTTCCATTAAGAAAACCAATAATATATTTTATCACCCAGAGTCAATCGGTTTGGTAGAATACCGGATAATTAAATAGGAAGTGTCAATGTCTTACGAGTTACAACTCGTGATATTGGATCCGAACTGGATTATAGCGGTTCTCGCGGTTTTAAATACCTTTATCATTTATATCTTGTATCTATAGAATTGATGCCGCAAGTAGCCTTATACGGTACGCCGCTAGAACACTTTTCCACATATTCAAGCCAACCATTAATTTATCAAATAGATATAAAATAAAAAATATAAATTAAATAAATTAAATTACAAGAAAAAAATAAAATCAAATATGGATAAAAGTGGAGTTAATATAATACACTCCGTAAGAAGTCGGAAGGGTTACAAATTATAATAAAAAGGAATCACGATAAAATCAATAAGCAAAACGTAACCATAGATAATTAAATATCCAAATATATATGCGTAAAGATTTGAACTCTAACTTAACGCTTTAGTAATGACAAATAAGCTAAAAGTTCAAACACATATCAAAACCTACTGACATATTGTCTGTCCCGGTGATTTATATTCGTAGTCAATGTAAAAAAAAAAAAACAATAATAATAATAATAATAATAAATGAATAAATAAATAAAATAAAATAAAAGAGATTTTAAAGTCAGGAAGTCTAGAAGTGAAAATGTTATCTATGAAATAATCCTATATGAATCTTATACAGGGCTAATAATATATATAGAATTTGTATGGAAACCTTTTTCATTAGTTTCAATAAGGAATATTTAATTTAACATAATCATGCAGTTTTCCAAAATGAAACTAATATATTGTTCAATTTTGGTACTGTTTTTTTTCAGACATTCTTCTCATGTGTCGAGTATTAAAAAACAAAAAATTTATCCTAAAGTCGTATTTATTACAGCAAGTAACGTAACTCTTAGCTGGCTGAGAGCAATCTCCTGCCAAGTGACGACGTCATCATTGCCGTATCAGCATTTGTTCCTTTTAACCTCAATAATCTGCTTACACAGGCTTCATCCGTGTGTCGTCTCTGCTTGCAAAAGCAGATTGACTGGAGAAAGGAATGCTTAGCCCGAACTTCTCATGGGCAAGGCAGACGTTAGGTACAAGTGTCTATCGGTATGCGCATGCAACTTGCAATCATTTTAAAATTAATAAACAAAATAAGCAAATAGAATTTCTATAACATCAAAATGAATTAATTTTTTCTGAACCTCATAGACATTTAGAAGTATCACGATATGGATATGGATTATTTACTTGCAACATTAGCTTATTACAATCCAGGTAAATCACATTCATGGGAAAATGTTACATTTTCTTGAAAAACCCAAAGTTTATATAGAAATTAGTTACATAGTGGGTTTTTCGTTGCATCTCCTACCTATTAATAATGTTTTAAAAGTTAACCTCAGAGGATGCGCACGAGAAAATTGAATATGAAACTTTTGTTAGGGCACATAGAATCATGATTAATCTTCTCTTTGACTCTTATGTTGCCTGGCAATCTTACAATTAGCTCCGTTTTCCACTTCTTTGTCTAGTAACTTACTACCAGTAATATCGAATTTTCTTTGGGATTCGTATTGAATATCTGTTTATTTTTTATAATTATGGATATTTTTACAGTCCTCATAGACCTGGATAGGTTCACTCATTGTTAATGCCATGGATAAAAAAGTTTGTACAGCGGACTCTTTTGAATTCCAAAATATCAACGAATTCATGTGGGTTAAGTCTGGTCTAAATGGCTCTCTCCCCTCCCCTGTATTTGGATGTCGTCTGAATTTACTTTGCCCTTGTGACAAGTATAATTTCACTTGCAGGCTGATTAATGGAACCTGGTTACAGTATCCTGCAGTACGAGAGTTTCACATCGCAACTTCAAAAAATCGTTCGTCGCAGCGGACGACTACAGTCAAGTAACAACCGCCTACAATGTGAAAGGAATTTCATGGACTTCTTCGACCGACACCGTATCTCGTCGTTAATCTCGACCGACACCGTATCTCGTCGTTAATCTCGTTTTAATGCGGAATGCTCCGGCGGCTGTCGGAATCGACTACGAAAGGGACATACTTCCGACAATTACGACCCGAAGGATATTCAACTCTACTTTGCTGGCGAAGGACTCGTGCTGGGGATGTTTTTTTATTCATCGCGAACGTAATCGTGTAGCTTAGGATGCAGAGAATAAGTATGAGCGCAAAATAGAACGTTGGACCCGCCCAGGCAAATTTTCCCCTTGTTTTAACCCTGTGAAAATAGGCCGTTTCATTGGGCTATAGGTGGTTGTCTGGAACTGTGTAATGGTCGAAAAGTTGTTCGAACGTTAGTTAAAAGTGAAGTAGTATAACCTCGGTCATGTATCCTATATATATAAAGTATCATGTATCCTATATAAAATGATCATAAATAACAGAATCGAAATAATATTTTTTGCGTGTAACGCACTAGGAATCTATAATATAAATGAGCATAAAGAACCGGAATCGAAAATATCTTTGCGTGTACGCAATAGGAATCTATTTAAAGTGCACATATATTAATCATAATTTTATGAATCCATATACATATGTATAAACAAATCAGGTAGCCTATAATCAATCTGTTACCTTTTATCTTACCAATATCTGCAGTTATTTATGAGTTAGTATATGAATTAATGAATCAGATATATAACATTTAGCATAAAAATCAACGAATCAATCAGCATAAACATTAATAATTTTATCAATTCATATATGCAATTTTTTATCAGTTAAAATATGATTTTTATCATGTTAATCTTCATTCTATGCAATTATCAGAGTACATTAGTATTTTCTGTAGCATAAGTATCTTAATGAGATGAAGTGAAAAACTGTATATTATATATCACGTGATCACTATTATTTACCAATATCATTGTTTTATATTTTACTACTTGAATCAATTCATGTATACCATGAATTTTTATTTACTTATATATATATATATTCACATAGTGTCTGTATCACACTCCTATAAGTCAAATGCAAGTCAAGTTTGAGTAATATTCAGTAGTTGGTTTTGGTAGCTAACCGAGCTGATGTAAGTGTTTACATAATAAAAATATGGAATGTTAGTCCATATATATAAAAGTCTAAAACTAAAGAGGTCAACCAGATTGCTTGCAGGAATGTGATCAGACTAGAGACGCTAAAGATGACGTATACAATAAGTATGTAGGCTAAGATAACATGCCGTCACCTGTAGTCATTCAATTGTTTTATAAACATTAGTCCAAGCTCCCTGCTTGAGACAACTACCCCCGACCTATAATTCAAACGGCCTACGTGATCTTTGTAGCGTGTCTCATTTTGATTGTGTGTTCGTATGAAACTATGTCATTTGTATGTATGTTCATATGTTCGAACTACTGTCTGTTCCTTCATAACTTGTAACAGAGATGGTAGACAGGCAGAACAGAGTTAGCTATCGTCATTAGAAGACCTGTACCTCTTTACCTAAGCTTTATCATGTAGAGGAATAGGATTAGCCATCATCATTGGCAGAAGCGATCAAGCTATCGTTATTAGAAGACTTGTACAATCATATCTGATCTTCAGCATGTAAAACTTCAGAAGAAATTATATATTTTTATACTTCGTGTTGTCTACAAGAACCTCCTCACCGAACCAACATGAGTTTAACACATCGTCGTAATAACCAACAAGATAATACCGACTTCGTAAGTGATCTACAAACCCCAAGACACTCCCACGAATATGGAAGTGCAATACCAACCGACTTAGCGTATGATTATCGCAAGTCTAACATTACCTCATAGGGCGCCTTATCATACAAGGCACAAGCCCTAATACTATAACCTCAGAGGCTCCTTGGGACGCCGTGTTTAGTACTAACGCCAAGGGAATCAAACTATTATATACACCCATTTCAAAATTGTGTGGTCAACACATTGTATTGATAAGCGATATTGTAGCCCGCCCGTCTACTTTACATTTACTTAACGGTGTTTAGTACTACTAGGTGACGCGTAGATAACAAGGCAATGTACCACCGATCGGAAGTGCCATCGACAAAGGCAACTGTCTCTTGACAATAATGCTACCAAATATCAGCGTTATATAAATAATGAGATTTCATTCATACTTCGGTGCTGTCATTACATGCCTTTAATCGCTTGATTAGATTATTAGTAACGAACTGAAGAATAGTAATAAGCCAGGTAAACATATTGAGATTTCATTTATACTTCATTTATACTTCGGTTTTGCCATTACACGTCCTTTATCGCATAATTAAATTGTTAGTAACGGACTGAAGAATAGTAATAAGCCAGGTAAACTAAGTTAGACACGATAGATAGCGGATAATTAAACGTATATCCTTCATCTTCTTATTACGAGCGAAGCGAAGTCTTAATGAAAACGGGTTTTCGGGCGGCCCGGCCCTAACGCTATTCAAATGCTAGTATCTCCAAAAGAATTAAAAATAAAAGAAAAATTATTTCGGCAGGTAAAACCTTACATTTTTCAGTTTCAACCCATATAAGATTTATTCTTAAAATGTCGTAAATTTACATTTAAATGATTTATTCTTAACATATCGTAAATTTACATTTAATTTACTTTTTAATTATTGCATTATTCCCTTACGGTATTCAAATGCTAATATCTCCAGAAGTATGGAAGATAAGAGAAAAATTATTTCGGCAGATAGAACCTTACATCTTGACCCTTCATCCCTTATAAGATTTATTTTCAAAATATCATGAATTCACAATTAAATGATGTTAACTCTAGAGATGGTTTAACTTGAAGCTTTGCGAGTTATCGCGTTTTGGGCGCCCTACTGGTTTCTATTTTTGTTTTACTATACTTGTTTTACCTTTGTTTTTTGTTTTCTCCTTTATGGTAATGGCTTCTTGAGTTTTCATCCATATGAACATGACCCCATTATTTACCAATAATTGTCTTCAGTATAACGCACTCCAAACGTTAGTGATTTTCTTAACCCCAGCGAATTCTCTTTTTAGCTCTGTTTTGTAAATAGTCAGTTCATCTAATTACGGGAGGATTTTACTGTAATGAAATAAAAATGATTATATGGTCCTATTAAAAGAAGAGAATGGTTATTGTTGAAGCAAAATAATACTTTTTTTTTTTTTTTTTTTTAATCCAGGATTCATCATATCTGTTTATATCGATGTTATGTGAGAGAGAGTGCGAATGGCCATGAAATAAATATTAATTGTTTTACCGTCGTCAGCAACTATACTCTGTTTTTTTCCATCTGTCCATCCGCCTGTGGTGTTTCCGTATGGTAACACTGCGTCCCGGGCTTTAGATAGTTACATTCAGCTTATATTCAACAATAATAATAATATCCTATTTCGAATATTAACGGTGTACTTCGCATACAGTAAATTATTAAAACACTTTTCAGTTGCAAATGTACACCCAGATATCCTTTTATTTACCTAAAACTTACACATACCGTAACTATTTAAAGCCTGGGACGCAGTGTTACCATACAAAAACACCACAGGCGGATGGACAGATGGAAAAAAACAGAGTATAGTTCATTATTATAATGTTTGTATCACAGTCATCCTATTCGACTGAGTGGTGTTTATTGTTTGGAGTACCTGGTTGCATCCTGCCTCCTTAGGAGTCCATCACTTTTCTTACTATGTGCACTGTTTCCAGGAGCACACTCTTCTGCATGAGTCCTGAAGCTACTTCCGCATCTAATTTTTCCAGGTTCATTTTCAGGGATCTCGGGATCGTGCTTAGTGTTCCTATGATTATGGATACAATTTCCACTGGCATAGCCCATCTCCTTCTTATTTCTATTTTCAGGTCTTGATACTTATCAATTTTTCTCTTCCTTTCTCATCTAATAGCTCTGGTGTCCCATGGTATTGCGACATCAATGAGTGATAGTTTTTTCCTGATTTTGTCAATCAACGTCACGTCTGGTCTATTTGCACGTATCACCCTATCTGTTCTGATACCATAGTTCCAGAGGATCTTTGCCTGATCGTTTATTATTATTATTATTATTATTATTATTATTATTATTATTATTATTATTATTATTATTATTATTATTATTATTATTATTGTTAAAGATGATGGCAGCATCAGTGGAACTGATTTTATATATGGTCTTTTCAATTCTCCTTATTATTCTCTTCTCATCAGGGCTGATATTTGCTAATAGCTGGCCGATGTTCATATCTTGGTTAAAGAAATGTTTTCTAAAAACATTTCTTTAACCAAGATATGAACATCGGCCAGCTATTAGCAAATATCAGCCCTGATGAGAAGAGAACTAATAAGGAGAATTGAAAGACCATATATAAAATCAGTTCCACTGATGCTGCCATCATCTTTAACAAAACATGTTTGAGAGAGGGTCTCCTACCTTCATATTATTATTATTATTATTATTGTTATTATTATTATTATTATTATTATTATTATTATTATTATTATTATTATTATTATTTTAGAAAATGATAATAACAATTTCAACAATGAATTATTCTTTGAAACAGAAAGATAGCATTTCCATATGTAAATATTTCATACGTGTTACCTGTACTCATTGGTTTGATCATATTTTACAATTTTTATCGTTCATGTTAATTTTCAAACTTTGAAACTAAATAAGACAATTTTACTTTTTTTACTTTTTTCTATTTCGAAAAACATCTGTCTTACCATTGTATTAATTATTCGCATTTTAGAAGCTTCCCCCACACCCCCCTCTCTGACAGTTAGTAGACAGTAATCATTCATATAACAAAATTTAAGACAGGCGTCTATCCGGGACCCTTTTTGTTCTCGTCTGTTTGGTTTAACTTTAAATTCCAAAATGGTATAAATGTCCCAGCGGATTTAAAACATGGAGGATAACTTTTGTTGTATTCTATTCAGGAGAGCATGGCCTTTTTTTTAAATTTTATAATATATACGGTTGTTTATTTGTTTTGTGCTTACAATTTCTGTTTACCAATTAAGAAAATGCTCACAAATTTTAACTGACCTTTGAATAGCCATTGAAGAGTATAAATTGTGTAGTTGATCCTTAAGTATTTATTGAATTCGGTTTTATTGAAAAACCAGAATTTATTTCAGATATTTACTCAAGCCCATTTTGATACCAAAGATTTGTGGAACATTACAAAGAGAGAGAGAGAGAGAGAGAGAGAGAGAGAGAGAGAGAGAGAGAGAATCGCCCACTGTGTGACTGAAAAGGTCAATCTAATCCTACGATCGTGCCTGTGAGCGCGTGGTGGCCACCCATAAGGTCAGGTAGGGTCACCATCTCCCTGAGACGCCTACCGCCGGAGGGATCAGAAGCCATCGAGTAACCCTTGTCGAGGTAATCCTCAGGAGATTTTCCCTCCGGACAGCAGCGCCCTGGCGTTTGACCCGCCCTTTGACCCGCCGGGGAATAAAACCTGGGTTTTAGACGATGCGTCGAGTGCGTCCCTAACCGCAGACTGCGAGCGGAATGTTCGAAATGCAGAATTAAGGGTTCTCTTTTTATTCGTGTTTTCGTGTTTCACATTCTGTGTGAGGCTGTTGGTCACGTGCTGCCCATTTGGCGACGTGGAATCTGGGGAAAATCTAGATTCGACTTATTTTTTTTTTTTTTTTTATACCGAAGTCCGAGAATCTTGCATCGTTATGATTATCGCTATCACTAAAGTAAAGCGAACCGTTAAAGAATCTATAGAAATTTAGAGAAATTCACATATACGAGGATATTGTTTTTTTGCTCTGGAAATACGCGCTGTGACGTTGGGTATACCAACAGTGAACAGAATGCACAGCGAAATAAGAAAGCCGAGTAAGTTTATCAGAACCTTCAATTCCCCGTTTACCAAACATGATTAGTTAAGCGATTTACATTTCTGATAAAAGCTAAAGTATTGCTCGAGAAGCAATATGCTAAGGCATAAGTTTTCACTTATATCCTTACATTGTGAAATTCAGGTTACACTACTTTAGTGGGTTGTGATTCAACCACCAAAAGAGCGTACTTGAATTTATAGATGTCAGTTCTCAGAGAAGACAATATCTCGACCACTCCCTCCTCTGCGAACCTCACAGCATTAATTGATACTCATAAACAATTTTCCTGTCTCAGGACCAAAGTGCCGTGAAGCGCCTCAGCGGTGTGGCTGGTATGGTATTAGCGTCCCACCTCGGTGGTCACGGGTTCGATTCTCGGCCATTCCATTGAGGAGTGAGAGACGTGTATTTCTGGTGATAGAAGTTCACTCTCGACGTGGTTCGGAAGTCACGTAAAGCCGTTGGTCCCGTTGCTGAATAACCACTGGTTCCATGCAACGTAAAAGCAC
>NC_087217.1:64308228-64310728 GCF_015104395.2 Macrobrachium nipponense | reverse complement strand
ATCCCTGAGACCATCCTCAGGATTACCAAGACTTCCCTCGCGAAGGCGTTCCACGAAGAAGAAGAAGAAGAAGAAGAAGAAGAAGAAGAAGAAGAAGAATTTGAAATAGGTCCGTTTTTGTTTGCCTCATTTGAGTCTCGAAACGTTTCGAGACCGATTCGTCGAACACTCTCTTTAAATCATTTTCGATAACGTTTTTTTAAGGGAGCAGGAGCAGAATGAGGGAATAGGTCGATTATTATTGCTTGTTTTAACATTACCTCCTAGATCGCTGAATGACTGTAGCGGGTAATAAGATTCTGATGCCCAGCCATCGAAAGTCTAGAACTTTGTCATTTTTATTTGGTTTCTGAATACTGTATCATAACTTGTCTAGTTTCGCATCGATCGATACGGTGCTGTTTCGTGTGATTGTTTCAGAACGTTATGGAATTGTATCGAAGAACCCTTTACAGGCAACTGAATTTTTGCTTGATTTTTCAATTTGCTCATTATTTAATCTGATAGACTGATATCAAGGATAAAAATTACTTCATTTCAATGTATTTTGCAAGATACGGCGAATTTCATTATGCACATAGCTCATTATTTTGATTTTTTAGTCTTTCATCAATATTTTTATTTAACTGTCTATTTTTTCATGGATCTGAATATACAGAACTACTGCTTTTGCTACTGATGTATTCTGTTTTTCTGCGTGATGGCCATTTTATAACGGCTCTGCAATTATTTCATTAACGGATAATCACAATCAATTCTGGTGCAACATTTAGATAATACCACATAGATCCTGCAATGTTTCAGAATTTACAAAGATGCCTTGTTTAGGTAATTATCCACTAGGGTAATTACCTAGGATGTTATGTCTAAATTATTTTTGGGGGTGATTTCTTAGTAATTGCATCGACTTTCCACTCTCATAATCACTGTCGTAGTTCCTCGAGATGGATACAAATCGACTACGTCCTCAGTGGCGTGGTCGGTATGGTGTTGGCGTACCACTCCGGTGGCCGCGAGTTCGATTCTCGGGCATTCCATTGAGGTGTGAGAGATGTGTATTTCTGGTGATAGAACACCACTCTCGACGTGGTTCGGAAGTCACGTAAAGCCGTTGGTCCTGTTGCTGGATAACCACTGGTTCCATGCAACGTCAAAACACCATACAAACAAACAATCGCCTATACGTTTCTACCCCGTTGTTGTTTTTGATTGAGCTGGCCTTTTGCCAGCACGGGCTCTTGCTCATAGAGCAACCCGTAAGCTTCTACCCCGAATATGGCTGCCAGAGCGATGTTAACTTTATTTAACCTACTGATTTTTAGGATTTTAGGGCGTTAAGCTAATATGAAATGGTGGATGAACAGTCCCGAAAATTGGAGGTAGTTGGCCACTTTTAAGACCATCGTCCAAATAATTATGAATTGGCTATCTGGAATATTGTCGCCAACCTGATCGTGGGATTTGAAATTTGCACAAATGCGACCACCTGTCAGTCAGTCTGAAGACCTTTTGGTAATTCCATCAGTTCATCCGTTCTGATGAGCGGACTGACTCCGCCCACAAACTGCCGTCCACACATAAGTTTAAACGCCAGTTTCGATGAAATGGCAGGTGGCGGACTGACAGGTAAACCTGATCGTGAATACCCGGTCTTTGATTAATTTTAACCGTTTCTGAAAAAATGTGAGCATTGGTATACATAATTATTGATGTTATTGTTTTTCTTGGCTATGATGTAAATGTTCGTTTGGGACATTTTCCTCCTCTTCTTTCGTGGTGAATATTAAACATTCTCTCCATCCTTACAGGAAACAAACCTCCGGTACGATTGCCTCTTACACGTCCTAAAGTTGCAAATTTAACCAAAGAAGCCTTTCCGATTTTCGAGAAAACAAGATGGCGTGCCCATGACGAGTCGTTACCTTCCGTCCAGAAATTTCAGTTCCTCATACGAGCCTTCTCTCTCGTTCAGTCAAGGAGGTATGGGGTGTGAGTGAACTCAAGGCTCTGAGTATAGTAAATATTTTCCTTCCGGGATGATTTTGGAAATGATCGAAAACTTATTTTATTGCAAGGGTAATTTTGAAAATGATTTCACGGTTCATATGCAGATAACCAAAACAATTCAGGAGCATTTATTCATATCTGTCACCTCCCAGCGATAATGGAATCAAAATTAGGCGATTCTGATTCCATTATGTCTTTAGGTTACTCTGAGATTACTATTCAACGAATTCATTTTGAAATAAGTGTTGAAATGACCACTAAAGTTGATTTTCTTTTATTTCTATATTACTCCGAGAAGCTTTGTGAAATTACTGCAGAGGCTACGATTTAAGTGGTGAATGTTACACTAAAGTTTATACTAGCATTGAAGTTGAATCCTTTTTAAGGTTACCTCCTCCGGTAGCATGTGACATCATAAGTTCAAGTTACTAAATAGAATCATTATAAATAACGAAACCACGGCTGATTTTATATGGAAATTTCTGATGCTCTT
>NC_087217.1:64285728-64303228 GCF_015104395.2 Macrobrachium nipponense | reverse complement strand
ATCTCTTTTATTTTATTTTATTTATTTATTTATTTATTATTATTATTATTATTATTATTATTTTTTTTTTTTTTTTTTTTTTTTACATTGACTACGAATATAAATCACCGGGACAGACAATATGTCAGTAGGTTTTGGATATGTGTTTGAACTTTTAGCTTATTTGTCATTACTAAAGCGTTAAGTTAGAGTTCAAATCTTTACGCATATATATTTGGATATTTAATTATCTATGGTTACGTTTTGCTTATTGATTTTATCGTGATTCCTTTTTTATTATAATTTGTAACCCTTCCGACTTCTTACGGAGTGTATTATATTGACTCCACTTGTATCCATATTTATTTTATTTTTTTATATTTATTTATTTATTTATATATTTTTTTATATATATTTGATAAATTAATGGTTGGCTTGAATATGTGGAAAAGTGTTCTAGCGGCGTACCGTATAAGGCTACTTGCGGCATCAATTCTATAGATACAAGATATAAATGATAAAGGTATTTAAAACCGCGAGAACCGCTATAATCCAGTTCGGATCCAATATCACGAGTTGTAACTCGTAAGACATTGACACTTCCTATTTAATTATCCGGTATTCTACCAAACCGATTGACTCTGGGTGATAAAATATATTATTGGTTTTCTTAATGGAAAGGAATTCACACAACGTGTTAAGGAGATTATTATTGATTTACACCACCCGAGTCACAGATTATTATGTGTTGAATTCCATATTTACTGATTTAGCACTCATAAATATTCCTAACGCACTCAATTGCGGTGTTTGTTTTTAGTGCTATTAATTCTATATAACGTGTCAAGGAACTATTAACACTAAGAAGTGTTTATTCCCTCTGTCAGACTCGTAATTCTGTTAATAATTCTACGTATATTCTTTCAAGGATTGATTTGGCACAGGATAGGCCCTTAACTGACAGGTGTCTTAGTGTGTCCCTTGTTTTCATGACACGTGTTACAATTAGTTATGTGCTTTTTATATCTGTAAGCATTGTAGGCCAGTAAAACAGTGATTTGGCTTTCTGTGACATAGTAGGGAACCCTGGATGACGGAATGCAACCAGTTTATGACGATTGGTATGAAGAGATTATTATTACTACCTGGTCGTTAGTCATCTGCTGTGTTCTTCGGGTTTTCCTCGTCACAGACCTACATAGAACATTACATTTGATTACATTATTCTGATACACATACTATAAATATACTTTTGCTTTAGGGTTTCTGCTCGAAGTGTTTATTGTTTTTGCCTAGCCACTGACCCTGTTTCCGTTTCGAAGTGTTTATTGTTTGTGTTTATTGTTTTGCTTATCGCTGTTGACACTTGCTTTGTTCAGTTTGTAACAGTTCTGCGCTCCGACCCAGATATTCAATGCTCGCGATCTCTTGGGTTAAGGAATTTTCTTGTTTAGATACGGTTTTAACAATAGGCACGGATGTTTCTATATCTTTTAGTCCAATTAAGGGTTCTTTGCTGTATGGTGCGGGATTGCGGGATAAATGCGTCAGCTATGATATTTGCTTTCCAGGTAGATATCTTATCTTGGCTCCAATAACCTGAATGATCATTTGTCACCGAGTTCCTTTTGGACTGTGATTAAAGCCTTTGAAAAACTCGGTAAAGGACTCATGTTCAGTAAGGACTTTATCAGGATAGCCATAGATTATGAACTTAAAATGTACTAGTGTTAAAGATACCTATACCCTTCCTTGCCTATTACTGCATATTTACTTTCAGAGGGCTTTAGTTTACGTGAATAAAAAGCTATAGGGAAGAACTGTTTATCATATTACTGAAGTAATACCCTCTTACCCCTTGGTCTGAGGCGTCTGTTGCAATAAAAAAAATTCTTTATTTAAATCAGGGATTTTTAAGTTAGGTGAGCTGCATTTTCCGCTTTTAAGATATCGAACGCCTGTTGATGCTTTTCAGACCATAATAAATCTACGCTCTTCTTCGTAAGATCTGTTAAAGGAGCTGTCATGATTGAAGAGTTACATATTTGCATACGATTGTAATACCCACTACAGCGCAAAAGTGCTGTATCCCCCTTTTACGTTAATAAGTACCGGAAAGTTATGAATAGCCGACACCTTACCATGGACTACTTTTAAGACCTTGACCAGACACATAAAACCTAGATAAACATGTTCGGTTTTAAAAAACTCTCATTTAGATATGTTACTCTGAGATTATTTGTCTTTGTCTCTGTAGCACTAGCTCTACTTTATGTGAATGTACTTCTAAGGTATTAGAAAAGATTACAAGATCATCCATATAGGCATGTAGGTTATCCCCTAAAAGTCTCCAAACACTATATTGTAATTGGGGCGCAACGTAAGCCGGAGGCATACGTAAAAAATTGATAATGTCCCCTGAGTGTGCTGAAAACGGAGTATGAGGTACAATCACTTAGGTAATGGTATCTGGTAAAAGCTTTTAAGTAAGTCCAAGCTGGTGAAAAATTTATTCTAACCTAACAGAGATAAGATGTCGTCGCTACATGGCACTGGAAACTATCGGGAGTCGTTTCCTTGTTTAAGCGACAGAAATCTACGCAGATACGCCAAGTCCGATCTTTTATGGCATGACTTTTGAGGGAAAAATTATATGGGCTTATTTGATTTCCTAATGACTCCTATTACTAACATTTTTCAACTTCGTCATTTATCTCTATTTTGAAATTTCATTGAGAATCTATACGAAGGTACGTAAATAGCTTTATGTTTGTCCCTTAGACCGTGTTTTTTGTGTTAAATTACATCCGTTTTTCCCAGAGATCACTCGCTAGTGGAGAAACTTCCTGGTATTCAGGTAAAAGATAAAAAAAAAAATTTCTGCTGAATCACCTCTGCTTGAATGACTTTACGGATATTACTTTAGATAGATTATCAGAGAGATTCATCTACGACTGGTTGGGCGGGATTAAAAATTAGCAACAATAAAAAAAATGCGATATTTATAACTTCCGTATCCACGATATGTATACTTTTAGGGCTTTGTTCGCGGAAATCGTTATATTTCAGAGTGTCGGGAAGGATTAAAATTTCATTTCCCAGCAAAGTCTTTTTACACGCACTAAGACATTCGAGGGTGCATGCTTCTCGAGATTTTGCGTGCAAAGTGCGACTGCGGTTGTGGGAGAATTCTGTTGGGTCATTTGAACAATGTTACGATTTATGAGACAAATGTATAGTTCCTTTATATAAGTTATTATTTGATTAACTGTCTCATTTTTGTTCAAACGGATTTTAATATGTTTGAAGGTTTATAGGATTTCCCTTTGATAAACACGCCTTATTTTGCAGGATGTAAGATAATATTTTGTATACCCCTAGATGAATCTTACAATTACGCTAGATACAGATCAATGTTTTTTATAACTATAGAGGTATCTGTAAACGCTCGCTTATCCGGACTTCTCATTAGGGAAGTTCGAACAACAGACGGTGAGTCCGTAAATACAGGATATTACGTGTGCTAAAGGAATAAACAAGATATTCTAATTTTTACGGCGCGTACAGTCGGGCTTTATCCACCACTACTTATAATAACTTACGTATTAAAAAAAAAAACGAAAACCTGCTCTGATTACTTTATACGGTCGTGTGTTTTGATAGGAAAAATCCTTTTTAATTCAAAAAGATATCGGTATGTATGAACCAACATCGCTTTTCCCCACTCTGCTAGAGTCGCTTATTGTATGGAATTTGCTATGCTTTGAACACTTCGGCAGTTTTTGACTGACCTTGACCGCTTGACTAGGTGACACAGTCACCGAGTTTGCTTGTTTGATTCTGAACGGGCTACTGTTTCTATTTTTTTTTGTAATAATTAAGATCCTTCTCTTTATTACCATCGGCAACGTATTGTGTGTTTTTAGCATTATGTTGCTGGTTACGTATAAAGCAATGAATGACGAACTATTAAGAACTGAGCGATTACTAATAAGACAAGTTATCACTACTGCATTCAATATTAACTGTTTGTACTTCATTCTTTGCTAAAATTTGAAATAGTGAGGGATCCTGGTCAGCGCATTTAGCCTGATGAAAGTTTTTTACAGACATGTTATTCCTTGCAATCCAGCCATATTTTAAAAGTTAAGTTGAGTCATTGAGGTTCGATATTTTATATAACTCAAAAAAAACTCAAGGCTAAAACTGCGATCGGGACTTTGCAGGAGCATTTATTGTCATGACCCGAAATAGTGTTACCTCTAATTTATCTAGATTTGTACGGGTGTTCCACTTGTTTTTGTGTGTTTTCTAATCACTACGGTGCTTAACGACCCTATCCATGCATCTGTATAAATACAGACGTCCACTGCGTAAACGCATATTCACTGTTTAATATGATTTGTTACGTAAGGGATTAATAATCACCCAAATGATAAAATTAACATAGTATATGATTATGATATTTCAGTAGAACTTCTGGAAACAGACACTCAAAGATAAAAACTCGCAGTAGCAATATCTCAATGATGTAGATAATTTCTGTAAAAAAAATAAGATTAAGAATGTCTCGTAACTTCAGCCACAGGAATAACGAAATTCGACCTGCAAAGGAAACACTCAAAGTTACTCCAAATGAATAAAAAATTGTACTTAGCTTGCTTTTGTGGGAAGTCACGGTGTTCCGATAACGACACACGGCCTTGGTCCTCCTTCTCTATTTAGCGGACGACCTGGTTTGGCTTCAGTTTCCCCCGTGCGCGTTGTTTCGATGATTCGAGCCCTTGAAAGATCCGATGCTGCAGACGCGTTCGGTTTGTTTCTTGGAGTGCCGGAAACGCTCACTAACGATGTTTTCTTGAATGATTCTAATGAGAGACGAAGCTTGCGTTGTCGTAGGAAAAGGACACGTCGGTTTTGTTTCTTGAAGTTATTCACTAACCGATGATACTAAGTTGGTTGAAGAATCTCTTGCTTTCGTCGTCGTTAAAGATTTTGATTGTTTTCTGAAGTCGCTCACTAACGATGATACTATGTTCTTGAAGAATCTGCTGCTTCCGTCGTCGTTGACTTCTTATGATACATGATTTATTATTCTGGTTTTTCTTCGTAGGACGTTGTAGAGTTCTTCTGGTACGCTGGCCACCAATATTAGGGCTTGTGCCTTGTATGATAAGGCGCCCTATGAGGTAATGTTAGACTTGCGATAATCTATACGCTAAGTCGGTTGGTATTGCACTTCCATCTTCAATGGAGTGTCTGGGGGTTTGTAGATCATTTACGAAGTCGGTATTATCTTGTTTGTTATTACGACGATGTGTTAAACTCATGGTGAGGAGGTTCTTGTAGAAAACACGAAATATAAAACTATATGTATTCTTCTGAAGTTTTACATGCTGAAGATCAGATATGATTGTACAAGTCTTCTAATAACGATAGCTTGATCGCTTCTGCCAATGATGATGGCTAATCCTATTCCTCTACATGATAAAGCTTAGGTAAAGAGGTACAGATCTTCTAATGACGATAGCTAACTCTGTTCTCCTGTCTACCATCTCTGTTACAAGTTATGAAGGAACAGACAGTAGTTCGAACATATGAACATACATACAAATGACATAGTTTCATACGAACACACAATCAAATGAGACACGCTACAGATCACGTAGGCCGTTTGAATTATAGGTCGGGGTAGTTGTCTCAAGCAGGGAGCTTGAACTAATGTTTATAAACAATTGAATGACTACAGGTGACGGCATGTTATCTTAGCCTACATACTTATTGTATACGTCATCTTTAGCGTCTCTAGTCTGATCACATTCCTGCAAGCAATCTTTTATATATATGGACTAACATTCCATATTTTTATCATGTAAACACTTACATATATATATATATAGATATATATATATATATATATATATATATATATATATATATATATATATATATATATATATGTGTGTGTGTGTGTGTGTGTGTGAATTTTTATCAATTGTACGTAGCCTGAAATGTCTGAATATAAATGTTGTTTTTAGTAATAATTCATCTGTCAAAAATGCATTGTTTTGTAATAAATCAGTAATGACAACAGGAGGCGTGTACAAAATTAACTGCTCTGTTTGTAATTTGCCTTATATTGGACAATCTGGTAAGGAACTAAGTAAGAGAGTTACACAGCATAAAAATATAATGTACGGGTTGCGAATGGTTCAAGTGCCATTTTTTGTCACGTGAGTGATTTTGAACAAACTATAGACTGGAATTCAGCGACAGTCGTTTTTAGAAGTTCATCAATGCATGACAGATTGTTAGTTGAAGGTTGCCTCATTAGTTCTTTTAATAACATGAATATGAGCGAAGGTCTTTTTAAGATGGATGAATTGTTAAAAAGTTTTATTCTCGATGATTTAAAAGTTAAACTAGTTGTTAGATATTTTATAAACAGATAGTTTTGTACTGTGATTTTAGTAACTACATATTTCCGCTAAGTATGTCTTTTGTTTTGAACAATGTTTATTTTCAGAAACAGGAAATTAGTTTCAATGAGTAGTTAGAACATTCGATATTAGATTTCATACAAATATTAAGACAGCGATATTGATTTTTTTCGAACAGCCAAATTGCGATATTAGGTTTTATTCAGTAGTTAGATTTGATAAGACGTGGATGGCGAAATTCGCAGATGAAAAATTGCCTTGTAACTTATTTCAACAAAGGTTTTTTTTACGCATCATTGAGGGACAGGTAATATTAATGTCTGCTTCTTGCAAGTTTAATCAAATGCACTTTTCATTTACGAATTCCGCCAACTATATCCTATCAAATCTATCTAATGAATGAAATGTTTTATTCCATTTCGTCTATACTATACATAAGTAAAATAAATGCACCTAGGTTTCTTCGGCGCAATCGAGTTTTCTGTACATCGCATAATGCTGTATGAAACTCTCAGCCACGGTCCATGAAACTTTCATGGACCCGGTGGTGGCCTGTGTTGTTGGCACATGTAGCGGTGCCAGACGCATGATCATAGTTAAATTGAACCTTAAATAAAATAAAAAGTACTGAGGCTGGAGGGTTGCACTTTCTTATGTTTATTGATTGGAGGGTGGATGATCAACATACCAATTTGCAGCCCTCTAGCCTCAGTAATTTTTAAGATCTGGGGGCGGGCGGACAGACAAAAAGCCATCTCAAGGTTTTTTATTTTTTCATAGAAACAAAAAATCAATATAGTGCCTCTTAATCTTTATATGAAATCTGCTATCGAATATCCCAACCACTCAATGAAACTAATTTCCTGTTTCTTAATCTATACGTCGGACTTTCTCATTCCTCTGTGTCATATCATGTTGTTGTGTTTGCATAAAAAAAAAAAGAATTGATCAATTATGATGCTGTTACATCGGAAATACTTTATGAAATCTGTTTTACTAAGAATTGAAACAGACGGATGTTTAGATTATCTCATTCACAGTAGGAAAGAAGAGCGCAGGTTATGATGAATCATATTTTATTTGCGGCGCGTTTCATTATTTCTTAATAATGACAGACTAAATATAAAGACATCACAATTGTTATCGTTGAAAGAACATACAATCATTACAGAGACACTTCAGTTTTTATTTAGCTAAAAGAATACACGATCATAATAGAGAAATTGCAGTTTTTATAGTTAAAAGAATATTATTTTATCTTTCATCTATAAAAACTGTCTTGTCTCGTTTTAGGTATGAGAATGTTGTTTTGAAGAAACAATTTGAAGAAACAACGAGATGCCTGGCAAATAAAATGTAGTGGCTCTCGAGCTGCGCCCTTCTCTTCCTACTGAAACCTATTTTCCTAAATCTCATTTGCTCTATAAGATATGGGGTGACGAAGGATGCGAAGTAGCGAATAGTAGACGCCAACGTGAGAAACCTCTCTCTCTCTCTCTCTCTCTCTCTCTCTCTCTCTCTCTCTCCGCAGATCAGATGACATACCGAGATAGCTAAATGCAAGTTCCTCTCTGAGTGACGCGATTTGATAGCAGAATTTACATTTTTGATGCTGTGATATAAATGACTCTCTCTCTCTCTCTCTCTCTCTCTCTCTCTCTCTCTCTCTCTCTCTCTCTCTCTCTTGTTGAGTAGTACCACCTTCTTCATTTCCGTTATTATTATAATAAGTCGTTTGTAGTGTATGCTTTCCATGATTAATTTTTCTAAATATCAAATATCATCTTTTATTAAAGAAAACTATTCTCACTCTAGGTAATTTTTTATGAAGTCAATTTGTTTTATAGACGATGCTTAGGAAGAGTTTAGTTTGAACAGTGTAGTGATGGATTCATTTCTATTCTAAGTGGCCGCCTTGTTAATCTTACATAAATCTTCTTATTAGATTTCTTTTGACGTTTTAGATAAGTGAAATGATAATTCATTTGTTCGAAGGTATTGGAAAGGTCCTAAAAGTTATGTTCGTCATATAGTTTCATATTTACAATTTCTAATATCTTAGGCTTCTTTTACATCAGAAAGAGATTGAGAGGTATTAGTGATGGTGTCAATTACGGTGCTCAACATAAAACAAATGTATGGTCAAATGAATAAATATCAGTGTTCGGATGAGGTGTCACAACACTGCCTCCGGACAAACCTGAGCCTCGAACATAAAACGACACGAGAGAAGGAAGGAGATAAAGGAGAGGGTTCAATGGGTGTCGAATCAGCATCTCCTCGGACCTTTCGAAT
This sequence comes from Macrobrachium nipponense, assembly GCF_015104395.2. NCBI lineage: Eukaryota > Metazoa > Arthropoda > Malacostraca > Decapoda > Palaemonidae > Macrobrachium > Macrobrachium nipponense. The sequence goes on along the minus strand of NC_087217.1, from coordinate 64,294,514 downwards.
GTCATCGGCCGAGTAAAAAGTTCCCGTTTGAGAGTGGTCCCATTAACCATTAGCTCGCATTACCAAAACAAACGAACTGATACTCGGGATGAAGTAAAAAGACACATAAGGGAAAAGAAATCGTAGGCGCTTATTGGGGGGGTTTTCGCTGAACATCCTGGTTCGAATTAGTGAAACAGCGAAGCAGCAGCGAACGGATCCGTTACACCGAGATTGTAGTCCTCCCGTGAAAACCGAGTCCGGAGCTCAGAAATAACAACAATGCTCAAACGCGTCTTTTTTTTTTAAGTAGAAAAAAAAAAAAATCCTGTCCATTTGTTTTCGCTTCATAAATCATTGTGGGGTGACTGGGTTTTTATAAACGGAGGTTTTTGAGACCTAACCAAGCAAGATAAACCAGATGTCGAGCGGGGCGACCTTGGTGCGAGTTGGCCAAGCGTCTCGTGATCTCCGTCCTGCAGAGGTTCCCAGGAGGTGATACTCGGGCGAAAAAGCGGTGATACGATGCCCCCGGGGATTTGTTCCCGGCGACAGCTGCAGGGATGTGCAGGTGCGACTTTTGCTTAGAATGGAGGAAGAGACAGAGACAGAGAAGGAGAGAAAGAGACAAGAATGCAGTTAGAGGAAGAAGGAAGAGGTCCGTTGTATGGCTGGCGCTGATGAATCAGAGGGGACCTATGGCCAAAAGATCGGATCACAAACGATGTTTATACTATCCTGGCATCATTTTACTCGCGAAGTATTGAATGCTCTTCTGTTTTGTCGATATTTGTTGTAAACACGCCAATGAGGATCGATTCTTAATAATTAATAAACCAGTTTCATATTAGACTTACTGAAGCTTTCGAAGACTTAGAACCATATTGTTAACATACGAGTATAATGTAACATCATTGTAATTCTAGGTCAGAGCCGAGGAAAGGTGAAATTTATGGCAGTTTCACTTGGGTAAAGATAAGTATTTGATTAATTAATCATTACTGGAAAACATCCAATCTGTTAATGTTTAAGACGTGATTTATAAAAGTCTCAACCGATGCCTCTAGTAATGGTTCCTCCTCATTTTATCTTTTACCTCTTATCTTTAAGTTGAGGCCCTCAGTGCACTTTATGCGGTGCACTGTAGGTATTCTCTTTCTTCCTTCTTACTTTCCAACCTCTCCCAACTGCCAAGTTTTCCTCCTGTTTCACCTTCCAAACCTTTTTCGGCCAATTTCCGTTTCAGCGCTGAATGATCTCATATGCAACAGTGCCTGGTCTTTGGCCTAAATTCTATATTCGATTCAATTAACTTTATATTCAGGCATAATGAATACACAAATGCACATTCAGTCTTTATTCTCAAATCTCATGGAATCAGAGTTTTTACTTCAATCTCAAACGTTATTTCTTGCATCGCAAGTTTATTAAATTTTAATAAGGAAGCACTGTTCTTTCATTTACAGGTGTATTCTCCATCTCAGACCGGTGGACGATTAAATGAAATAACATAAGATATTTAAATCAGTCACAAACTTCGGTAGCTTGAGGAGCAGAGGATTATTTTATCATGAGGTTTATTTTCACGTTGATGTAGGTTGCTCAGAATAAGGATATATCTTCTGTTGAATGAAAGCGATAGCATCAAAAGAGAATCGTGCACTATATGCATTCAGAATTTCCTATTTTCTGATCTAAAATCAAGGTATTATCTGGGACTGAAGTAATATGGACTTGTAAAACTAAAGTATAAAATCATGTAATGTGGTATGTAATTTTTTTCGAACATTTTTCGTACAGAGACTCAAATACCATGAAGTACCTAAATTCTTAAGCGTTGCCTCATTGAAAGGTCTCTTTATTGAAATGTGGATCACGAATCCCGTAGATTTTCTTGAACGGCAGCTTCATTACTTGGTTTCTCGAAACCAATGTAACTTTCATCATAATTATTACATTTGTTATTAGAAACGATCGCTATTAATTGCATTACCAGTCAAGAATATTATATACATACACACATTTACATGCACACACACACACACACTATATATATATATATATATATATATATATATATATATATATATATATATATATATATATATATATATATATATATATATATATATATATATATATATAAATTCTTCTGTTAAAACAAGATACGTCTCAAGTAAAAAAAGGCTAATTAAAACACTTTGGTGTAGAGCTAAGGACTAGATTTCAGTCGACTATCTTCCACCCTTATCAAGCAGTGAATGACAGAAGAAGTTACATTGGCGAAATATATAGTGGGAGGAATAACCTTAGGTGATGCCTTGGGTCATCGCTGAACTGACGTAGGTTCTGTTATTTTAATCCTCTTCATCGTTGCCTTAAAGGAAGATATTGGCTATATGGTCAGAGTCCCAGGCTCCATTGGAAAGGTTGATCCTATTATATATATATATATATATATATATATATTATATATATATATATATATATATAAATATATATATGTATAACTGAATCACGAAAGTTAGGAACGTGATAAATTCATAAATAAAGATAAATGCCACGAAGGAAAAATAAACGAAGGAGGTCTGCAAGATCTTTCGACTTTAAAAGTCCTTTACTGAGCAGTAAAGGACTTTTAAAGTCGAAAGATCTTGCAGACCTCCTTCGTTTATTTTTCCTTCGTGGCATTTTATTTTATATTTATATATATATATATGATATCTATATATATATATATATATATCTATATATAGATATATATATACAAATATATATATTATATATATAGTATATATATATGAATGTATTTACCACTTAAAAAATATTGTGTGGACGCACCAACCCTCACACACACGCACACCTATTCATACACCTATTCATACATATATACGTAGCACTCTCAAGTATTAAATACATGTCTTTTGGGGTACAAAGTAAAATATAGACATAAAAAGGAAACTTTGTAACAAGCAGAACATCATTATTGTATATAATATGCAGAAGTTTAAACAAAACGAATGACCATGCCATATAATAATAAGTAAGAGTACTCTTCAGATATTTGAGCGCTCAAACTGCCGCCGATGAAACAAGCAATTACTGAAAGATGACATTGTACTTCCCCGCAATTTTACCATCTAGCTGAAGTGTATGGAACCAAGATTTATAGGCTGATTATGAACTATTGTCTATATTGAGTTACGATATTCAGCTTGTTAATTAATGGCTTTAATCTTTGTTGTATAGGGTGATTATGAAGTACTATCTATATTGAGTTATGATATGCTGCTTGTTAATTAATGGTTTTAATATTTGTTGTATTGGCTGATAATTATGAACTACTGTCTATATTCAGATGTGATATTCTGCTTGTTAGATTTTAATGGTTTTAATCTTTGTTGTATGAAGCTACGTTTATTTTACTTACACCCGAAGACACGCAAATATTACATGAACGCGCTTGGTTTCTGATCTGTCATTTTCACCTTTCAGGTGATTTATTAGGTATATTTTTGTCTCGTGCCGTCTTGCGAACTTTTAGTGCTTCATGCATATATATAGCTTCTATCATGGGTATACTTGATGTAAAATATAAAAAGTATGGCCTTGAGGAGAGTGGAAACACCGAGTCCAGGATCTTTTACTATTGCTCTAAGTTACTTTTCAAATGAGGTCCTGTTATGAATTCCATTAATGCACACAACAATTGTGTAAGTGATACAGTTCTTATGTGTACGTGTGTGTGTGTATATATATATATATATATATATATAGATATATATATATATATATATATATATGCATATGTATAGTATATATAATGTGTGTGTTGAAAGCGCATAGCTTTGAAATGTAGTTCGTAGGTTTTGAAACTAGATGGCGTTTCAGCCCCGTCAAAATAATAACAGAAGCTAGTGAAGCGCAGTGTCATCCTGACATTTGGCAACATGCTGCGTGGAGCGTGATTAAGTCCTTCTAATTGACGAAGATGTTCAGTGTTATCTCTCTTAAAGATTATCTCTATAAGCCAGTGAGTTTAGATGGGTTTGTTCATCTGTTTCCCACTATGCGTAGAGAACAATGACGTAAAGTCACTGAACAGTATCTAGCCAGTTCTACCTTTAACAAACCTTGAGTTTGTCCTCCGAAACAAATTAAGTTTTATTTTGAAATTATTTCGAAGGTTTGGCTGAGATATCCTTAAAACCTGAGCGTTTGCATTATGTAGTCATTTATTATTATTATTATTATTATTATTATTATTATTATTATTATTATTATTATTATTATTATTATTATTATTATTATTATTATTATCGAGAAGAATCTTAGAAACTAAAGGTTTGTGTGCAGTGGTAATAAACTGGAGTTGCTTCAAACTGTCTTGGCATGCTTGTACTTAGTGTCAGTTATTATTATCATTATTAAACATGCATAGTATTGAATATCCTTACACTTTTCAGTAAGCTTAATTTCCTATGAAATCAAAGTTCATAAAAAGTATCGTACAAAAAGTTAAAGAACACTAATTAGTGGCCATGTTTAAGATATTTTATTGGTTCCCATTTTAACAGTAGTAAGAAAATTCTATACAAGCAAAGTAATTGCGGAATAATGTTATTCAAAGAATTTAAGGAGCGACGAATTTGAAAGTAAAAAAAGTTTTATCAAGTACGTCATAAGGTATGGATTTATTGAACTTTAAATTCATCATTAATAAAGTTATCATTGCTATGGATCCAAATGTTCAACCGCTCCGATTGTTATTCTCACTCACATGACTCCAAGCAGCATTTAAACACCTTGAATTCAGAGAACAGTTTTTTTTTTATGTTTTGTGTCTTTATATTTACACTTATCACGTCAACGCCTTTTTGAATTTCGGGTGTGACCTCACTTTTGCCCTGTCATTAACTAAGGGTATTTTGAGATGAAAACAAGAAACAAAAGCTTTATCAAAAGAGGCAGTTCTTGATGGGGTTTCGTATATTGAGAAAGGCAGTTATTCCACAAGTTAATTACGCAACATCTCGTGTCTTGCATGTTCTGCACTACGTTTATAGATTGTGCGTGTGAGTTTGAATTATCATATAGATATGAATAATCAGAAACATTACATGGGTTTATACGTAAATATGAATAAGGTGAAAAAACATTACTCGAGCGATTTTTAAAGATTTTCTTTTATTAAGAGACAAGACTGCGTAACTCTCTTAAAGTAATGTACTACATTGTCACCTCGAGGTAAGAAATTAGAAACAGTCGGGAATCGTAACTCAGAATTTTTAGAATTATATTGCCATTTGTTCTGTTGAAAGATACCGCAAAATTTTAGGAGATTTGCGGACTATTAATGCGGTGTGCTCCGCTGGTTTTATGAATGACACGACAGGAAGGCTGACAGAACAGAGCGACTGAAACATAATACCTCGTCTCTCGTCTTTTCATTTCGCCCCCATTTCTCCCCGCAGGGGGCTAGTGCTATCAGTGCAACTCGTGCGGTGCACTGTAAGCATTACTTAAAGTACTTTGCAGCATCCCTACGGACCCTGTCTGCAACCCCTTTCATTCCTTTTACTGTAGCTCCATTCATATTCTCTTACTTCCGTCTTACTTTCCACCCTCTCCTACCAATTGACCCATATTGCAACTGCGAGGTTTTCCTCCTGTTACACCTTTCAAATATTTTTACTGTCAATTCCATTTTCAGAGCTGAATGACGTCATGGGCCTCAGCGCTTGACCTACGGCCTATATTTTATTCTATTCTATTCTATTTCGCCTTCCATTTTATTATTCGTGTTTATCCCTAATTTTCATTAAACGCGCTTCTGTAATTCAAACGATTCTTCTTCATTATTTCGAGAGCGGGACTCGAAATATATAGCAACAGCTTTAACCGGCCTCGTTGGAGGCTTTGTTGCTGTCCACCAGCACCGTCTCCTTATGAAGTGCAGTAAAACGCTCGTAAACAGAAGGAATGATTTACATGCGACGTAAAAAGCGGTTGTTTTAATGTACTTCCTTTGGTGGTGAATTGCAGAACAGAATTTGAGATGCCTGCTTTAGGGGACATTAAGCGTTGATTTTTTTTTCTTTTCTTTTTGTTCGTGCAAGTGTATTTATAATTCCTTGTTGGAACTTCTTATTGTACACACTCACACACACACACGTATATATATATATATATATATATATATATATATATATATATATATATATATATATATATATATATATATATGTGTGTGTGTGTGTATGTATATGTATACATATGTATGTATATATAGTGTGTATTTATCTTAATCTGTATGGTAAGATAAGTGTATTCGTCAACATTCATTTCAATTTTCAATCTCAGTCAGGCAGAAGTTATAAAAAAAGATGTCTATTTTCATCAGTGTCCCATTCAAGTGGATATGGAAAAAATAAAGCAGGAGAGATTTTGAGTATTGTATCTCGTGAGAGAGAGAGAGAGAGAGAGAGAGAGAGAGAGAGAGAGAGAGAATGTCCCACAGCAAGAATTGAAATTCTAACCGTGGGCAGTTGCTCCAGTTGCAAGGAAAAATGTCACCCCACGGCTCTGTGATCCCTTGGGCACCCATGACTAACCCCAGCCTACCCTGTGCCCACATACATACATACCCACACACACACACACACACACCAGTAGTTTAGAAGGTCGAGTTACTCGTGAGGAATGTGTCAACCTCCTCTAAATGAGTGACTGAATGAGAGAGAGAGAGAGAGAGAGAGAGAGAGAGAGAGAGAGAGAGAGAGAGAAGAGGGAGGTGCGCAATATGATAAAGGAGAGCTTATGTTGAATTCCGATTTAATTTGGATTATTACGCTGAATGTTTTCCATCAGTTCCATCAGAAGTCCTCAAGTTCGATCGTATTGACGTGCTTTTATATTCGGTTATTGTATTCCTGCAAAATTCACGTTTCCAAATTCGTTTTTCTTTTCACTGTGACGCTTTTTAAATATTATTCCAGATACCTAATCCGTGTATTTACTTCTCATGCATAATCAGTGTATTTTTTTTTTTTTCCCCGAATCTTGTCAAGTTAAAAGCTAAATGAATTTACTTCTGTCCGCTGCTCCTTGATAATTTGATTTAGCTGAATTTTAAGGAGAAAATACCCAGTTTAGTCAGCTAGTTAGCAAGCCAGTCAGTGTGATGGGCTGCCAGGCATTAATTAGGTCAGTGGGCCATCTCTTAAATTTCTATAAAAATAAGGCAAATGGCTTTTTTCGCTTTATGCAATAAATGATATACCTCTGATAGGAAATATCCCACGGTCCAGAGAAGCAAGAATAAGAATTTTATTGATTAAAAGTACGAAGCAAAGACAAAATTATGTATTTTTTTATATAATTTTCGGCGGCATTGATCCATTTGTATAGCGACAACGACTTCTGATATTTGCAAGCCAAAGTAAAGCCATGGTTAAGATATTGCCAACGGTAACCGCGCTTTGAAAATAAAATCTTGTATATGTAATGCAACTCGAGATACTTTATTGAAATTTTAAGTCAACTGAATGGAAGGCTTGATCATTTTAGACATTCTTTATATCTACCGTTTCAAATGATCCAATTTGGAGAATTCCTGCTTTCGATTTTACAGCCTTCGTTTTCGTTTACTGGGAACAAGGCTTCCAATAATTGAAGTTCCATAATAATAATAATAATAATAACTGGGTAGTAGACCCTCTTTTAAACAAGTCTTATTGAAAGTTATTGCTGCTTCAGCACTGTTGATTTTATAAAGTAACTTCTCTATTTTTCTGATCAAAGTCTTCTCATGGTTGCTTAAACTGGCAAGCAACATGCCGAAAGGGGTTGTCAAAATCTGTGAACTTGTCATAATCTTGTTTATTATACATATACATTTATGACAAATTCACAGATTTTGACTACCCCTTTCGGCATGTTGCTTGCCAGTTTAAGCAACCATGAGAAGACTTTGATAAGAAAAATAGAGAAGTTACTCTATAAAATCAACAGTGCTGAAGCAGCAATAACTTTCAATAATAATAATAATAATAACTATTATTATTATTTTTTTTTCTTGCTCTATCACAGTCCTCCAATTCGACTGGGTGGTATTTATAGTGTGGGGTTCCGGGTTGCATCCTGCCTCCTTAGGAGTCCATCACTTTTCTTACTATGTGTGCCGTTTCTAGGATCACACTCTTCTGCATGAGTCCTGGAGCTACTTCAGCGTCTAATTTTTCTAGATTCCTTTTCAGGGATCTTGGGATCGTGCCTAGTGCTCCTATGATTATGGGTACGATTTCCACTGGCATATCCCATATCCTTCTTATTTCTATTTTCAGATCTTTATACTTATCCATTTTTTTCTTCTCTTTCTCTTCAACTCTGGTGTCCCATGGTATTGCGACATCAATGAGTGATACTTTCTTCTCGACTTTGTCAATCAACGTCACGTCTGGTCTGTTTGCACGTATCACCCTATCCGTTCTGATACCATAGTCCCAGAGGATCTTTGCCTGATCGTTTTCTATCACTCCCTCAGGTTGGTGCTCGTACCACTTATTACTGCAAGGTAGCTGATGTTTCTTGCACAGGCTCCAGTGGAGGGCTTTTGCCACTGAATCATGCCTCTTTTTGTACTGGTTCTGTGCAAGTGCCGGGCATTCGCTTGCTATGTGGTTTATGGTTTCATTTTTCGTATTGCACTTCCTACATATGGGAGAGATGTTATTTCCGTCTATCATTCTTTGAACATATCTGGTTCTTAGGGCCTGATCTTGTGCCGCTGTTATCATTCCTTCAGT
>NC_087217.1:64218228-64280728 GCF_015104395.2 Macrobrachium nipponense | reverse complement strand
TACACAATTCGATGCCATTTGACTAATATCTCCGTAGAAGCAAGTAAATACTTAGTGGCTGCTATGATGAGCTTATTTCACCTTATTTCCCCCAGTTTTTTTTATATTTTTTATATGTGCGTTGTATTTAATGTATATGCATATGATGCTTACCCAAACGAGAGAGAGAGAGAGAGAGAGAGAGAGAGAGAGAGAGAGAGAGAGAGAGAGAGAGAGAGAGAGAGGGAGAGGGAGGCTAGTTATGTCTTTTTGTGTTCAATTTATGAAGCCATTAGTTTGCGTGCCCTCCTCACGATGTTTATTTTACCATTTTGTATTTCTAACCTGGATGTACTTGCAAAATGAGAATGTCTGATTATTCGCGGATATTTATTTATTTACTGATTGTGTCCTTTTATTCATTACCTTATATCTCATTTTATTATTATTATTATTGCATTCTTCATCTATGTTTTGAACATTTCTTAAATAACATTCTCTTCTGAGGAAGATGAAATGTGGTAATAGTAGAGGAGGTCAGGAACGTTTCCTTATATGTAGAGGTTTTTGAAGTGAAGTGGCCGGGATTCTCTGATGTCTTACTAGAAATTTTGCTTAGTCAGTTCCTCATCCTGAAAGGAATCCATAGCGTCACACTAAGAAAATATGTCTTTTTTTTTCTCGAGACACTTGTCTAAGCGAGACATCCGTGGAGTGAGAAACATGATTACTTTTTTATCCTTGAAATCAGTTAAAACTGCGACATTCGAATCTTCACGTCATTCATTCAGATGACAGCTAACGACTGCTTTAAGGAAATCCTGGTAGTCTTAAGAAAAATCAACTGCGGGCGTCGTACAGATATGATTTCGTAAAAGGTCATCGCCAGGAAATATTTAGACGCCGACGGAAATGCCATTCTTACCGTCGCCTTTAGCTATAAGCATCTTAAAAACAGCGTCGATGAGAGGACATACCACCAATGCGGCGGGTGACCCCGATGGGCTTTCAATAAATTATAAGTCACTTCGTTTCTTTAAACTTCATACCGTCACTTTGGACGAAAAGGCCCTTCAGAGGATGAGCTATGGAAGGCGTCCTCCTAGCGGGTCTTCAAGAATGCAAATCTCCGGGTAATGTTGCCATTACAGAGGTCGCGTTTCGACACCCCGCTGAGTTCCTTGTCAGGCATAATGGCGAAATGTCCCCAATTTACTAAGTTGTGGTGAGAGAGAGAGAGAGAGAGAGAGAGAGAGAAGCCCGGAGTTAAATCTTGCGAGAGAGAGAGAGAGAGAGAGAGGAGAGAGAGAGAGAGAGAGAAAGCTCGGAGTTAAATCTTCCTCCTCTGCAGCAAAGTTCTCAGCTGATGAGGAGTGGGTGAGAAAATGATCCTAATAGTTCTTTGTCTTTCGCCTTTTTGCTTTTTTCTTCCTGAAAGGGCATGATGGAAGGTTAATGGCCGCCTTGCTGAAGGTTGGGTTACGGAGGATGTAATGTAGCAAAGTCTTCGTCAACATTGTCAACCCACTCGCTTAAGAGCAGAGTGTAAACGCAGGCGTTGAGCGGCCGGATTTTTTTTTTTTTTTTTTTTTTTTTTTTACCGCTTCCTGGCACTTTTGTTAATATCAGTATCATAATTTTTGTTACTTTTACCTCTTTTGTTTCGTATACTGTTATACCCATAGCCTTCTTACGCTAGTGTTTTTTTTTTAGCTTATTCGGGGAGTAAGCCTAAAAACTACTTTGTTGTGGGGGGGTAGGGGGGTGGTAGTGTAGGAAAGCCCCCCAAAAAAAGGTCTGCAAACGGTGTTTCACGTTGAGTTAAAGATACAGGAATTTTAGGGTAGGATATTTATGATTTATTTATTAGAGTGAAAATGTAAAAAATTGATAATGTGTATGTTAATCAATACAGAAAAATTATTTCTAGTAAAATATGTCTTATTTTTTAAATTATTGTCGGTGTTCACACAACGGGCTTTCTGTCTGTAGTTTTTAGCACGTTTTAATTTATTTAATATATGAATTTAGAGGCTATATTTTTGCTCAATTATTTTGTGTTTCCACTTATAACTGAGAATATGTGAACGTGTTTAATTTCTGTCCTTTTTATTACTTGTTGTTAGCATATGAGTAGGATACTAATTTTGAGTATTAATTACGAAGACCGCTTCACGTTACGTTAGGAATATAATGTTTGTAACTTATGCGTCGGGGGAAAATCTTGCACACGTCCCGAACAAGCTGGAGGCCGGATCACACCTTGTTTTTTTTTCTGGAACTATAGAAAAGATCGTAGGAATAACGTGAACGAAGGGCGTTGTTTTTATTGGTTAAGACGCACAAGAATACTATTATTTCCAGTGAGAGTTTACGTCAGTTCCTTTTTTGTGTAGCGTTGCCCATTCCTAAAGAATCCTTCAGGTTTCTCCTGTGGCAACAGCGTCAAGTATTCGTTGAGTTTGGTCACCTGTTCAAGTTCTGACCACACTCATTATTCTCTGGTCAAAAGACTATTCGTTTTGTAAATGTGTTGCTGCCTGGCACGAAATTATGCTTACCCATCCAAGCACTAACCAAACCCATTGCAGCCTAACGAGGTAGGGGTGGTATTCCTATGCTCATCCCTCTTTCTTCGCTTACTCGGCGAGTAAGCCAACAAATTACTGTTTTTGTTGTTGCTGGGGGGTAGGAAAGGTCTACGGAGAAGCCTAAAAAGGTCTGAAAAAGTTATTTCGCGTTGTGTTAAAGATACAAGAAATTTGAGGATAGGATATTTATGAATTATTGATTAGAATGAAATGTGAAAAATAAATAATGTACATGTAAAACAGTACATAAAATTTATTTCTAATAAACTATAGTTTACATTTCAATTTTCGTTGGCGAAACAAGGCTCTATTTGACGATAGATTTTAGCACGTTTTCATTTACGTTAAAAGGTAGAAAAAAAAGGTAGGACTATTATGTTTACAGCTTATGCGTGAGGGGAAAATCTTACATGAGTCCCGGGTAAGCTAGAGGTCGGGTCACTTTTTTTTTTTTTTTTGCAATCAGCATGAAAACAGTGACTCTCATGACTGAGTTCAGTAACAGTTACTTTACTGGAAAGTTGAAAATATCTTGAATTAACAGGGTACTGATGAAGGGCATTTTATTAAAAATTAAGAAAACGGTTTGAAATCTCGTGTTGGCTGAGTTTTTTAAAGTTATTTGTACTGCCGAAGTCCAGGAAATGCACAATATTGACTCATTTTTGTACAACAAGGCTTTGAAATTGACAGTTCGTACGCCCCCTGTCCTATTAAAGAAAATTTTAAGGGGGCGGAGTATGACTAATCTTACCTTTTCTTCTCGGTCGAGGACTAAGTTAAGGAATTCTGGAACTCCATAGAAATTATTAATAACTGGAGGCTATATGAATCCATCGGCCACCACTCCCCAACTCCCCCCCCCCCCCCTCCCCCCGGATGATGCTCAAAGTTTACGATAAACGGAGACGAGGATGAGAAATGTCGAGAAAGAAAAACTTTCTCTCTCTCTCTCTCTCTCTCTCTCTCTCTCTTCTCTCTCTCTCTCTCTCTCCTCTTCTCTCTCTCTCCAAGTAATCGGTTCCATGCTTCCCCCATAATATCCATAATGTTTTAAGAATTTAGAGTTTTTTTAAATTAAAGAAAAAATCAAATATCCAGTTTTGTGTCAAGTTAGTTTATGATCATTTGGGTCATCAGATGAAGTCATTTTTTTAAAATCATATTTAAATTCAAAATATGTGATACCCCGTAGTGGGTTTAGTGCTCTCAGCGCACCTCACGTGGTGCACTGTGGGTATTACTTAAGGGTCTTTGAAGCGTCCCTTCGGCCCTAGCTACAGCCTCTCTCTTTCCTTTTGGTGTACCTCCGTTCATTATCTTTCTTCCATGTGATTTTCCACACTCTCTTAACAATTGTTTCGTAGTGCAGCTGTGAGGATATCTCCCTGCTACAGCTTTCAAACTTTACCGTCAATTTCCCTTTCAGCGCTGAATGACCACAGGCGTCCCAGCGCTTGGCCTTAGGCCCAAACTCTATTATGTTCTGCATTTGTGACAGTGTTGTCTAAAACAGCCAAGGAATTTGCTAAAGCTTCAAGTAATCACCAAATTTGTGGCCATTCAGGATACATCAATTCCAGCTTCGAAAGGCTCTTATCAGTAATTTCCTAAACGAGGTCTTTTTCACGAATTATCTTCCACGATACCAGTTAACACCATAGATGACTTCTGCCTTATTGAAAGAAAAAGTTTTGCTTACACTGAGATTAATTGCATCTCAAATAACTCTATGATTACATTAATTCTTGGGAACAGCTCTCCATTTAAAATATTATTTAAAAAAAAACTGTGAAATGTTCTTTTCATTGCACATAAACTTGACCCTTTGAAGTTCTGTTGCAAAAGTGATTATAAATATGAATATAAATACACACACACACACACACACATACATATATATATATATATATATATATATATATATATATATATATATATATATATATATGTAATGTATATATATTATATATATATATATATATATATATTGAAAAAGCACATTTTCTATCCTTAACTCAACAACCTAAGCATCCTTTCTAACAACACTTGAGTCACTTTACATTAAACACCTATCACCTAATCTAAACCATTAAGTCTCTGCCCCTCTTTTAGTATTTATAAGTTAGTTTCTGTCAATAATCCATATTTGTGTTTATTTTATGTTTTTATTTAAGATATAAGTTTTTATATATATACGCAAATATAAAATTTTTTAATTCCATATATATATATATATATATATATATATATATATATATATATATATATATATGGTAGTACGTTTGTGTTCGTGTGTTGGCCATGCGTTTGTAAACCTTTGCACAGAAAGCGTTTTTATAACTGGGATCGCTTAAAAAGGAAGCAAAATAAGGACAAATCTCTCTCTCTCTCTCTCTCTCTGGGTTTTTGTGCATTGTCCCTTGATCCGTCAGATCTCTTCCGCAGGCATACACATAACTTTAAATGAGGAACGTGTGGGCAGAACTTTATGGCGGGGGAAAACCAAAAGTAATATGTGTTGAATCCAGAACGTTGCCATTAATGCAATAATGAGAATAATTTTATTGTTAACATCCTCCTCACTATCACCGTGCTTGTCATCATCACTATTATTATTATTATTAAGAAGGATATGGAATATTATTATTATTATTATTATTATTATTATTATTATTATTATTATTATTATTATATATGGTTTCGTAGTTTATCTGTAAAATTCAAATATATACACCTATTTTGACCCTGTATTTTACCATGACCTCTATAGGCGCTCTACTAGCCTGTTTAAGTAGCACGGAAAAAGTCGCTATTCGCAAAATATTATTATTATTATTATTATTATTATTATTATTATTATTATTATTATTATTATTGTATATGCTGGAAACAGACCTTCTTTCAAACATGTTTTTATTAAAAATAATGGCAGAATTCACGGATTTGATTTTATACAAAATTCTTTCCATTCTCCTTATGATTTGTCCTTCTGGCACGCTGGTAATCAACAGCTGCTTTGTAATACCAGCGTGCTGGAAAGACAAATCATAAGGAGAATCGAAAGAATTTTGTACAAAATCAATTCTGTGAATTGTGCCATTATTTCAAATAAAAAAAATTTTTTTTTTTGTCTATCACAGTCTTCTAATTCGACTGGGTGATATTTATTATTATTTTATTTTTCTTCATTTTTTTTGGTTTATCACAGTCCTCCAATTCGACTGGGTGGTATTTATAGTCTGGGATTCCGGGTTGCATCCTGCCTCCTTAGGAGTCCATTACTCTTCTTACTATGTGCGCCGTTTCTAGGATCACACTCTTCTGCATGAGTCCTGGAGCTACTTCTGCTTCTAGTTTTTCTAGATTCCTTTTCAGGGATCTTGGGATCGTGCCTAGTGTTCCTATGATTATGGATACAATTTCCACTGGCATATCCCATATCCTTCTTATTTCTATTTTCAGGTCTTGATACTATCCATTTTTCCTTTCTTTCCCTTCAACTCTGGTGTCCCATGGTATTGCGACATCAATGAGTGATACTTTCTTCTTGATTTTGTCATTATTATTATTATTATTATTATTATTATTATTATTATTATTATTATTATTATTATTATTATTATTATTCTACAATACTGTCACTATCATAGTTAAAGCAGGAGTAAGAAGTAAAGGTGAAATGTATTCCCACGGTTTAGAATGATTGTGGCTTCGTAAACAGCTTTAAAACAATCATTGACCGAATACAACTTTACCGTGTATTCTGCGTAGCGCTCCCAGCGTATTCTCATCTATGGACGCAAATCGAGATATATGTCACAGTCGAATGGAGAACCGAGTAAAAGAGAGAGAACAAAAATGAATCAATAAAAAAAGGACCAAGAAGACGAGGAGAAAGATAAAGAAGAAGGGGAAGAAAGTCTCAAGTTGTTCAGTTATCCCTGTACAAATAGACAAGACTTGGCCGGAGTGCAGATGTTTGGATAAGGATTGACAATGCTGATTATGTAAATGACTCGGACAAGTTGACCGGTATGCAAGAGGCCCCTGTAGCCTCACATCGACACTGGCTGTCAGCTTCTGAGGCTTAGATAGAAATTAGGCCACAATTCTTCCTTCTTCTTCTTTCTTTAAAATTGCTTAATTTGTCTTGATCAAACGTCCTATACATAACCCTCAAAATGCATATTTTTTCTTTATCTGGTTTTGTCGTTGTCATATACCGACTTTTTTTTTATGTTCTTTTAAATGTACATAATTTATTTTCGTTGAACCCTCGTCAGAAAACTGACAATTTTTCTTGTCTTATTTTCTTATTCATATAACTTCAATATTTTATGTATTCTTCATTTGTTCATTGTTTGACATCCGCAAAAATAAACATTTCCCCCTTCCCTCTTTTCTTGTATGATTCTTTATTATATCATTTCATTTCCGGTTTCCTTATATAGGTTCTTTTTTTGTTAAAGCCAGGATATATATATATGCAGTGAAATTCCTCCCTTTTCTCTGGAACTGAGAAATGAATCATTCTTACCTATTTTCACTTTCCCAGTTGTTTATTTATTTCGATTCGCAGAATCACGCTTATGTTTTCGCATAAAGTCGACTGCATTGCCATGAAAATCTAATTTAGACTCTCTTCTTTCTTTTATGTTGAATTTTCACACATTAACGTAATTAATGGCAGAAAGGATTTTGCCCAAACCTCTCAGACTCCTTTCCCCCGTGAGACGACTTCCCCGAAAACGGATGACTCCAGTAAAGAATAAGACAGCGGTCACTGTTACGTTGAAGTAAGGCATCAATGAAAACATTCAGCGCCTTAGTGGCGCGGTTGGTTTGGTGTTTGCTTCTCACCTCGGTGGTCGCGGGTTCGATTCTCGGCCATTCCACTGAGGAGTGAGAGATGTGTATTTCTGGTGATAGAAGTTCACTCTCGGAAGTCATGTAAAGCCGTTGGTCCCGTTGCTGAATAACCACTGGTTCCATGCGACGTGAAAACACCATACAAAAAAAAAAAAAAAATAAATAAATAAAATAAAAACATTCGAGTATTGCATCAGTAAAAGCATCCACGATCTCACAGCTGCCTTGTACATTTCATCACGTCCTCATATGAAAAATTGCGCTTTTAAACTATCAAAAAGTGGATTATTTTATTTTTGTGTGCTGTTGTGTAACAAATTATTCTGTATTTAAATAATATTAGAATGGGAATGTAACACGTCTCCCTACATTCACTGTAAAGACATTTTTATGATAAAGTTAACGTTATAAATGAAGGGTAAGAAAATTATGAAAATAAATTTTTGTTATGTAATTTACGACCCCGGTATGGCATCTTCTCATGATTGGGCAATGAAGACTTAATTCACATAGCAAGAATCTTGATATCACTTGTAAATCCAGTATTCGTAATCTCATTTGCTGCTACCAGATAAGTGATGTAGACACAAGGATCCTGATTAATATCAGAAGCTAAATTAAGAAGTCAGAGAATCCTTACTGACTTAATGAACAAAATAAGAAGTCAATGTTTAGCCCAGGCTTCTCTCGCGCCGTCGCGTGACGCGCATGCGCGACACAAGAGAGGAGCCAATTTCTTAGTCGCTGCGAAACCACATTAAAAAAATTCATTAATAAAGTCGGAGTTGCGAAAGGACGTTCGTTCTGGGACTTATGAGGCGTCAGGGGCTGGATGAGGATTCCGCGACGAGTTTAATTAGAAGAAAAGTCGTAAGGGCGCGCAGACAGGATGGAAATTGGGCGTAGGAGAGTGGTTGGACTTGAGCCTCCTAATACCTTTCCTAATCCTACGGGACTCGTTGATGAATCCTTTATAGGGATCATCTTACGTCTTGCCATCTCTCTCTCTCTCTCTCTCTCTCTCTTATTTTTTATCTTATGCGCTCAATGTCTCCTGTGGATCTCTCAGATTGT
The DNA here is from genome assembly GCF_015104395.2 of Macrobrachium nipponense. NCBI lineage: Eukaryota > Metazoa > Arthropoda > Malacostraca > Decapoda > Palaemonidae > Macrobrachium > Macrobrachium nipponense. Next base: position 64,272,212 of record NC_087217.1, on the reverse strand, counting down.
CTCCGAACTACTAGATGATGATCTCTCTCTCTCTCTCTCTCTCTCTCCAGGTATTTGAATTTTGGTTATCAGCACTTAATTTACAGTAGATTAATTTATTGGACTACTGTTACGGTAATCTTCACCGATTTTCCGTTTTTACCTGTATAATGATGTGAACTTTTATCAAATACGTTCCAAATACTCTCATTTTTTTCTCTAAGTTTTCAGAACTATTGTTTATTGTAATGTATCAGTGTAACAGCCCCATTTAAACAAAAACTGTATATCTAACGAATAGTAATAATTGTTCATTTATCTTATCTACATAAGGTATATTATCAAATTAGGGCAATGAGGAAAGATATTCGACAGATTTAATCGAAGAGCAGATTTTGCTACCTTCAGCAACTGCGGATTCATTCACTGATATATTTATTCATTCATGATTGGTTCTAGGATATATAACTGAGTTATATAAACTGAGCTTTGTAGAGCTTCGTATGGAATGCAGATACTTGGAAAATGCTGCAGAGGTTGGCACTAGAGTATGTAAAATATATACGACTGACTGGGATACTGTATTAGACCGATCACAAACGCAAATACAATAATATGACTTACCGGAGAAACGTACCCGTAAATACGAGGGTAATGACAGCTTAAAATATGTAGCTTTATATCAGTTAGCATTCAAGAGGTTTTTGGCCGTGTAAAATTGCGAGGAAACAGGGAAAAGATTACTTGGAGATATTCCAGAGCAAAGTGAACATAAATCTCAAAATGAATTCGAATTTTAATCATTATTTCCTCTCTTCGAAGGAATCATGCCAAAGTGAGTGATAGTCCAAGCTCGTGTTTAATCGACTTCCTGAATGGTTGCGAACCAGGCGGATGTTATGGAGTTTGTATGCGAAGAGATATTAGTCAAAGGAAGGGAAAGCTTTTCCGTAGTTCGTTTTAAGCGCTCTGGCATCAGTATGCCTGAACCGTGTTGTGTATTATGTCACACATATATGCAATGAGGTACACCCAACCACGTACACACGTATAGATTCTCACAGGCAAAATGCAAGATTTAGAAAGGGTAGTCGTCCACTATTTACCGCTAAAACAGTAGTTCGTTTCAAAGCAAACCAGTAATTGTAATTAAGTTTGTGTAACATGTTAATGTCTACAAGCTCATGCGTACTGTATGCGAATATACGTTAGACGTGTGTATCTACTGTGGGTCATATCCCGTCTTGCTGTTTATTTGTTAAATAAATTTTGCTTTATCCCCTTTTGTCTGTATGACATGAAAAATTTATGTTGCCATATTAATAAAAGAAAATACATGGATAATGAACGCATCATAGAAATGTTTTGTAGAAATCTATCAATTCTGTTGTTGATTATAGTTAGAATGCCCTCATTTCTTGTGCAGTTAACTTGGCATCTTCAATACGGTGTCGTCTGTTAAAAATTTCCTGGAAGACATTCTTGAAGTATCCTCGTTAAATTACAAAAATAAATTTTTGCAACCAACGGTTCTTGACATATCAATTCTTTAGACCTATATTTCCCAAAGTAAAGGCATCTGTGCGTTTGTGTGTGTGTGTTTTTTTTTTTCTTTTTTTCTTTACATGGCTTCTTGTCACCAGACCGGTGTTGTCATGGCTTTCCTAACGTCGATTCTTTTCATTAAAATGAAATAAGAATATCCCCAATTTTCATTCTCTCTTGTAGGGTTCGGTATATGTCAGCTGCATTAGCAAATGTTACAAATTTCTCGTCACATCTGCAGTATTTCATAAATCTTTAAATGTTTACAAGCTTGTATGTTTTTCAGATCAGCAATTAATGTAATGATATATATTCCTAAAAGCTATATTTATTTTTCAGATATGGTGCCACGCTCTTACCGGTATTTGAACAGCAACACTGTTTTATACCTGTGATCCGCAGAGCTTTACTTGTTAAGCACGGTCTACACGCTACGATAAATTGTAGCGATTTGTTGAACACTGAGATAGTAACGATCTATCGGATGATTCAAAGAGCGTTTACATGCAACGATTTTTAATCCAATATTTTTAGTCTTTACTTGACCGTCATGGAAGAAACAAGAGGCGGAAACACTCTGATAGGAACAAAAAGGACCTGGCCTATGCAGAACTAGTGAAGAAATACAAAGAGTTTGATCCTTTAGCTGAAAGAAACACTGTTGTCAAAAAAATAAAGAGTATTCGTGGGACTTTATTTTCCACAAACACGGAAAACTCCGATAAAGTTCAATGAATTTGCTTAAGAACTCATGAGGAGTTTGCTTAGAATTCGCCATCACTGTGTATTAAGTTTACATTTCGAATTAGCTCTTGCGCACCAGGATTTCACACTTCAGCAGTCAATCTGAAAATGAGCTAGATTGTAACGATATCTTGGAACCTTGTTTACACGTTCAAACTTGTCGTTACGATGCATATAGATTTGAGCCTGCTGGCACCAACCACTCAATCCAATTCCAACTCCAATAAATCGCTACGATCTCCTGTTTACACATAACGACAAATTGTAACAACCTTTTCATTACAATAAATCGCTACAATTTATCGTAGCGTGTAAACCGTGCTTTACAAGGTACTTGATAGCAACAAATATAAAAGTAGAGAGGTGAAGATAATGGCGAGAGCGGAAACAAAATTGAAAAGAAGATAAAGAGATGCGAGAAAACGGATAATTGCAAAATTAAGAAAGCTTGCCTCCATACGAGAAATGGTAGCGATGAACAAAATGGTAAATATGTGCTAACACACATGTTTATAGTTTCCATAGGAGGCAGAACAAACACATTACAAGTGAACATTAAAAAAAAAAGACAGATACGGTAACATTAGTTATTTACTATGAGAAGAATCGATTTCATTTCTTCTCCAGAATACATGAAAGGAAAATGTAAAATGCTAGAGCTTCAGTGGCCATGTCAGGAAATCTTCATAAAAATGGCAGATATACTAATTTATAGTGAAGTAAAATAGAACGGAAGAAAGCAAAGCTACATTATATATGTAAGAGAAGAAAAAAAATCAGAAATGGTACTTGTGAAGGAGAGCCTTTGCAGAGGTTAAACGTCAGGCAAGTCGAGAAGACGTCATTGTCGCCGGTCATGCTCATGGTATCAAGGAAGGTAAGTCCTCCAGTTTTTGTTAATTTTTCATCACGTAAGGTATGTTATATAGTGGAAAAAGCTAATTATCCAAGGTATAATAGACAAATGCAATGTCCATTGACCCTGTCATTTTTAGGCCTAGGCTACGTAGCCTACTATAAAAAAAAAAAAAAGTTTTTTTTTCATCTGTCCATCCGCCAGTGGTGTTTTTGTATGGTAACACTGCGTCCCGGGCTTGAAATAGTTACGCTATGTGTAAGTTTTAGGTAAATAAAGGATATTTGGTTGTACATTTGCAACTGAAAAGTGTTTTAATAATTTACTGTATGCGAATTACACCGTTAATATTCGAAATAGGATATTGTTATTATTGTCGAATGTAAGCTGCCTTTTCGGGGTGGCGAATGGAACAGCCAGACGCAAATTCCATCAAACAGATGCTAAACCAAGTTACGTCATATCGTATCTGGCTGAAACGCACTTTATAAAAATTAACAGTACATACTGATATACTTACGTATAATGAAGTAATACGTTGACATCTTGCCGTAGTGAACAGCGAGAGAAGCAATTCTCCCGCCACTGCGTCTGGCTGTTCCATTCGCCACCCCGAAAAGGGAGCTTACATTAAACAACAATAATAACAATAACCTATTTCGAATAATAATGGTGTAATTCGCATACAGTAAATTATTAAAACACTTTTTCAGTTGCAAATGTACACCCAGATATCCTTTTATTTACCTAAAACTTACACGTAGCGTAATTATTTAAAGCCCGGGACGCAGTGTTACCATACAAAAACCCCACAGCCGGATGGACAGATGAAAAAAAACAAGAGTATAGGTACCTAGGTTAGGTAGGTATAGGCTATGTATGTGTTTTATAATATACTACCTACCTAGCCTAATGGACTGCAAGGAACGTAACCGCGGATACGACATCCACTAGGGATTGGGGCGTCCAATGTATTTCGCCGTGTTTAGTACTGGCCCCTGGGGGTTGGCTAATTATACAGTCGCTCAAATAGATATTACTTAAAATTCTTGTTCAGTAGGTAAAACTGCATAGAAAAACCGCAACTGCCATAGTCTAGGCCGCTGCGGATAAGTACCCTAGATCTACCTCAGAGTTTTTATGGTGGGTACATGAGTGGAACTGTCTTTTGGTAGATCTATAGGCTACTATATACCTAACTATTCTGCGGCAAGCTAGATTATGGCAGTTGACGTTTTTCTGTAGTTTTACCTTCTTAAGAAGAATTTAAAGTAATCCTTTTTCGAACTGGATATTGGTACGGCAGCCGTACCCCGATCTCGGTAGATATTGGTACGGCAGTGAATTGCGCATGCGGGAACCCTTGTTTACCGCCTCACGCATATCCAAAGACTATATACTGAAGTATATACACAGTCTTTGGGCAGTGACAGCAAGAAAAATGGTGACGGAACAGCATGAACGGCGGAATAATACATTAGTTTTCGCCGAAAAACAGATGTTTTCAGGCTTTAACGAGCTGAAGAAAGCCATAGACATCTATGAAGACTCAAACTTTCAAAAATTGGGTAATTCATGGTATATACGTAGGTCACGAACGATCGAATCGGCCCTGAAAAGAATTCCGAAGAGGAGATTCAAAGAGGATTATACATAAATACACTACCATCGTACCTTTGGTGACTTTCTCGGCCCTTTATTCTGCCCAACATTGGCAGTTGCAAGGGCCGTTATAAACTTTACAATATTCTTTTAATTCACTTCATTGGGTATATTGCAGCTGTCGGAGAAGACGATAGAATTTACCAGGTAGGGAAATGGCAAAGTTAAACACAATTTTAGCATTATTCCATTAAAATCGGGATAATGTTTTTGTAGTACAAAAAAGCGGTACAAAATTCACAAAAGCTAAACAAACTAAAAAAGGGGGGGGGGACATTTTGCTAACAGATGTTCAAAAAGCGTGACTGTCCCACCTAAAAGCCGAACTTTGGTTTACATAATACAGTATGATTAGCAAACTGATAAACGGATACAGCTAACTGCCGTATCTACAGCAAGTCAAGAGCGCAAATACGGCACCAATGACAGAATCTGCCGTACCCTCACCGCACTATATTATTTGTACGGCAGGAAGTCTGAAATTGACGCATGCGCAATTCACTGCCGTACCAATATCTACCACGATCGGGATACGGCTGCCGTACCTATATCCTGTGCCATATTTTTTTGCCCAGCTGTAATTAACTTTTTAATTTACTACCTTTGAACTCTATCCTATGGCAGGGGGGACCCAATGGGAATGTGGGGTTTTGGGTGGGATAAAAACATGGTAGATCTAAGGCCGTATACGACGGCGAACACTGAGGCAGTGGATATTTTTCTATAGAATTTTACCTCCTGAACAAGAATTTAAAGTAATATTTATTTGGCCAGCTGTAATTAACCTGTAATTTAGCCTTGAACTCTATCCTACGGTAAGGGGGACCGATGGGAATGCGGGGTTTTGGGTGGGGTAAAACACTTGGGAGACTGATGCCTTACAACTCTATTCTACGGTAAGGGGGACTGATGGGAAAGTGGAGTTATGGGTGGGGTAAAACACTTGGGGGAAGGTTTTGCCGTGTTATTGTGTTATTTCCTCCTATAAATATTTATGACATTTGAAACATGAAATACAAGCTGAAATGAAGCGATAAATAAACTGATGATGGAGCTGTTACATAGCCAAAATCCACATGTTACTACTGCTATTACAACGCCAAATCCTACTGCACATGTGCCATGTTATAGGGGAGCTTTTGTTTCAGATTGCCTTACTTTAAGGGGGGTACCGCCCCCCTGGTCAGGTAACATGTTCTGATAGGTTAGGTTAGGTTGAGTTAGATTAGGTTGGTTAGGTTAGTATCATAACCTATATGTTACATAACTATAGGTTGTGTGAAATTTTGAATATTTTTGAAAGACATTACAAAAAGTGGAACAGTGTTTTTTGTGTAAAGTTGTAGGTGATATTTAGTGAATTATGATGCTATATCAGTGTCATTATAGGATATGCTAAAAACAGGAATTGTTATTCAGTGGGTTCAAATTTACCTATTCATATGTCTAATGTCATTAAGTCTTTCTGATCTAGCCTCCTGCCTTCTTGGAAGCCTGGTCATCAGTGTCTATTATGCTAGAAACAGGAAATTTGGTTTTGGGGGGTTCCCCCACCCCTGGTCTGTGTTTCCCAGCATTAGGAGAACACCAACAGAGATTGCAAAAATTTTTAAAGTTCAAAATAGGTGGGTCATGTTGTGCAGTTTGTTTTGGGCACAATGTGCACTCTCTCAGGTACAAAATGGAATTTGTATGCAATTTTTTCTACTTATAGGCCTACACCCTTTTATATATTTAGTTAAAAAATTCCACCATTAAACAACATTTCTGGGTGGAACTCTAATTTAGAATTTACCCACATTATAAAAGATAAGGATGTCAAGGTCTTCTGGTCTTCCCTTCCCCTCCCTTAAACTAACCTGACCTTGCCCCCTGAGCTCCCCCTCCCAGCTGACCCACAGTAACGTGAGTTGTAAGATAATGTGATTCGTAGAATAACATACAGGGATGCATTTGAACTGTAACTTCCATAAACCTAATGTAACCAAGTTATAAGGTCCTTTCCCAGAATGGGGTCACCCCCATCCTACCCTAACCTAGAGGGCTATAAATCATAACAATATAATACAGGAATTCATTTCAACCTAACCTTGCACCTTTGGTCCATGTCCATTGAGACTCCCAAAACATAATCTTATTAATTGGTAAGCAAAGCAGTAACCTAGTCTTGGGAAGCTATGGTTTGAAATTTTAATTTCATACAATCAACTTACCTGTCAGATATATACTTAGCTAAGACTCCGTCGTCCCGACAGAAATTCAAATTTCGCGCCAACTCGCTACAGGTAGGTCAGGTGATCTACCGGCCTGCCCTGGGCGGCAGGACTAGGAACCATTCCCGTTTTCTATCATATTTTCTCTGTCGCCGGTGGTATCAACATTGTTGTAATTACCTCCTGACTTAGATTCTTATTTCAACTTTTGATCATCGTTTCTCGGCTTTTTAGTGACGTATCTGGATCGTGGTTTTTGGCATTCGCTACTGTGGACTGAATTTGGACTTGCTTTTTTATTTTTCTCAGTATGTCTGACTCAAATGTGAGTGTGAGAATGTGTGTGAATGTAGGCTGCAGGGTGAGGATACCGAAGGCTTCGGTTGATCCTCACACTGTATGTCATAAATGTAGGGGGTTTAAGTGTTCTTCTACTAATACCTGTCATGAATGTGAGGGATTAAATGCAGAAGAATGGAAGACTTTAACTTCTTATTTGAAGAAGTTAGAGAGGGATAGGGTTAGACGTTTGAAAGGTGTGAGTACAAGGCCTATTGAGCCTTTTATTGACCCTATATCTAATCCTGATGAGTTGGATTCTCCCTATATGTCGACTTCACAAGCTTTACTTTCAGAATCGGCCTCTGAAATCGCCGATCTGAAGGCTACTATTCATAAGATGAAGTCCAAAATGGCGGACTTACAAGGTAAGGATAGTGAAAGTGAAATGTTCAGTGAAGTGAGTTCTCCCAGTGTTGTGGAGGGGGCGTTTGATCGTCCCTGCGACGCTCCCAGGCCTAGACCTATTCCAAGCTCCCATGCCCAGAGGAGAAGGAAAGTCGAAAGCCTTAAGGAGGTCGTGGGGAATCCCCAACGGTCAGACGTCCCTTCAGCCTCTGTTTCGATTCAGGCTGCTCAGGGCCGCTATAGAAAAAGCGTCCTGCGAGAGTGTTTCTCCTCCTCTCCCTCACCTAAACGAAGGTGGAAGGATTCGGACCTTTCTAGGCCACTGAAACGGCATTTGAGAGAACCTGAATTGGATTCAAGCCCGGAGCGCTTCTCAGATGAAGCTCCCTCGTCTATTAAAAAGGCGAAGGTGGCGTCAACGTCACCCTACATGGACGTAGCAGAACGCTTGCCTTCTACTTCTCCCCCGATTGAAGATGACGTGGGAGAAGCTTCAAGGAAAATTCTCCTGGCTGTACAAGAACAGCTAGCCTCTTTGGTGGGAGTGTTAGCGAGAGATCCTCCTCGTAAGAAGGACGTTTCGCTTCCAATCAAAAAGACTCGTCCTCTCTCTCCTGCAAAACGAGAGGCGTCTTGCAGACGTGAAGCTTCGTCTTCCAAACATACTGCAGAGGTTTCGGTTTCTAGATCGAGATCGAGGGAACCTTATGGCAGAGACGTGACGCCAGATAGACGTGAGGCGTCTTACAGGCGCGAGGCGTCATACAGAGCGTCATATAAGCGCGAGGCGCCAGCCAAGGTATTGGCGCCAGTCAGGACGCCAGTTGAGAGCGAGACGTCTTCCAGGCGCGAGGCGTCATCCAGACGTCAGCAGTCAGACAAGCGCGAGGCGTCAGCCAGAACGCTTGGTGGACGAGAAGCGTCATCCAAGCGTGAGGCGTCATCCTTTTATGGAGAGAAGCCTAGGCTTTTGGCGCCTACCAAGAAGGAAGCTTCTCTTAAAGCTCAGACTTTGAAGAGGAAGGAGTATCATTCCCTTAGTCCCTCTCCTATCAGGAGTTTGTCTCCCCCAGAGGAAAGACGTCCTGATTTGTCTACGGAGACTCCTCTAGACCCCGAGTTGGAGGAAAACTCGGAAGACGAGTATCAGGGGAGAGAAGGACTATCTAACTATAAAGTTTTGACAGCCCTGCTTCTGGAAGAATATGGAGACGATTTGACCCCTGCCGCTCCTCCTTCTCCGCGCTCTCTGTTCTCGAGCGCAAAGGCGAAGAAGTCTTCGTCTTTTCTTAGAATGAAGCCCGCCATTTCGATGAAGAGGGCTCTTCAGTCTTTAAATTCTTGGATGAAGTCGAAGAAGGAGTTGGTCAGAACGGTCTTCTGCATGCCCCCAGCGAGACTCGCTGGTAAACGGGGCATTTGGTATCAGACGGGAGAGAATATGGGCATTTCTCTTCCGTCTTCAGCAGAAGCGGACTTTTCAACCTTAGTCGATGCATCACGAAGGCAAGGTTTGAACTCTGCCCGTGTGACTTGGGGCATTTCAGAGCTGGATCATCTCCTCAAGGGACTCTTCCATGTATTAGAAGTTTTCAACTTCTTAGATTGGTCCCTTGGGGTGATGTCCAAGAAGGCCCATGATTCGGAAGGATTCGAACCAGAAGTCCTTCTGTGTATTCTGTCTTGTATTGACAAAGTGGTACAGGATGGCTCGTTTGAGATCTCCTCTTTATTTGGAGCAGGTCTTCTTAAGAAGAGGACAGACTTTAGTGCCTTTTTGACGAAAGCTGTCTCCCACTCTCATAGGGCAGCACTACTGTACTCTCCATTATCGGACTTTTTGTTTCCTTCTCAGTTAGTGAAGGACATTTCTCGTTCATTAACTGAGAAGGCGACTCAAGACCTTCTTACCCAGTCAGCAAGGAAGAAGAAACCTGCTACTGCGGCGGAAAAGAAAAGACCGAGTACATCGGTTCAGCCCTTTCGAGGTGGCCCGACCTCCAGAGCTCCCTCAAGAAGGAAGGCTCCTGAGAAGAGAGGTAGGTCTGCCTTTCGTCACTTTAAAAAGGGAAAGTGATGCTTCTCTCCTCCAAGCACCAGTAGGTGCCAGGCTCCTGGGATTTGTGGAGTCCTGGGCACGTATCAACACAGACGCTTCATCAATGTCTGTAATAAGGAAAGAATATCTTATCCCTTACCTGGACAGTCCTCCCCTGACTTCAACACCGCGGGAACTGTCAGCCAAGTACACGGAAGGATCCTGTGCTGAGGGATACTCTTCGATTGATGGTGGATCAGATGTGGGACAAGAGAGCGATAGAACTAGTACTGGATCAAAACTCCCCGGGGTTTTACAATCGGCTTTTTCTGGTTGCGAAGGCCTCGGGAGGCTGGAGACCGGTACTAGACGTCAGCTCTCTGAACAAATTTGTTCAAAAGGAGAAGTTCTCGATGGAGACTTTCACCTCAAAGGTGTAAATATCTCTCTGTATCTGGACGACTGGCTCATCAGGGCCAGATCAGAGAGAGAGTGCTTGGAGGACCTTACGTTGACATTAAACCTGATTAGATCGTTGGGATTACTCGTAAACCTCGAGAAGTCACAGCTGACCCCCAGACAGAACTTAGTCTATCTGGGGATTCAGATGGATTCTCGGGGTTTTCGAGTATTTCCTTCGCAAGAGAGAATCACAAAAGGTTTGCAGAAAGTTTCTCTCTTCTTAGGGAAGGAACAGACTTCGGTGAGGGAATGGCTAAGCCTTCTAGGGACCCTTTCCTCGCTCGAACAGTTCCTCCCACTAGGAAGGCTTCATTTACGCCCACTTCAATTCTTCCTCAAGAGGTCTTGGAGTTGGAAGACCGGACATCTTTCAGACGCCTTTCCCATTCCAGTGGAGATGAGACCGCACTTGGAATGGTGGTTACCCCCTCTGAAGGAGAACAAAGGAATCTCCCTGAAAATCCAGAACCCAGACCTAGTGTTGTACTCCGACGCGTCGGAGAAAGGTTGGGGAGCAACATTAGGCTCGAAGGAAGTGTCAGGCACCTGGGAAGCAGCACAGGTGTCTTGGCACATAAACTGCAAAGAGCTCTTCGCCGTACACCTGGCTCTGAAGAGTCTAGAACCTCTTGTTTCGAACAAAGTAGTTCAAGTAAATGTGGACAACACCACAGCACTTGCCTACATTCGGAAACAAGGAGGGACTCACTCCTCGTTCCTCTACGAACTTGCAAAAGATCTTCTACTTTGGACGTCTCAGAGGAACATCTCCCTGCTTACAAGGTTTGTTCAGGGAGAAAGGAATGTGAGGGCGGACAGGCTCAGCAGGAGAAACCAGGTCCTTCACACAGAGTGGACCCTACACAAAGATGTGTGTCAAGATCTCTGGTCTCTTTGGGGGACTCCTCATGTGGATCTCTTCGCCACGTTCATCTCCAAAAGGCTGGCAGTCTTTTGCTCGGTCGTGGAAGACCCCAGAGCTCTGATAGTAGACGCCTTCCTGCTAGACTGGTCTCACGTAGACGTCTACGCTTTTCCTCCATTCAAAATCCTGGGACTAGTGCTGAAAAAATTTGTGGCTTCAAAGGGGACAAGGATGACATTGATAGCCCCCTTTTGGCCGGCACAAGACTGGTTCACGGAGGTGGTGTAGTGGATGGTAGATTTTCCCAGATCCCTCCCAAGAAGGATGGATCTTCTCAAACAGCCACACTTCCAGAGGTATCATCAAAACCTCCCCGCTCTCGCTCTGACTGCCTTTCGACTATCGAAAGACTCGTCAGAGCGAGAGGGTTTTCTCGTAAAGTTGCAAGCGTGATCGCGAGAGCCCGCAGAACCTCCACTAGACAAGTATATCAGTCCAAGTGGGAGGTTTTTAGAAGGTGGTGCAGAACTAAGAAGTTGTCCTCCTCCACTACCTCTGTAGCGGAAATTGCAGATTTCCTTCTATTGCTGAGAGAAGAATCTCATCTAGCTGTATCCACAATAAAGGGATACAGAAGTATGCTTTCGGCAGTCTTCAGGAATAGAGGATTAGATCTGGCAGATAAAAAGGATCTCCACGATCTCATAAGATCCTTTGAGACTACGAAGTCTAAGGAACCGGTCCCTCCTAACTGGAACCTAGACGTGGTACTCAAGTTCCTGTCATCCGAAAGGTTCGAACCTCCTCATCTGGCGTCGTTTCGAAAAATCACTAGGAAATGCCTATTCCTATTATCTTTAGCTACGGCAAAGAGAATTAGTGAATTACATGCTCTGGAGGATAAAGTTGGATTCAAGGGAGACTCGGCTATTTGCTCGTTTAAAACCCTGTTTTTAGCTAAAAACGAGAATCCCACGAATCCCTGGCCTAAGTCCTTCGAGGTTAAAGGCTTATCGAGTCTCGTAGGCAGAGAAGCAGAGAGGTCTCTATGTCCTGTAAGAGCTCTAAAATTCTACCTTCAGAGAAAACACCAGATGGGAGGCTCTAGACAAGGTCTTTGGTGCGCGGTAAAAGACCCCACAAGACTCATGTCCAAGAATGCTCTTGCATTCTTTGTGAGAAACGTCATTACAGACGAGCATAAGTTCTGTTCTGACGAAGAGTTCCGACTGTTGAGAGTGAAAGCTCATGAAGTGAGAGCAGTAGCGACGTCTCTCTCGTTTCAAAAGAATATGTCACTTAGAAACATCATAGATACGACATTTTGGAGATGCAACTCGGTATTTGCATCTCATTACTTGAGAGACGTTCGTGTGACCTATGAGAAATGTTTTTCTCTGGGTCCTTTCGTATCGGCGGATACGATCCTGGGTATGGGAGCCAACACCAATCCTTAAGTATATACTTACCTTCTTCTTAGATATGTTCTAGAGTCTCTTCTAACAAAAAGGACTTGGTGCCGCACGGGCGGCCGTCTCTGTTGTTCAGTAAGAAACTCTTGTGATATCTGATTAGATGAGTATAAAATTTTTTTTTTGAAATTTATGTATGTGTGCGTATTGTGCTTTTTGAGTTATGGTTGTTGTGAAGAGTCCGGGGGATAACTCGGAACAATCTTTATTTCTAACATGTGGTTAGGATCAGGTGGTCAGGATTGGTTGTATGCTCCTTCATAAGGTGTATTGTCATATAAGTGGATCAGCACCCATTGACAAAGTCCTTTCAGGCTCTGCCGAGTAAGCGGATAAGACCCCATCGGGAGACCCACAAGAACTCTTGGCCATAGATCATATATCTCGCTAAAGTTTCTTGAGGTGATGCAGACTACTGGGCAAACACCCACGAAGTCTACCACCTATCAGGTAGGAACCAAGGTTTTATTTATACCTACAACATATGTTGTTTACCTGTCTATTCCAGAATTAGCTGTCTCTTACCCTCCACCAAAGGGTGCCAATCAGCTAAGTATATATCTGACAGGTAAGTTGATTGTATGAAAATGATATTGTTATGATACAATAAAGTTTCATACATACTTACCTAGCAGATATATACGATTATGGCCCACCCAGCCTCCCCGCAGGAGACAGGTGGAAGAGAGAAAATATGATAGAAAACGGGAATGGTTCCTAGTCCTGCCGCCCAGGGCAGGCCGGTAGATCACCTGACCTACCTGTAGCGAGTGGCGCAAAATTTGAATTTCTGTTGCGGACGACGGAGTCTTAGCTAAGTATATATCTGCCAGGTAAGTATGTATGAAACTTTATTGTATCATAACAATATCATATTCTGATGTTAAGCCATCTTTTGTTTGAGGCCATCTTGAAAGAGAACCATTTTATTGTCAGAACATTGAAATTCACAATATATACCAGTATGTATTTTCACATAAGTGACTTACCAAACAACTACATAGCTGAAAGCTTTCTTACCTGGCAATTGAAAATTCAAATTTCCTGGCACCGAATTCACTGTTATCGTTTGTGTAGGTGATACAGGTGCCGCCCACTTCCGGGAATTCCCGGTACTGCTGAGCTAACTACCGTCAATTTGTTTTCTGCCGCTCAGGGGGTAACACCTGTGGGTTTTTTTGTTTGCAGTCAACTATCGTTGCCATTTTGGATTTAGTTCATTTGGTGATGTACAATTGCTTGGTAGTTTTTTGCCGATTAGCTGTTTTGTTAGATTCCAGTCATCTAGGAATTAAGTTATCATGTTGGACTCTAGTTCGTCATCAGTTAGGTTTTGCAGTGATGGCTGCAAAACTAGAATGCCTAAGTTGTGTTACAATCCGCACACGAGGTGTGTTAAATGTAGGGGGGAGCTTTGCAGTAGGGACTTAACATGTACCGAATGTCAAGATTTAGATGAGCAAGGGTGGAAGAATTTTTCAGCTCATTAAGATAAAATAGAGAAGATTAGAAAGAGGAAGGCAGCCATTAGAGCAGATAATAAGCCTAGAATTGAATCAACTCCTTTGCCTTTAGAGACAAAGAAATTTTTTCTTCACCTCTTTTATCGAATATCTCTCCGATTGATAGCCCTCCTACTTCTCTTTACCTATGTCTCCTGTCCAGATACCCCTAGCTTCCGATCTTAACACCATCGCCATATTAGAGTCTATAAATGGACAAGAAGTTTGATATTTTAGCTAAATCCGTCATGGATTTACGTTTGTCCTTCCGAACTTTCGCAGAGAAAAGTGAGAATGATAAGTGCAGTGTTGTACAGCGTGTCAGTGCTGTGTCCGAGGAGGCGGCTACCCATCCCCCCAGTTCTCCTAGACGAAGGTCACTGTCCCGCTCCCCCGCACACGGGAGAAGACATACCGGAGATCGAAGGGAGACTGGAGGGGTTTGCCTACGGGTAGTCGTCGACTTGCGGTCGTCGACTAAACACCACTGGAAAGGTGTTGAAGAGAGTGGTGCGCAGTTGTGGTCTGACTCGGATGTGCCGTCGCCAGATAAAAGGCAACAAGTTTGAAGTGGATCAGTCTCACGCCCGTTGAAAAGACGTGCTATTTTTCCGGATAGTATGCCTCCGCCTCTGAATAAGTCGAGAGAGCAGTGGAGTCCCCATCCATCCTGCAGTTTCACACCTGCTCTAGATTTTCAGGAGCCTTACCAGTCATCAGAGAACGTTTCGCCGTCTGGAGACGGGATCGAGCTTGCGCGCTGAGAAACAGACGCATTTTCTCGCTATCGATTCCCCCTCACGTGGTGTCAAAAGGAGTTTCGACTCACTCGCCTCTCATGGCTCGTAGCCCTTCGCCTACTATCCGTTCGTCTTTAAAGCAGAGCCATCGACTTTGACTTCAACTAAGGAAGTAGAGAAGACTTGTACGCAAGGAGATGATGTTCATTTGCATCCCTTCAAGTAACAGCTCCAGGAATTATTGGGTTTTCGGAAGAAAGCGACAACCCCTTAAGTAGAGGAAGATTGGGCTTTGTCAGTTCTTTCAGAGAACGAAGATACAGAGGAGTCAAAATCTTCGTCCGCTTATTCCAGTCTGTTGAGGTACCTTCTGGTAACATACCCAGATTGTTTTGAGCTAACGTCTCCTTCGTCCCCTCCGTCAATGTTTGTAAAGGACAGAAAAGCGCCATCTACAGGATTACCGAAGCTTGTCCTGTCTCAGTTAGCAAAGAGAGCTTTCAAGGAAGCAGACGAATGGCTGGCAAAGAAACGGGATTTCAGCAAAGTCTCTTTTGCCTACCCCCCTTCAAAGTCGCAAAATAAGGCGTACAAGTTCTACGCGATGGGAAAAGTTCCTTCCTTGAGAGTGTCTGCTTCTTCTCAAGGGGACTTCTCCGGACTAGTAGATGTGAACAGAAGAGCATCTTTTTCGGATGTGAAGATCAGATTTCCTTCGCCTGATTTTGATCACCTGATATGCAATGTATTTAAGGTGATAGAGGTTTTTAGTTTTCTTGAATGGACCATCGCTGCTCTGGCTAGGAAGATTGAAGAGTGTCAGTCCCTAGGAGAAGAGTTCTCGTCGGACTGGCTTAACGTTTTGTCCTGCGCGGACGAAGTGGTGAGAGATGGTTCGGGGGAGCTGGCCGTACTCTTCACGATGGGAATCTTCAAGAAGAGAGAGCTGTGGTGTCATTTTGCTTGCAGGGGAGTTACAACGAACCAGAAATCGGCTTTGATGTTCTCACCTTTGTGCAAATCCCACCTGTTACCAGAGCAGACAATTCTACAAGTATTATCAGACGTAGAGAAAAAGTCAAGAAACGATTTATTGACGCAGTCAGCTAGACACCCCAGGGATCCCCCTGTCACAGGAGCTAAGGCTTCTCCTTTGCAGAAGCACCCCTTTCGAGGTGGCAAGACCAGGTGGCAGAATAGACCAAGAACCAATTTATGCCCTCCCGTCAACCACCAGAAAACCTCCCTTCAAGCCATCAGACAAGTGATCGGGAGGTCCTTCATGCACCTGTAGGAGCGAGAGACTAGTATTCATTTTGGGAGGAATGGAGTCGAGAGAGGAGCAGAACGGTGGGTAGTTCAGGTTTTGAGAGAAGGCTACACGATCCCATTTGTGCAAGACCCGCCGCTATCCTATGTACCCATCTGCTTGACAGTATACTCAAAGGGATTGGGGAGAGCTTTGGCATTAGCCAATGAAGTAGAAGTGCTCATCAACAAGAAAGTCATTGAAGAAGACACAGACAAGAACTCCCCTGGCTTTTACAACCGACACTTCGTAGTCCCCAAAGCATCAGGGGACTGGGGGCCTGTATTAGACCTGAGTGAGTTGAATGTCTTCGTTCAAAAGACGAAGATTCAGATGGAAACCAGTCAGTCAGTGATGTCAGCCCTTCAACCGAACGACTGGCTGGTGTCTCAACATGAAGGACGCATACTTTCATGTCCCCATGCATCGGGAATCCAAGAAGTTTCTGAGGTTCATCTTCAAAAGGAGGGTGTTCCAATTCACAGCCCTCTGCTTCGGACTATCTACAGCTCCCCAAGTATTCACTCGAATTCTTGCTCCTCTAGGAATTTGGCTGCACCTAATGGAAATAAATGCAGAATTTTACTTAGACGACTGGCTTCTGAGGTCAAAATCCAGTCACCAGTGTGGGAAGGACTTGCAAATGACATTGAACCTGACTCAACAATTGGAAATTAAGATAAACATCAAGAAGTCCCAATTGCCTCTGACACAGAGGATTCCATATTTAGGGATAATTCTAGACAGTCTAGCTTTTCGGGCTTTTCTCTCCCTGAAGAGGATAGAATAATTTCTCTCAACAGTCCAAGAGTTCCCAGTACGTCCATCGTACTCCGCACGGGATTGGATGAGCATCCTTGGGACCCTTGCGTCAGTGGAAGGTTTTGTAAGCTTAGGTCACCTCCACATGAGACCACTCCAGTTCTTCTTAAGAGTAAACTGGAACCGGAAGACACAACCGGACTCGCTGGTCTTTTCCGTGACAGAAGAGATAAAAACAAATCTTTGATGGTGGTTGTCATAGGAGAGACTCCAAGAAGTATTTTCTCTCATAAAGTCAAACCCTAACCTAGAATTCTACTCGGACGCATCGGACAAAGAATGGGGAGCTTTAATAGGGAACAAGAGAACGGCAGGTCTTTGGACAGAACAGGAGAAGGACCTACACATAAATGTCAAAGAGTTAAAAGCGATTCTTTTGGGACTGCAAGTTTTTGCCCCTCTAATCACTGGAAGAAAGGTAGAGATCTTCTCGGACAACACAACGACACTTTCTTATGTCAGGAAACAGGGAGGGACTCATTCCTTTTCCCTCTACAAAGTAGCAGAAGTTCTCCTCCCATGGGCAAACAAACACAAAGTTTCGCTCTTCCCGAGGTTCGTACATTGGAAGATGAACGTTTTAGCAGATGAACTAAGCCGCTTGAAACAGGTCCTGTCCACGAAATGGACACTAAACGAGAAAGTATGTCAAGATCTGTAGAAGTTGTGGCGAAAACCCTCGATAGATCTTTTCACCACATCAAGAAACAATCATCTCTCGATTTTCTGTTCCCCGGTTCCGGACCCGCGAGCATGGAGAACAGATGCTATGCTCCTGAATTGGACAGCCTCGACGTATATGCATTTCCCACCTTCGGAATGTTGAGAGAAGTCATTAACAAGATTCAATTGCTCCAGAGTGTGACGATGACTCTAGTTGCTCCATTCTGGCCCAGGAAAGAATGGTTCCTGGACTAACTAGAGCTTCTAGTGGACTTCCCCAGGCTCCTTTCACAAAGTCCACGTCTGCTCAAACAACCCCACTTCGACCGGTATCACCAAAGATTATCCGCACTGCCCCTGACAGGATTGATTGGTCAGGAACCTTGTCAGAGCAAAAGGTTTTTTGCAAAGAGTGGGAGAAGCTATTGCGAGATGTAGAAGAACCTCTTCTGCAAAGTGATCGAAGTGGACAATCTTTAGGCAATGGTGTACACAAAATCGCATCTCTTCTTCTAAAACCACTATAGCTGAAATCACAGATTTCCTTTTATACCTGAAGGACTCTAGAAAGCTTTCGACGTCCACGATTAAAGGTTATAGATCGATGCTGTTGTCAGTTTTTAAACATGGAGGCCTCGACATCTCGAAAGACCAGAACATCAGTGACCTGGTCAAATCGTTCGAGTCTTCTAAAGCAGCTAAGTCGGACTTGGTCGACTGTAACTGGGATGTGGTGCTGAACTGGCTTTCCTTGCAAAGAACGAGGACCCTTCGAACCCCTGGCCTTGGATCTTTTATCAAGAACTTGACGGACATAGTGGGATCGGAAGATGAAGAACAGTCTTTTTGCCCTGTCAGAGCTATTAAACACTACTTGTTTAGGACAGAAAAATTAAGAGGAAACTCAGATCGTATCTGGTGTTCAGTGAGAGATCCCTCACGTCCTCTTTCCAAGAACGCTATTTCGTTCTTCTTGAGGAATCTGATTCCAGAAGCTTACATTTTCTAGATCAGACTCTTCGGGTACTGAAGGCAAAAGCACATGAGATTCGTCCAGTTACAACTTCATTGGTTTTTAGACATAACATGTCACTATCCACCGTTCTGCAATCGACGTTTTGGAGGTCGAAATCGGTGTTCACGTCACATTATCTGAAAAATGTAGAGACCGTTTTTGAAAATGGTTCCAGATTGGGACTATTGTCGGTGGGGGGCATGGTGTTGGGAAAGTGGGAAAGGAAGCATAGGGGGACCCCTTTATTATCTCCTTGGTTTCATACAATCAACTTACCTGTCAGATATATACATAGCTAAGACTCCGTCGTCCCCGACAGAAATTCAAATTTCGCGCCACTCGCTACAGGTAGGTCAGGTGATCTACCGGCCTGCCCTGGGCGGCAGGACTAGGAACCATTCCCGTTTTCTATCATATTTTCTCTGTCGCCGGTGGTATCAACATTGTTGCTATTACCTCCTGACTTAGATTCTTATTTCATCCTTTGATCATCGTTTCTCGGCTTTTTGGTGACGTATCTGGATCGTGTTTTTGGCATTCGCTACTGTGGACTGATTTTGGACTTGCTTTTTGGAATTTTCTCAGTATGTCTGATTCAAATGTGAGTGTGAGAATGTGTGTGAATGTAGGCTGCAGGGTGAGGATACCGAAAGCTTCGGTTGATCCTCACACTGTATGTCGTAAATGTAGGGGGTTTCAGTGTTCTGCTACTAATACTTGTCATGAATGTGAGGGATTAAATGCAGAAGAATGGAAGACTTTAACTTCTTATTTGAAGAAGTTAGAGAGGGATAGGGTTAGACGTTTGAAAGGTGTGAGTACAAGGCCTATTGAGCCTTTTATTGATCCTTATTCGAATCCTGATGAGTTGGATTCTCCCTATTTGTCTAATTCACAAGCTTTACTTTCGGAATCGGCCTCAGAAATCGCCGATCTGAAAGCTACAATTCAGCAGATGAAGTCCAAAATGGCAGACTTACAAGGTAAGGCTAGTGAAAGTGAACATTACAGTGAAGTGAGTTCTCCCAGTGTTGTGGAGGGGGCGTTTGATCGTCCCTGCGACGCTCCCAGGCCTAGACCTCTTCCAAGCTCCCATGCCCAGAGGAGAAGGAAAGTCGAAAGCCTTAAGGAGGTCGTGGGGAATCCCCAACGGTCAGACGTCCCTTCAGCAGGCTCTGTTTCGTTGCAGGCTGCTCAGGGGCGCTTTAGAAAAAGCGTCCTGCGTGAGTGTTTCTCATCCTCTCCCTCTCCCTCACCTAAACGAGGGTGGAAGGAGTCGGATCTATCTAGGCCTCTGAAACGGCATTTGAAAGAACCTGAATTGGATTCGAGCCCGGAGCGTTTCTCAGATGAAGCTCCCTCGTCTATTAAAAAGGCGAAGGTGGCGTCAGCGTCACCCGACGTGGACGTGGAAGAACGCTTTACTACTCCTTCTCCCCCGATTGTAGATGACGTGGGAGAAGCTTCAAGGAAGATTCTCTTGGCAGTACAGGAACAACTAGCCTCTTTGGTGGAGTGTTAGCGAGGGATCCTCCTCGTAGAAGGACGTTTCGCTTCCAATCAAGAAGTCTCGTCCTCTCTCCCCTGCAAAGCGAGAGACGTCATGCAGACGTGAAGCTTCCAAACGTTCCGCAGAGGCGTCGGTTTCGAGAGCGAGATCGAGGGAACCTTTCGGCAGACACGTAACGCCAGATAGACGTGAGGCGTCTTATAGGCATGAAGCGTCATTTAAAGCTTCTTATAAGCGCGAGGCTCCAACCAAGGTATTGGCGCCAGTTAGGACGCCAGTTGAGAGCGAAGCGTCTTCCAGGCGCGAGGCGTCATCCAGACGTCAGCAGCCAGACAAGCGGGAGGCGTCAGCCAGGACGCTTGGCGGACGAGAAGCGTCATCCAAGCGGGAGGCGTCATCCAATTATGGAGAGAAGCCTAGGCTGTTGGCGCCTTCCAAGACTATTAAAGCTGTGAAGAGGAAGGAATATCATTCCCTTAGCCCCTCTCCTATCAGGAGTTTGTCTCCCCCAGAGGAAAGACGTACTGATTTGTCAGCGGAGACTCATCTAGACCCCGAGTTAGAAGTAAACTCGGAGGACGAGTATCAGGGAAGAGAAGGACTGTCGAACTATAAAGTTTTGACAGCCTTGCTTCTAGAAGAATATGGAGACGACTTGACCCCTGCTGCTCCTCCTTCTCCACGCTCTCTTTTCTCGAGTGCAAAGACGAAGAAGTCTTCGTCTTTTCTTAGAATGAAGCCCGCCATTTCGATGAAGAGGGCTCTTCAGTCATTAGACTCATGGATGAAGTCGAAGAAGGAGTTGGTAAGAACGGTCTTCTGCATGCCCCCAGCGAGACTAGCTGGTAAAAGAGGCATTTGGTATCAGACGGGAGAGAATATGGGCATTTCTCTTCCGTCTTCGACAGAAGCGGACTTTTCGACCTTAGTTGACGCTTCTCGTAGACAAGGTTTGAACTCTGCCCGTATAACTTGGGGCATTTCAGAACTGGACCATCTCCTCAAGGGACTCTTCCATGTATTGGAATTTTCAACTTCTTAGATTGGTCCCTTGGGTGATGTCCAAGAAAGCCCATGATTCTGAAGGACTCGAACCAGAAGTCCTTCTGTGTATTTTGTCTTGTATAGACAAAGCGGTTCAGTATGGCTCGGTTGAGATCTCCTCTTTATTTGGAGCAGGTCTTCTTAAAAAGAGGACAGTTTATAGTGCCTTTTTGACCAAAGTGGTCTCCCACTCTCAGAGGGCAGCGCTCCTGTACTCTCCTTTGTCAGACTTTTTGTTCCCTTCTCAGTTGGTGAAGGACATTTCTCGTTCATTAACTGAGAAGGTGACTCAAGACCTTCTGACTCAGTCAGCAAGGAAGAGAAACCTGCTACTGCAACGGACAAGAAAGGACCGAGTACATCAGTTCAGCCCTTTCGAGGTGGCCCGACCTCCAGAGCTCCCGCAAGAAGGAAGGCTCCTGAGAAGAGAGGTAGGTCTGCCTTTCGTCCCTTTAAAAAGGGAAAGTGATGCTTCTTTCCTCCAAGCACCAGTAGGTGCCAGGCTCCTGGGATTTGTGGAGGCCTGGGCACTTATAAACGCAGACGCTTCATCGATGTCTGTAATAAAGAAGGGATATCGTATCCCTTTCATGAACACTCCTCCCCTAACGTCAACACCGCGGGAACTAACAGCCAAGTACAAGGATCCTGTGCTGAGGGATACACTTCGATCGATGGTGGATCAGATATGGGACAAGAGAGCGATAGAACTAGTACTGGATCAAAACTCCCCGGGGTTTTACAATCGGCTTTTTCTGGTTGCGAAAGCCTCGGGAGGCTGGAGACCAGTACTAGACGTCAGCTCTCTGAACAAATTTGTTCAGAAGGAGAAGTTCTCGATGGAGACTTCTGCCTCAGTTCTTGCGTCAATGCGACAAGGAGATTGGATGGTGTCTCTGGATCTCCAGGACGCCTATTTTCACTTCCCTCGATCCACCCTTCATCGAAGAAGTACCTCCGTTTCATGACGGGGGGAAGGATCTTTCAGTTCAGAGCCTTGTGTTTCGGCCTTTCCACAGCTGCTCAGGTCTTCACAAGCCTGATGAAGAATGTGGCGAGGTTTCTTCACCTCAAAGGAGTAAATATCTCTCTGTATCTGGACGACTGGCTCATCAGGGCCAGATCAGAGAGACATTGCTTGGAGGACCTTACGTTAACTTTAGACCTGATCAGATCGTTGGGATTACTCGTAAACCTCGAGAAGTCGCAGCTGACCCCCAGACAGAACTTAGTCTATCTGGGGATTCAGATGGATTCTCGGGGTTTTCGAGTATTTCCTTCGCAAGAGAGAATCGCAAAAGGTTTGCAGAAAGTCTCTCTCTTCTTAAGGAAGGAACAGACGTCGGCGAGGGAATGGCTGAGCCTTCTAGGGACCCTTTCCTCGCTCGAACAGTTCTTCCCGCTAGGAAGACTTCATTTACGTCCGCTTCAATTTTTCCTCAAGAGGTCTTGGAGCTGGAAAACAGGACATCTTTCAGACGCCATTCCCATTCCAGTGGAGATAAGACCGCACTTGGAATGGTGGTTGCCCCATCTGAAAGAGAACAAAGGGATCTCTCTAAAAATCCAGAACCCAGACCTAGTGTGTACTCCGACGCGTCGGAGAAAGGTTGGGAGGCAACATTAGGCTCGAAGGAGGTGTCAGGCACCTGGGAAACAGCGCAGGTGTCTTGGCACATAAACTGCAAAGAGCTCTTCGCCGTACACCTGGCTTTGAAGAGTCTAGAACCTCTTGTTTCGAACAAAGTAGTTCAAGTAAATGTGGACAACACCACAGCACTCGCCTACATTCGGAAACAAGGAGGGACTCACTCCTCGTTCCTTTACGAACTTACAAGAGATCTTTTACTTTGGACGTCTCAGAGGAACATCTCCCTTCTTACAAGGTTCGTTCAGGGAGAAAAGAATGTGAGGGCGGACAGGCTCAGCAGGAGGAACCAGGTCCTTCACACAGAGTGGACCCTACACGAAGAGTGTCAAGATCTCTGGTCTCTGTGGGGGACTCCTCATGTGGATCTCTTCGCCACGTTCATCTCCAAAAGGCTGGCAGTCTTTTGCTCGGTCGTGGAAGACCCCAGAGCTCTTATGGTAGATGCCTTCCTGCTGGACTGGTCTCACGTAGACGTCTACGCTTTTCCTCCATTCAAAATCCTGGGACTAGTGCTGAAAAAGTTTGTGGCTTCAAAGGAGACGAGGATGACATTGCAATAGCCCCCCTTTGGGACCGGCTCAAGACTGGTTCACGGAGGTGGTGGAGTGGATCGTAGACTTTCCCAGATCCCTACCAAGAAGGATGGATCTTCTCAAACAGCCACACTTCAAGAGGTATTATCAAAACCTCCCCGCTCTCGCTCTGACTGCCTTTCGACTATCGAAAGACTCGTCAGAGCGAGAGGGTTTTCTCGCAAAGTTGCAAGCGCGATCGCGAGAGCCCGCAGAACCTCCACTAGACAAGTATATCAGTCCAAGTGGGAGGTTTTTAGAAGGTGGTGTAGAACTAAGAAGTTGTCCTCCTCCACTACCTCTGTAGCGGAAATTGCGGATTTCCTTCTATTCCTGAGAGAGAAATCTCATCTAGCTGTATCCACAATAAAGGGATACAGAAGTATGCTCTCGGCAGTCTTCAGGAATAGAGGATTAGATCTGGCAGATAACAAGGATCTCCACGATCTCATAAGGTCCTTTGAGACTTCAAAGTCTAAGGAACCGGTCCCTCCTAACTGGAACCTAGACGTGGTTCTCAAGTTCCTTTCATCCGAAAGGTTCGAACCTCCTCATCTGGCATCGTTTAGAGACATCACCAGAAAATGCCTATTCCTATTATCTTTAGCTACGGCAAAGAGAATTAGTGAATTACATGCTCTGCAGGATAAAGTAGGATTCAAGGGAGACTCAGCTATTTGCTCGTTTAAGACCCTGTTTTTAGCTAAAAACGAGAATCCCACGAATCCCTGGCCTAAGTCATTCGAAGTAAAAGGCATATCGAGTCTCGTAGGCAGAGAAGCAGAGAGGTCTCTATGCCCTGTAAGAGCTCTGAAATTCTACCTTCAGAGGAAGCATCAGATGGGAGGCTCTATGCAAGGTCTTTGGTGCGCGGTAAAAGACCCCACAAGACTGATGTCCAAGAATGCTCTGGCATTCTTTGTGAGAAACGTCATTACAGACGCGCATAAGATCTGTCCTGACGAAGAGTTCCGACTGTTAAAAGTGAAAGCTCATGAAGTGAGAGCAGTAGCAACGTCTCTCTCGTTTCATAAGAATATGTCGCTTAAAAACATCATAGATACGACATTTTGGAGATGCAACTCAGTATTTGTATCTCATTACTTGAAAGACGTTCGTGTGACCTATGAGAAATGTTTTTCTCTGGGTCCTTTCGTATCGGCGGATACGATCCTGGGTACAGGAGCCGACACCAATCCTTAAGTATATACTTTCCTTCTTTTTAGATATGGTCTGGAGTCTCTTCTAACAAAAAGGACTTGGTTTAGCACGGGCGGCCGTCTCTGTTGTTCAGTAAGAGACTCTTGTCATATCTAATTAGATGAGTATAAAATTTTTTTTGAAAATTATGTATGTGTGCGTAGTGTGTTTTTTGAGTTATGGTTGTTGTGAAGAGTTCGGGGATAACTCGGAACAATCTTTATTTCTAACATGTGGTTAGGATCAGGTGGTCGGGATTGGTTGTGTGCTCCTTCATAAGGTGTATTGTCATATAAGTGGATCAGCACCCATTGACAAAGTCCTTTCAGGCTCTGCCGAGTAAGCAGATAAGACCCCTTCGGCAGACCCACAAGAACTCTTGGCCATAGATCATATATCTCGCTAAAGTTTCTTGAGGTGATGCAGACTACTGGGCAAACACCCACGAAGTCTACCACCTATCAGGTAGGAACCAAGGTTTTATTTATACCTACAACATATGTTGTTTACCTGTCTATTCCATGAGTAGCTGTCTCTTACCCTCCACCAAAGGGTTGCCAATCAGCTATGTATATATCTGACAGGTAAGTTGATTGTATGAAAATGATATTATTATGTTACAAAAAAGTTTCATACATACTTACCTGGCAGATATATACAATTAAAGGCCCACCCAGCCTCCCCGCAGGAGACAGGTGGAAGAGAGAAAATATGATAGAAAACGGGAATGGTTCCTAGTCCTGCCGCCCAGGGCAGGCCGGTAGATCACCTGACCTACCTGTAGCGAGTGGCGCGAAATTTGAATTTCTGTCGGGGACGACGGAGTCTTAGCTATGTATATATCTGCCAGGTAAGTATATATGAAACTTTATTGTAACATAACAATATAATTTTTTAAGGTTGTGGAGTTGTTGGGAAGCCTGTGGGTACACTGTTATGGTTAGGGTACGGTAATGGTTTTTAGTGTTGGTGATACTTCTGTGGTTTATCTGGTCCTGGCCCAGGGCAAGGGCAAAATTTTAATTTTGTTAACCATCGGTGAACCTCCATGGTTACAAAATCCCACCATTAGTAGGGACGACCCTGGCTACTACTGCCACGTCTCCTACAAGTGATGAGAACGCCAACCAGAGGCAGTATTCACCTGCAGCTGCTCTCTCACCAGTTAAGGTACTGCAAACATTATTTATAATGTGAGCACATTATTGCTGTCTTTTCATAAGCTGTCCATATACCCACCATCTGGGTAATATGGATTCAGCTATGTAGTTGTTTGGTAAATCACCTATGTGAAAATGATATTTTTACTATAAAGTAAGCTCTCACATACACTTAACAAACAATTACATAATCAGAGCCCTCTCTCCTCCCCACAGATGGACGTTGTGGCTCAATGAATTGATGGTAGTTAGCTCAGCAGTACCGAAAGTGGGCAGGACCTGTATCATCTACACGAACAATAACAGCGCGGTCAGCGCCAGGAAATTTGAATTTTCGACTGCCAGGTAAGAAAGCTTACAGCTATGTAATTGTTTGGTAAGTATATTTGAAACCGTATTTTATAATAAAAATATCATGTTTATAACTAACCTTATAATTTTTCTTCTTGTTTAAAACTGTATACTGATTGCTTTTCCTTTCTCAGTGCTTTATTTTATCAGATATCTTTGTTTTTTATTAATATTTTGGTCCAAAGTAAAAAAAAACGTCTCAATGAATGAGGGATGCAAAAATATTAAAAAATACAGCATGATAATTGAATAAATTTTAATGCACTAATATTGTGCTAAAAGAACTGATATAGCTGACCTTTTTAAAATTATTTGTTAACCTTGTAGTTTTCTTGCAACCCAATAATCATGAGTCTTAACTTCAGTCATTTAAAGTTTGCTGAGATGGATATTGTACACAGTTGTTACCTCTTCTCAAAGTGCGATAGACCATCACCAAAAGTTACCACTTCTTTTGTCCTCCATCTCTCTCTCAGATGGTTTACATTCATACATAATATGTTTTGTAATTTTGCTTGCTCCTTGCCCAAGAAACAGCATAAATAGTTAAAAAATTAACTGTTATACAATGATACATTTTTTAACCATTTTTCTTAGTCATTGGAACAACTTTATGCCAGTCATTCTTTATAGGACATATTGAGAGAAACAAGAAAAAACAGAAAAGAAGAGATTTTACCCTGTTAGTGAGACTATAGAAGATATTTGCCATAGCACTAAGAAAGGCAGATTAGATGAGCGCTACAGAAGCAGAGGCATTCTTGAGCTAATGACGTTACTGTACTATAATGCAATATTTCAAGATATCCAAAGAATGTGAGATGAATGTTGGTGGTCATCAGAGATAAAGCCAAACCCTGAGTCCTTTAGGGTTTAGCATGGTAATGGAAGATGTTGACTCAGCTGCCTTGCAGCCTTGCTTTTGAGTAAAAGGCTAGGCCCACCACCAATAACTGTGGAAACTGCTGCCTTGCAGGTGGACTTTTTAGTCAAAGGCAAGGCCCATCGCCAATAACATGTTGATGACAGCAAGGGCATGCAGTCATAAAAACCCCTTTGCCAAGCAATAAACCATAGAAGATGTTGGGAGTACAGAAAGGGAAGTCCCTGGCCAGTCCTAGATGCAGATGGCACAGTATTACAGCAGAATCAGAGGGAGAGGGTATAGAAATTTTAAAAATGGAGATGAAGGGATTGACAGTCATCATAGGTAAAACAAAGCTTATGTTGACTGGAAGGGAAACTAAGAAAAAAGTACTTTTAGGAGGAAGTTGTCTCGTGAGAAAGGTGTGGCGGCCAGAACTCAGTACTATATATCAAATACATCAGATGTGAAGGGGAAAAAGATAGAGGTGGAGCATTATATGGTAGATCAGGTAGAACATTTCTGTTACCTTGGGGGCAAACTTAATTGTAAAAATTCATTTTTGAAAGGTAGTAAGAAAGAGTGTATTAACAGCTAGCGTGAAGTGGAATTAACATTCTAGACTACAGGGAAGGAAAATGGAGGAGATTTTGAACATTTGAGTACAAAATTCTATTAGTGTGTTGGGAAAATTCTAATTAAAATTAAAAATTTGTAGAGAAAAGAGACATGCAGCAGCTGGAAAAAGGCTAAGATCTTGAATATTGAGATGATTTGAACATGTGACGAGAATGGCTGAAGAATACTTAGTCAGAAAAGCAGTAATGGAACCAACAGGACAAACCTTATCACCATAGAATATTTGTATGTTGAAACTGTGTGATGGATGGGAGCGCTCTCAAATTAGGAGAATTTTTTTTTTTTCTTGCTTTGAGTGTAAATGTGTGTGCCTTCTTTTCGTTTGTCTCCCTGTCACTCTCCTTCAGATTAATTTGCTTTCTTAAGTCTTGCTGTCCAACTTCTCCAACTTCTTTTCACTGTCTTCTTTATAAAGGAGGGATTGGAGTTCAGTTCAAAGTCATTAGTAAAAGCTGTGATCTCATCAATTAGCCAATAATGTTTGGACCAGACAGGTATTAGTATGCTAGTTATATTTGTATCTCAGGAGCAGGACTGTCTTTTAGAATTTGTTGTTGTACTCCAGGGGCAGGTTGTATTTTGGGATCAGACTGGTGGCATTCTGTCTGGTTTGCCCACTAAGATGATTAGAGTGGGAATGATTGCATTTTTGCAATGCTCTGTCCTGTCAAGTTGGTGTGGTTTACACTTGAGCCACCATAATCATGTTGGTGCCATCCCTCTTGGGGGTCGGATAGGGAGTGGAATGTGAGTCAGTTCTTACCTATTTATTGCTTCCAAGTATTGTCTTGGAAGCATTGAAAAAACTCATCCATTTCACCCTCTTATTCAGAAAGCTCAGGGGTGGTTTTTTCATCTTTGACGTGCGTAAATCAGTTCAGTTTTGTTGGGTTATTCCTCCTTCAGGAATAGTACAAAGAAATAAATTAGCTGCTACAAAATGCAATTTTTTTTTATTAAAAAGACCCCACACTGTGACATGAAAAGGGCTATTAAAATTCCCGTATATCCTGAAGACATGGCAACTTAGAGTAGAATTAGGCTTCTAGGAATCTGGCTGAAACTTTTAACAGGTTTGAAATAAACCTGATGTGCCGTAGAATTAGGCATGCTAGATTAACTCAGAATTTTTTAAATGAAGCTTACCTCTCCATTGTATAGCTTTTACTTCTGTGCCAGCAGGAGTTTGACAGACTGAAAAACAAAATGAGAATGCTCAGTTGTCAACGAATATACAACTTATATCCATCTACAGTATTTCCTCACCCCCACCAGGGGACTGACAGGCACAAACTCTCTTAGCTATTCAGTCTACTGCTGTTGGCTGTTTTGATAGGACATTGTCAGATTATTGTTTGAGCTCAGTTTTCCATTAACAAATTGTTTTTTATTTTTTTGAATTTATTGGATTTTTCTTTGGATTTTGTTTGGATGTTGATGGTAACGATAGAATAAAGACCTGTAAGGTAAGAGTTGCCGTAATAATCTTTATTCCAGCTCCATTAACCCTCATGAGATATGTTAGTGAAATCCCAAGGGAAGGAGTATGCGTATTACAGTAATTTGAATGACCATTATGGAGTACTGCATGTGAATTATGGTTTAAATTAATGGTGAAACAGTGTAACGAAAGAGAGGCTGATTGTTTAAAAAAAACAGTAAAAAAGATGAGGATAAGTATGAAAAATCTTGTGCTAAAGCAGTGCATGATTTGTCACCTGCACTTTCTAATAACGTAGATAGGATTTCTGCTTCTTCTCTTTTATCTGTTGACTCCAACGAGTTTCCCAATCAGTTCAGGACGTTACATTGATAGAAATGAGTCAGATATAAGGGGTTTAAAGGGCTCGATTAATCAGTTAGACAAAGTTTCGCAGAATATCGTACCGGTGCTGGCCCCCTTCGGTGTCTAGGCTGGGTTTGGGTATTTCTCCCCAAGACAGAGGAAGGGTCAGTGCCTCAGCTTCTGGCTGGCCATGTCCTTGTCTTGCTCCCCCTGGGCCTGGAGTAACAGGTAACATTCACATGCTGGAGTGGTGTGGATCTCTGTCTGTTGTCGCCTTCCTCTGTTTGGTCTGGTGCTAGGCTTCGTTCTCTGAAGATTTGCATAGATAGAGGAAAGAAAAGTATAGTAGTCGCCTGTCATCTTCCCTGTCATCTTCCCATCATTCAAACTTCACAGCATCAGGACATTTTAGTAGGAGTGATACTTCTTTTCTCTCTCTGATAATATTGTTAGAGTGAATGATGGTAAAGCTTCGGATCATTCATGATCTAAGACTTTTGTTACAGATCTTTTAGTTTTTAGAGAAGTTTCTAGAGCTGCTTCTGCATCCCGTGTTTCTTCAGCTAAGCAGGTGTGTGTCACATGGTTGTTAACACACCATTCTCCTGCAGTTAGTGTAGTTGTGCGTCTTTCACTGCAATGCCACGAGCCTTTGCGCCTCTCTCATTTGCAGTCTGCCTTTTCAAAGGTTTCTTCTTCTGATGGTGAAAGCACAAGTTACCACTCACATTTGCCTGTTAAGCAGTCATGTTTTGATAGTCGCCACTCTTGCTCTCCCATGTGTCACACTCCCTTGAACAGCATGTGGCTTCTTATTCTTGTCTTGAGAGGGATGCTTTAGGTAATCAAGTTTTTGCTGGCAGTGGGGCTTCTGAGTTTTTGCAGGCAGTGAGCCTTCTCAGTTTTTGCCTTAAGACACTACTTCTCCAATCAGATTCCCCGGCTAAGCACACTTACATTTCAGTAGTTTTAGATTCCTGTTGTTCAGGAAGTGCATCATTATTCGGAAAGTTTTCCCAATCAGAGTTAGTTTTAAGTTGTTTACTTGATAACTGTTCAACTGCCTCAGTTTCTGCCTGTTGAGTCAGAGAAAGCTGTTTCGTTGGCAGTAGCAAAGGAGGAGCTGCTTTTCCACCTTTACTCACGGTAGTCTTAGCACTGGTTTCTAAGAAGCTTGTCGATACAATTAGTGGTGAAACCCTCTTCTCCTGCGTCTTTGTTGTCAGTTTCTGTGATTGATGTGAGGCGAGGTACGAATAAGATTCTGCGTTTATGGATTACTACTTTATTTACAAAACATTCACACAGGTCAAGGGTGCATGTGAGCTGCAGTGTAGCTTCTGATCTCTGATGATATACAGTAATACCCAGAACGTGCACAAGGTAAGGTTCCGGACTCCCTCGCGTAAGGGGAAGTTCGCGTAAGTTTGGCATGGTATCTAAGAATGCTAAAAAATGCTTACTTCTAGGGTTTGAACACTAACTATGACCCTAATCATTCACCCTAAGTATTAAGCTAACTTTTAAATGAAATTAAAGATACTGTGATTAGATTTAAAAGTTAGTTTTATACATTACCGTTAAAAAAAGAAATAACTGGTTGGCATAAAAGTAGTTACGGGAACTACATAGTACTACATACATACATATCCATTTTCTTACACATACTAGTTACCCCTAATTCATGGGATGCCATTTTCTTTTTCCCTCAGAGTAAAAGAAGTTTTCTTTGCGTCACTAGGTAAACTTCATAAGTCTGTAATAATGAAGGTAGGTACACAATTCAATAAAATAAAGAAAACATGTATGTACGACATAATGTGTGAGGGCTAACTATGAGAGAAAGAGAGAGAAATACGTACATCATGTGAGGTAACTCTGGAGGGGTATCATCTTTAAAAAGTGCGAATGGGATCACATCTTCTGAAGTACATTAACTGTATGTGCTGTAACTACATAACATAGTACATACAGATTGTACCCGTACTTTTCTCCAAGGTTAAGATAGTAATTTTCACAGAACAACAACTCTGTTATGTCTCTATGATTTACCAGTTGATCATGAAGGTCTTATATAGTGACAAACACTGTGAATTACGTACTGTCTTTGTATATATTTTTAAAAACATAGATAGCATACGCATAACAATATGTAATGATAATGAAGATACACATTATGTACAAATGTTGTACGAGAAAAGTTGTTTCTTTCATTTGTGTATTTTATTTCATGGGTTTCTCGTTACAGGATAATGACAGTCACAGTTTTAGGTGTGTGTAGGCCCACACACATGGGCACTACCATGAAATGGGTACTGGTGTGGAACCAGATGAATAAACAGCCATGATATCTTCTTTTAAGAAATTGTCTCATGTAAGGAGAAGTTCCCAAATTTTTTTTGTTGAAGTCAGTAAATAGGCATGATTTCACATAGGGAGAAAAGCCTAGGTGAGACATTTCAGCATTCATTTTGAACCTCAATTCACTAAAGCTGTTTTATGCAGGTTCAAGGCAAGGAAGTGTTAGACTTTATTGGAAGTTTGGATAGGGCAGTAAAGGTGAGAGTTCTTACGCATAGTATACCAATTTGGTTCTGAAGAAATGGTAGCAGTTGTGTTCTTGTCTTGCTAAATCTGTGACAGATTCGCAGAGCTGCCGTTCTTTTTCAACCTCCATTAGGTAAATTCTTGGTTTCGGAAGCTATGGCATCCGTTGCCCAGGAACTACAGAAGATGAAGACACAATCCTTAATAGTAAAGGTTCAGGCACCCAAGCTGCTGCTCCTCTCCTCCTCCTCCTCCTCCTCCTCCTCCTCCTCCTCCTCCTCCTCCTCCTCCTCCTCCTCCTCCTCCTCCTCCTCCTTGCTGTCAGCTTCTCCATTGACTTTCTCTTTGTATCTCCACAGGCAGTAGCACAAATCCTTTAGTTGGAGATATTGAGCCTTCTAGAGAAGGTGGCAATAGAGGAGGTTGTAAAGCCAAGCCCAGGCTTTTACAACAACCTCTGGTTCCCAAAGCTACCAGGGGTTGGAGACCTGTTCTGGATGTTTCCAAATTAATGTCCTTGTAAGGCTGAGTTCTTCATGGAATCAGCGAGCTTATTACTAACATTTGTTCAAGTGTACAGGAAGTATCTGACATTCATGTTTGGAAACAAAGTTCAAGGCAATGTATTTTGGCCTAAGCCTGGCTCCTCAGGTTTTCACAAGGGTTTTGGCTCCTTTAAGAAGGTGGACCCACTTGTTGGGCAGTAAGGTGAGCCTGTACTATGATGATTTGATTCTGGCTTTCACAATGGAGGGCTTTCTGAGGGAAAGGGAAATTATTCTAAATCCAGCTTAGTTGTTGGAGGTAGTCATAAATTTTTCAAAGTGAACTCCTTCACAGGAGATTACTTATCTCGGGATGAAGATCAACATGGTGACTTGAATTCAAGATTTTTCTACAAGTAAAGGCTTACAACCTTTTCTGCCAATGCTAGAAGAATTTTTAAGCTTCGGGCCCATGCCTACAAAGGAGTGGTTGTCCCTGTTTGGGCACATGTCTTTGTTGGAAAAACTTGTACCAGGGGCAAGGTTAAGGATGAGACCTGTGCACTTTTTCTGAAAGAGCAATTGGGATAGGAGGGTACTTACTCATTTTCAGTGGTTACAGTTTCTAGAGATCTGGAAGAAGCATTCTAGTTGTGGAAAGAAAACCCTCGTCTTCAGCAAGGAGTATTGCTAGATCTAAAGAGCCCAGACCTGACATAGTATACAGATGCATCAGACAAAGGATGGGGCGTGGTTGCTGCAGGTGAAAGGAAGCTGTCAGGTCTGTGGACTCAGAGGAGCAGCAGCTTCATATCAGTCTTGTAGAAGTATTGACAGTATGGAAGGGACTGGTAGTTGGAAGATCTGAAATGCAGTCGAACAGTGGCGATATTTTCAGACAACACCATATCTCTGGCACATTGTAAGCCCCAAGGGGGGAGGAAGTCCAAGTTTCTTTTTCAATTGACATGGCAGATCTCATTACGGACAGAGAGCAGTATCTTCACATGACTGCTGCAGTTTGATATTGGGAGAATGAGTGTTTTAGCAGATGTACTCGGTTGCAAGGATCAAGTAATAGTGATGGAGTAGGCCCTGTCTGGTGTGCAGCAGGTTGTGGAAGCCAAGGGGGTCCCCCTTCATAGACCTTTATGCAGCTGGGTGGAATCATTGTCCACCTACTTTTTTTCCCCAGTTCAGGATCCTCTGGTCATTGGATGCCATGCTGTTAGATTGGTCAAGTCTATTCGTTAACAAATTAGGTGTTTCTGTAATTTGTCATGTAACATTGATTACCACCTGGTGGTCAAGGAAGGCCTGGTTTACAGACTTGCTTCATTGGGTGATAGATCTGCCCAGACGTCTCCTTGTCAGGAAGAATCTCATGAAGCCATCAAGAGAGGCAATTGGTGCCATCACAATTCTCACATGCTACAGCTGTTCGATATGGAGACTGTCCACTTTCTCCTGTGAGTTTGACACTTCTCGAGAGATTGTTGAAAGGACATTCTCAATTTCAGAAGGGAATTTAAAAATTGAAGCTGTCAGCATCAGTGGTCAGTGTATAGGTCTTGGTGCCATGTTAAAGGGCTTTTCAGCACCTGTATCTCTATAAACATTTATTAGTTTGTGTTATTTTGCCTTTATGAGAAAAACCCTATGTAGCAGCCATTAAGGGTATAGGAACAAGTTGGCTTCAGCTTCTAGACATGTAGGCCTGCATCTGTCTGAGGACAGATATCAAAGATGTCATTAAAGGTATTCAGTTGGAGGTTCCCGGGTATCTGGTACCCCCTTTATTTTGAAAACTAGATGTGGTTCTTAGGTTTATCATGTTGCTGCCTTTTAAAGGTTTGGAACAGGCTCCGTTGAATTGAAAGAACTTTCTGTGAAATTGCTCAACATGTAGCTTTGGCTACAGCCAAGAATGTGAGTGAGCTACAAGCACTGTCTTTAAGGTAGGTTAATAGAGCGGCAGCCCGGACCATTGAGATACAACGAACGAGATACCGACTCGACTATAACCCCTACTGGTATTTAGAAGTAGACTTGTAAAGTGTGAAACTGACTGTCTGCCGAAAATATATGTGTAGCTTACTTAACAAGCACCACTAATTGCTTGTTAGATTTTGGGTCTAGATCCAATATATGAGATACGAGATGAAACTAATATATATATCTGCAGACTCTACTGATAATAGAATGAACAGTGACAGACATTTTGGAGGGTGGGTTCCCCCTGACAGACGCACTGAAAAGGGGGGTTTAACTGGATCTAGATCCAGCTTAGGAGATACCGAGTAAAATTTACACTACAATAGCACTGCTTATCCTAGAGTACTGTGGTGGTAATGACAGACATATTAGTGGGTGGTTACCCCCTGACAGACGCCCCACAACGAGTGGGGAGGGGGAGACAGGATCTGAATCCAACATTGGAGATACCAAGTAAAATTTGTACTACAATTGCACTGCACATCCTATAGTGCTGTGGTGGTAATGACAGATATTTTAGTGGGTGGTTACCCCCTGACAGACACCCCACAACGAGTGGGGAGGGGGAGACAGGATCTGCATCCAACATCGAAGATACCAAGTAAAATCTTTACTACAATAGCACTGCACATCCTAGAATGCTGTGATGGTAATGCCTGACATTATAGTGGGTGGCTACCCCTTCACAGACATAACCTACGATTGGCAGCGAGAGATGGAAAACCTTGAAATGATTCAAAATCTATCATAGTCAATATTAATATTAGAAATATAGTCATTATCTGAAAATCGTGAGCCTGATAAAATGTAAAAGGCAAATAAATTCAAGAAATATTGTGATATTTCAGGATAAGAATTACTGCCGGGGTTACTTCCATCACCTGTATATAAAAAAAACTATGTATGAGAATTACTAGGCCTGGTCTACTTTCTACAGACACACACACACACACATATATATATATATACAGACATGTATTATACATATATATACATATGTATTATATATATATATACATATATAGATATATATATATATAATATATCTATATATATGTGTATGTATACAGTTTCATACATACATATATACATATATGTATAGTTTCATACACAGAATCTTATATATATATATATATATATATATATATATATAGTATATATATATATATATATATATATATATATATATATATATATATATAAGGTGATGAATATAAGATTTCGACACCTTGAAGTAACTCACTAATAACAAGGACATCGTTGTCACAAGGCCCGACAAAGGTAAGGGAACGGTTATCTTGAATAAACACGACTATTTATCCAAAATGGAAAGTATCTTAAACGACAGGAACAAATTCGAAATGATTGGCACTCCCGACTATCTTAATATCTTTAAAATACAAGACAAAATTAACCGTTTCCTTAGGTCTTTGAGAAAGGATAATATCATTGATGAAACTACTTATCAGGGACTAGAGTCCACAGGTTCTTCTTACGGTACTTTATATGGCCTTCCAAAAATTCATAAACCAAGTCTCCCACTCATGCCTATTTTAGCGTCTTTTAATACACCAAATTATAAACTAGCCAAATTTCTCGTTCCTATATTTGAACCATTAACAAAGAACAGTTACACGCTCAATAATTCCCTCCAGTTTAAAGAGTCTATTTTATTACAGGATTCTGACTTATTCATGACCATCCTTGACATCGAATCTCTGTTTACGAATATTCCAGTTGGTGAGACCATTGAACTGATTCTTGACAAGCTATTTCCCGATCCTGAGTCCACTTTTAGTAATTTTAATCGCACGGTTTTTAAAACCCTTCTTGAACTGGCAGTGCTGGACGCTGCTTTTGTTTTTAACAGTAAACTTTTTAAACAAGTAGATGGCATGTTCGCTAATATCTTTATGTGCTCCCTGGAGGAGCGCATGAAAGACTATTGCCCTCAAAGATTCCATCCTCTCTTTTATTCTAGGTATATTGATGATACGTTTGTTCTCTTCAAGGGTGAATACGAGGCTTACCTGTTCCTCGACTACGTAAATACACTTCACCCGAATATGAAATTTACTATAGAAAAAGAGCGCGCCTCAGTGGCGTGGTTGGTATGGCGTTTGCTTCCCTCCTCGGTGGTCGCGGGTTCGATTCCCTGTCATTCCATTGAGGAGTGAGAGGTGTGTATTTCTGGTGATAGAAGTTCACTCTCGACGTGGTTCGGAAGTCACGTAAAGCCGTTGGTCCCGTTGCTGAATAACCACTGGTTCCATGCAACGTAAAAATACCATACAAACAATATAGAAAAAGAGGAGAACAACTGTCTGTCATTCCTGGACGTTCAAGTATATAGACAAGACAACTCTTTTAACACCACGATTTTTAGAAAAAAACTTTTTTCAGGACTCGGATCTAATTTTTATAGTAGTTGTTATTTTAATTTTAAGGTTAATTCCATTTTTACCCTCCTTAATAGAGCACTAGTCCTCCCATCTAACTGCAATGCCTTTCACAATGTGATTTTATTTCTAGTTAATTTATTTAAAGGTAACTGTTACCCACCTAGGTTAGTATTTAGAAAATTAAATTAATTACTAAACAGACATTTCTCTAGAAAACCTGACGTTTTAACTGTACCAAAAATGAGTTTCTATCCAACCTTTTCATATATCCATGACCTAACCTTTCAAAAAATATTCACACAAATTATTCATGACCATTTCCCAGCCATGTCAGCCAAATTAATTTTTAAAAACCTCTTAATATAGGCTCCTCCTTAAGATAAAAGATCAGCTGTGTCCTTATACGTCTTCTGGTGTCATCTATAAATATACTTGCCCTAAATGTATTTCAGGGATTTACGTGGGATCCACCAGTCGACTACTTAAGGTGTGCATCGATTCACATCGGGGAATCAGTTTCCGCACAGGTAGCAGAATCTCAAACCCAGAGCACTCCAATATCAGTAACCATGCAAAACCTACATTGACAACAAAGATTTTAGTGTCATCGGTCATACTGCCAAACCACAAGAGTTAACAATCCTTGAGTCTTTGTTTATAAAACAACTTGTACCATCGTTAAACACCCATACATCTGTGAGCCAACTGTATTCAGCCTAAGTTCGTACTGTGGTGGTTTCCTTCCATTTAGTTCCTTGCTGTCTCACCTCTAGGTTGGGTGTATTTCTATTTTTATTTATTTAATTTTTACTTTAATGTATTTTAAATGGACTTTTAGACTATACTATTAAGTTTTTTTTTATGTTTTTATCTTTTCTTATGTGCAGCCCAGAAGATGTAATTCTGTAAATAATTACGAAACGTCGGCAAAATAATAAAAATAAACAGCCTAGTGATGTGTGATTTTCGTCCGTCTTCCTCTGATATATATATATATATATATATATATATAATATATAATTATATATATATATATATAATATATATATATAAGTATATATATATATATATATATGATAATATATATCATATAAGTATATTATTATATAGATATATCTATATATAACATACATACATACATACATACATAATATTAGCACTACCCTTTGGTGTGGAGTTATTACTTCACACAAAGTAGTATTTTATCTGAATGGGAGGGGGTCACAAGTGACAACAGCTACAAGTATGTTTGCTGAGCCATTTTTGAATAATTAAACCAGGCATATGGTGCCACTCTCAATTCTTCTAAAAAAAGAAATGTAAGATCAGTATTCTCGTTTTAATAGCGTCTTTGGTCATTTTCTTTTCTTGCCTATAGTTAGGGCACTGCAGCCATGTCGAGGTTCATAGCCCAACATGTCTTGCTATAACTGAATTGTTCTTTAGTTGCTGTTGGTTCGTGTGGATGAAATGAAATTTTTATAGGATATGGGAGTTCGATTGATATTAAGACCAAAGTCCCATCATATAGAGCCGTTTTAACACCCGCACATTCATAAAAAGATGATGTATCACAACACAAATAATTACTGGAAACGGAAATGTGAATGAATTGTTCAGGAAAGGCTGACTATAAACATGAAAACATTTTCACCCATTCTATTCCCCCTCCTAAAGTTGACGATCATACAACTTGGAGCTCCTGACTCCCAAATGAAGTTGGCCTATAATATCGTGTCGGTTATCTAATAGTTCACTTATTTTCGGCTGCCTCACTCAAATTGATCTGTACGCTATCACCAAGTATCAGGTACCATATATATTCAGAGAAGGAAATTTAAACTCAAATAAAAATGATACTTACGCAGTTTGATGTTTAAAACCAGCCGAGTGTTTGTCTCTTAACTTCCCGCCGGCACGCACCACAGGCAGCCTATGTAATGCGTTTCAATACATTCTGTCGATGCTGGCTTTGGCGACCATTATTCGGCTAATTTTCTCCTTAGTAAAATTTTACTTTAATTGTTCATTTTATCCAGTAGACAGGCACTAACATCATATTATATCTTCACGTCTGTTTAATGTATTTACCATTGGTAATATGATTTATAATGCGTCTCCAACACAGTCATAAAAATCGGACAACCGAATGTGCAAACATGTCAGCTATGTGCAAGGCATAGGGCGTCAATCACTGGAGTAGCGATCTCCCTGCCGAGAGTGACTTCGGATGGCCACATTGAAAGGTCTCGGTCCAGCTCTTAGTACTATATTTTATTACTATTACTTTTTTTAATCTTTTATTATTATTATTATTATTCGACCCAATTTCACAGAGAAAAATTCGCCTACGAAAAAAGGCCTAAGCACTCCAACCATTGTGGTCAAGGCCTAAGCATCTGCTCTTGGATCTAAGCAGTGTCACGCATAAATGGTTCCTGTGTAAATACAGGACTTTCTTTGCATACAGTAGCGAAGCACTAACTAAACAGTAATGCAGTACAATCACTAAACACTAACACTCACAATGCACTGACTCGGTAAGGACTCACACTTGCATATATTCACTATACACACACACACACACGCGCGCTTAACATACACTCACACTCAATAACGCAAAACACACAGAATACCCAACACTCACTATACACTAAATGCTCTATAAGCACTTAAAACACTAAATTCACTAAATACTCATTATACCCCAAACACTTGGTAAACACTCACTTAATCATAAACATTAATTAAACACTCACTTAATACTAAGCATTAATTAAACACTAAGCACTCATTAAATACTAAATGCTTACCAAACCCTAAATACTTATTAAATACTAAAAAGTGAATGAACCTCCACTCATTAAAAACTCAATAAACACTTACACATTAAACATTTGCTAAAGTAACATTCACAAGATATTCACTAAACGCTCACTTAACATTCGCAAAACATTCACTAAAACCCTAAACACTCACTGAATACTTACACACTAAATATTCACTAAACACTACTATTCACAAGACATTCACTAAATGCTCACTTAACATTCACTAAAACCCTAAAGTCAAAACATTCACTGAATACTTACACAATAAACATTCAATAGCATTCACTAAACCCTGAAGACTCAGTAAACATTCACTGAATACTGACACATTAAACAGTCACTAAACCCTAAACATTCATCAAACACTTACTCATAAACATTCACTAAATCTTTACTCTCTAAACCCTAACAATTTGCTAAACACTTACTCATTAAACATTAACGATAACAAAATTCACAATCGCACTAATTTTTTATTTCTCTTGTTTTCTTTACTTTAATGCTAGGTGATTATTTTTTTGGTTTAGTTTGCTCTTATATTTATTCATAATCTTCTTGAGGGAAGGGAAATGTTCGAAATAACGTGGTGTATGGAGAGATTGTTTAAAAAACAGAGATCCTCTTGTGTCCTTCCTCAGCCAGGAGTATTATATCTGACGAATCTTCCACCAGCCGAAAAAAAATCGACTATAGTAACAACAATATTCATTCGTAAAACTGATAATACAAAAATGTATTCATGATTTCATTAGTATGAAAGTCAGTTGAAACCAAGAAGGTATTCCTGCTTAGATAGAACAAACCGCAAAGGCTATAGCGCAATTATTATGATCTGTACCATGACTATAGCGTATATATTACATATGTATTACTATCTATTTAATGGGTGCGTATTAATCTATTTAACAAATGTTACGTAATCTAGACCCCAAATCCAACAAGCAATAAGTGGCGCTTGTTAAGTAAGCCACCCATATATTTTCTGCAGACAGTCAGTTTCACAGTTTACAAGTTTGCTCCTAAATACCAGTAGGGGTTACAGTCGGTATCTCGTTCGTTGTATCTCAATGGTCCGGGATGCGGGACTATATTGTTATCATTGTTATTATCAAAAAATACTCGTAGTATCATGACTCAAAATGGAGAAATTAATCCACTGTTATGTATATGTATACATATATTTAAGATCGCTATCTTGCAAGCTTAAACTTGATTACAACTTTATTTCTGGCCAACCAAAAATTATTGGGGGTATTCCCCCAAATCGCTAAAAAGAAATAGAATTAAGGGCGTATAGTCTTAAACGTACACATGAACGTAATCCCCCTGAATTGCATCAGAACGACGTCACAGTGCGTCGATTAC
The DNA here is from genome assembly GCF_015104395.2 of Macrobrachium nipponense. Lineage (NCBI taxonomy): Eukaryota > Metazoa > Arthropoda > Malacostraca > Decapoda > Palaemonidae > Macrobrachium > Macrobrachium nipponense. Next base: position 64,231,235 of record NC_087217.1, on the reverse strand, counting down.
ATAATTACGTTCTATTGAGGAAGTGAAATATCGAGACAAATTAAGTTGGATAAGACTACTGTTTATGCGACGCTGTTGGTAGATGGCGCTTGTGTGGATTGTTATGACGTCATCATCTATCTTTCAGTTTTGCAGTTAGTTTTCTGTCACTTTCGCTTTGTAATTTTACATAGTAATTTCGTTGACTGATTTAGGAAATTTGATCAATATTTTTCTGGTACTTTGTCAGTTTGTGGTGTACTTAGCAAGATTAAAAAAAAATATAGATTTAAAAAATAGAAATTATTCTGCGAATGAGTGAGACTAGATTTTACTTTATATATAATTTAAATCAAATAGATATAGTAGACGCACATCAGCCATGCATCCGCTGTCTAGGCCAGTCCCTTACGACGCTCCTGATTGGCTGTTGATAAGCCAATCACAGGGCTGGATGGAAACTCTCTCGAGAGAGAGTTCACATAGGCAGGGTATATTGTTCCATCTTTCCTGAGGGATACGGCTTTCAAAATTATCCCTCAGGAGAGGTGGAACATACATCCTGCCTATGTGAACGCTCTCGATAGATTGAGAGTTTCCAGCCCTGTGAGTGGCTTATCAACAGCCAATCATATATATCAGATGCAAGCTTGATGTGAATCTACTATAGTAGTTCACCTAAACAACGTTTTAGATGTCTTCCAAAACGCTTTTATCATCTATGGTAGGAACCTGTTAGTTTATTAGTTATTTATGACATTTTCAATATAATAATAATGGTTCGCTTCTGTTTCCTTGGCGGAATTCAATCAAAACCAAGTAAGTATATCTCGGCCAGTTGAAACAGAAAAATTCGATCAGTTCATGTTGAAATGATATTTTACAGCAAAAGCCAGCTGAGGACAATTATGAGAGAGAGAGAAGAATTAACGTTGATGTATCCTAACACACACACACACACATATATATTTATTAAATTGTTCTGTTCTGTTAGGATACGTTTTTCCAAGTCTGAGAGAGGGAGGGGGTTACGTAGTCACAACGATTGGTCTGTACGAGCTCTAAAGAAAATGAGAGAGAGACATGTCCAGCCAAAATTGAGTCTAACGTCCAGTAAAAGCGTTTTGGAGCGAAGAATGTAAGGTAACATTCATTTTTATCTGTCGAGTCTCCGTATCGTCTTTTTCTTAACTACAGAAAATATTAGAACATTAGAAAGTAGTAGTCTCAGTCCTCCAGGAAGGATGCTACTTCCAAACTTCTTCGAATGATTTGTGATGCCACTTTTATCAAACGATTAGAAATTTATAGTGTGAACATTGAAATAGACCTCTAGACATATGAATTAACTTTCAGATATTAAATAGATAGATAACGATTGTTGCCCAGCAAGTTGGGAAAGATGAAAGATAGGACTATTAGCAGAAGACTATATTTAGCCACAGAAACTAATTATGAATTCCATATATGAAGAGACTCGCGTAAAAGGAACATAAAGAATTATTGTTATTATTATTATTATTATAGACACGAAATTCTGGCTTCCTAAGAATATAGTGTTTATTATTATTATTATTATTATTATTATTATTATTAGTTCAGAAGATAAGTCATATGATATATATATATATATTATTAATCTATATATATATATCACCTATATATATATATTTAGCATACATATGATATATATATATATATATATATATATATATATCATATATATTATATATATACTGTTATATATATATATATATATATATATATATATATATATATATATATATATATATATATATATATATATGTGTGTGTGTGTGTGGGCGCATGTATAAATATATATATATATTGTATATATATATATATATATATATATATATATATATATATATACACACACACACACACACACACATATATATATATATATATATATATATATATATATATATATAAAAGATTAAATGACATCAATAGCATGTATCAGTAAGATTTCAGTCTCGTGTATACGTACATACGTCACAGAAGAACGTCCCGAGGCTTCAGTGGAATCCGACAGAAGGAGCCGAAATCCCTTTTCGTCGGAGCCAGTGAAGATTCTCCCGGAGACGCGGCGTTTTTCAAAACTAGGAATCTCTCGGATATATCTTACCAGCAGACATGAAAATGTTCTATAAAAACGTATTTAATATGTTGTGTGGCCTTATAAAAGGATTATTTATTTCTAATAACGATCATATGCCCGAGAACGCCCAGAGTTTTGCTTTCGTCCCAGGTAGTGTGGAACAAATGAAGGTTTGCGGACTCTTGAAACGATGGACTAAAGACAGGAAGGACAACGCCGAGATGAAGAAAGTTCACCAAAAGCTAATCGACTTTCTGACCTCGGAAATTACGAATATTCCCTCCTGCCGCTCGAATCTACCGAAGAAGCAACACTTGCTCGCTCACAGGACCGCTCTGAAATTTGCGAGGAAAGCACAGGCAATCCGCTGGGTCATAGAAGAGATTTACCGTTGCTGTCCTTATTTGCAAGACTACGTGGATTCCTGCGCTGCACCGAATCGCAAATCTTTATCAGAGACGGATGAGCTTTGTGGCGACGACGCTTGTGCTCAGAGGCTGGACAATGTTGAGCCCAGAGAGCTGCAGCCTCTGAATTGTGATGTCCATCGTGATGCAACCTGCCAGCTGAATAAAAATGAAGCTCCGATGGACCCTGAAGAGGTAACTGGAAGTCTGTTCAGCGAGTTGAAGGAAGACTTCGACAGAAAGCTGCGTGACATCAGAGAAGGACTGCTTTGTGACGAGACATTAAATATAGAGTTCACTCTGGAGGAGACGAACGCTGCTGCTTTGGCTGCTGACGGACCAGAGTTGAACAAGTCTGATGCGATTAGTTGCAATGAACTGGACTTCGACAACTCCGTTATGGAAGGATTGAACCAGATTAGGGAAGCTGCCCTTAAAGAGAGGGAAAGACTTCATAGAAAGGCAGCTTCCTTGGACGAAACAAGAAAAGAACTACTCCAATTGAAAGAGGAATTTGGCAAGGCAAAAGAAGGGCTTGAGGAGGAAAAAGCCCTTGTTTGCCGTGAAAGAGAGGCCCTTAGGAAAGAGAGGCAGGAAACTGCTCAGCAAAAAGAGGGCCTATGTAACGAAAGAGAGATCCTAAATGATGAGAAAATGTCTATCGCCATGATAAGACATGACCTGGATAGAGAAAGGGATTCCTTTTACCGCGAGAAACAAGTTTTCAATGAAGAAACCGAAGCCTTTAATCAGGAAAAACTAGACTTCATGAAAACTAAGGAATCTCTTCTCAATAAAAAAATGGATCTTTCTATGGCCAAAAAAGAATTCAATTAGGAAAGGGAGTGTTTTAAGAGAGAGAAACAAGCTTTCCATGAGAAAAGGGAAGTATTTTTGCAGACCAAGAAAGACCTAATCAACATTATAGTCGCTTGCCGAAGAACAAATGGTTCCTTAGAGGCAAGACCGAGAATGCCGATTGTCTCCATCCGGGATCTTGGCCTCCTCCCTGGCGATCAGTGGTGCTTGGTGGGTGGTGGGAGCGCTGCCGACTGTTGGCCCAGAGGCTGAGAAGGCCAATGGTCTCCGTCTGGGATCTTGGCCTCCTCCCTGGCGATCGGTGGCGCTTGGTGGAAGCCCTCCCGACCGTCAGCCCGAAGGCTAAGAAGGCCGATTGTCTCCGTCCGGGATCTTGGCCTCCTCCCTGGCGATTGGTGGTGCTTGGTGGGAGCGCTGCCGACCCTTGTCCTGGAGGCTGAGAAGGGCGATTGTCTCCGTCAGGGATCTTGGCCTCCTCACTGGCGATCAGTGGCGCTTGTTGGGAGCGCTGACGACCATCGGCCCGGAGGATGAGAAGGCCGATTGTCTCCGTCAGGGATCTTGGCTTCCTCCTTGGCGATCGGTGGCGCTTGATGGGAGTGCTGCCGACTGTCGGCCTGGAGACTGAGAAGGCCGATTGTCTCCGTCCTGGATCTTGGCCTCCTCCCTGGCAATTGGTGGGGCTTGGTGGGAGCGCTGCCGACCGTCGGCCTGGAGGCTGAGAAGGCCGATTGTCTCTGTCCAGGATCTTGGCCTCCTCCGTGGCGATCGGTGGCGCTTGGTGGGAGCGCTGCCGACTGTTGGCCTGGAGGCTGAGAAGGCCAATTGTCTTCATCCAGGATCTTGGCCTCCTCCCTGGCGATCGATGGCGCTTGTTGGGAGCGCTGCCGACTATCGTCTCAGAGGCTGAGAAGGCCGATTTCTCCTTCCAGGATCCTGACCTCCCTGGCAATGGCCTCCCTGGCAATCGGTGGCACTTGGTAGGAGCGCTGCCGACCGTCGGCCCGGAGGCTGAAAAGGCCGACTGTCTCCGTACTAGATCTTGGCTTCCTCCCAGGCGATCAGTGGCGCATGGTGGGAGCGCTGCCAACTGTCGGCCCGGAGGCTGAGAAGGCTGACTGTCTCCATCCAGGATCTTGGCCTCCTCCCTGGCAATCGGTGGCACCTGGTGGGAGCGCTGCCGACTATCGACCCGGAGGCTGAGAAGGCCGATTGTCTCCAGCCAGGATCTTGGCCGCCTCCCTGGCGATCGGTGGCACCTGTTGGGAGCGCTGCCGACCATCGGCCCAGAGGCTGACAAGGTCGATTGTCTCTGTCCAGGATCTTGGCCTCCTTCCTGGAGATCGGTGGCGCCTGGTGGGAGCGCCGCCGACCGTCAGCACGGAGGCTGAGAAGGCCGATTTCTCCTTCCAGGATCTTGACCTCCCTGGCAATGGCCTCCCTGCCAATTGGTGGCACTTGGTGGTAGCGCTGCCGTACGTCGGCTCACAGCCTGAGAAGGCCGATTGTCTCCATACAGGATATTGGCCTCCCTGGCAATCGGTGGTACTTGGTGGGAGCACTGCCGACCGTTGGCTCGGAGGTCGAGAAGGGCGATTGTCTCCTTCCAGGATCTTGGCCTCCCTGGCGATCAGTGGCGCTCCCAACTGTCGGCTTGGAGGCTGAGAAGGGCGATTGTCTCCTTCTAAGATCTTGGCCTCCCTGGCAATTGGTGGCGCTTGGTGGGAGCATTGCTGACTGTAGGCTCGGAGGGTGAGAAGGCCGATTGTCTCCATCCAGGATCTTGCCCTCCTTGGCGATCAATGGTGCTTGGTGGGAGTGTTGCCGACCGTCGGCTCGGAGGCTGGGAAGGAGGATTGTCTCCTTCCAGGATCTTGGCCTCCTTGGCGATCACTGGCCAAGATCCTGGAAGGAGACAATCTGGCTTCTCAGCCTCCGAGCCGATGGTCGGCAACACTCCCACCAAGCGCCATTGATTGCCAAGGAGGCCAAGATCCTGGAAGGAGACAATCGGCCTTCTCACCCTCTGAGCCTACAGTTGGCAACGCTCCCACCAAGCGCCACCAATTGCAAGGGAGGCCAAGATACTGGAAGGAGGCAATCGGCCTTCTCAGCCTCTAAGCCGACAGTTGGGAGCGCCACTGATCGCCAGGCAATCCAAGATCCTGGAAGGAGACAATCTCCCTTCTCTGCCTCCGAGCCGACGGTCAGCAGTGCTCCCACCAAGAGCCAATGATCGCCAGGAAGGAGGCCAAGATCCTGGACGGAGACAATCAGCCTTCTCAGCCTCCGAGCCGACGGTCGGCAACACTCCTACCAAGCGCCACTGATCGTCAGGGAGGCCAAGATCCTGGAAGGAGACAATCCGGCTTCTCAGACTCCGTGTCGATGTGTCAGTTACACTCCCACCAAGCGCCATTGATCGTCAAGGAGGCCAAGATCCTGGAAGGAGACAATCGGCCTTCTCACCCTCTGAGCCTACAGTTAGCAACGCTCCCACCAAGCGCCACCGATTGCATGGGAGGCAAGGTGCTGGAAGGAGACAATCGGCCTTCTCAGCCTCCAAGCCAACAGTTGGGAGCGCCACTGATCGCCAAGGAAGCCAAGATCCTGGTAGGAGACAATCGCCCTTCTCGGCCTCCGAGCCGATGGTCAGCAGTGCTCCCACCAAGAGCCACTGATCGCCAGGAAGGAGGCAAAGATACTGGAAGGAGACAATCGGCTTTCTCAGCCTCCAGGCTGACGGTCGGCAGAGCTCCCACCAAGAGCCACCGATCGCCATAGAGGAGGCCAAGATCCTGGACAGAGACAATCGGCCTTCGCAGCCTCTGGGCCGACGGTCGGCAGCGGCCCCACCAAGCACCACCGATTGCCAGGGAGGAGGCCAAGATCCTGGATGGAGACAATCGGCCTTCTCAGCCTCCGAGCCGATAGTCGGCAACGCTCCCACCAAGCGCCACCGATCGCCAAGGGGGAGGCCAAGATCCTGGATGGAGACAATCGGCCTTCTCAGCCTCCGGGCCGACGGTCGGCAGCGCTCCCACCAAGTGCCACCGATCTCCGGGGTAGAGGCCAAGATCCTGGACGGAGACAATCGGCCTTCTCAGCCTCTGGGCCGATGGTCGGCAGCTCTCCCACCAAGCGCCACCGATCACCAAGGACGAGGCCAACATAATGGATGGAGACAATCGGCCTTCTCAGCCTCCGAGCCGACGGTCGGCAACACTCCCACCAGGGAGGCCAAGATCCTAGAAGGAGACAATCTGGCTTCTCAGCCTCCGAGCCGATGGTCGGCAACACTCCCACCAAGCACCATTGATTGCCAAGGAGGCCAAGATCCTGGAAGGAGACAATCGGCCTTCTCGCCCTCTTGAGCCTACAGTTGACAATGCTCCCACCAAGCGCCACCGATTGCAAGGGAGGCCAAGATACTGGAAGGAGGCAATCGGCCTACTCAGCCTCTAAGCCGACAGTCAGGAGCGCCACTGATCGCCAGGAAATCCAAGATCCTGGAAGGAGACAATCGCCCTTCTCTGCCTCCGAGCCGACGGTCAGCAGTGCTCCCACCAAGAGCCACCGATCGCCAGGAAGGAGGCCAAGAGCCCGGACGGAAATAATTGTCCTTCTCAGCCTCAGAGCCGACGGTCGGCAGCGCTCCCACCAAGCGCCACTGATTGCCAGGGAGGCCAAGATCCTGGACGGAGACAATCAGCCTTCTCAGCCTCTGAGCCGACGGTCGGCAACACTCCTACCAAGCGCCACTGATCGCCAGGGAGGCCAAGATCCTGGAAGGAGACAATCCGGCTTATCAGACTCCGTGTTGATGTGTCAGCAACACTCCCACCAAGCACCATTGATCGCCAAGGAGGCCAAGATCCTGGAAGGAGACAATCGGCCTTCTCACCCTCTGAGCCTACAGTTAGCAACGCTCCCACCAAGCGCCATCGATTGCATGGGAGGCAAGGTGCTGGAAGGAGACAATCGGCCTTCTCAGCCTCCAAGCCAACAGTTGGGAGCGCCACTGATCGCCAAGGAAGCCAAGATCTTGGAAGGAGACAATCGCCCTTCTCGGCCTCCGAGCCGATGGTCAGCAGTGCTCCCACCAAGACCCACCGATCGCCAGGAAGGATGCCAAGATCATGGACGGAAACAGTCGGCCCTCTCAGCCTCCATGCCGACAGTCGGCAGCGCTCCCACAAAGCGCCACCGATTCCCAGGGAGGAGGCCAAGATCCTGGACAGAGAGAATCAGCCTTCTCAGCCTTCGTGCCGACGGTCGGCAACGCTCCCACCAAGCGCCACTAATCGCCAGGGAGGCCAAGATCCTGGACAGAGAGAATCAGCCTTCTCAGCCTCTGAGCCGACGGTCGGCAACACTCCTACCAAGCGCCACTGATCGCCAGGGAGGCCAAGATCCTGGAAGGAGACAATCCGGCTTCTCAGACTCCGTGTCGATGTGTCAGCAACACTCCCACCAAGTGCCATTGATCGCCAAGGAGGCCAAGATCCTGGAAAGGAGAACAATCGGCCTTCTCACCCTCTGAGCCTACAGTTAGCAACGCTCCCACCAAGCGCCATCGATTGCATGGGAGGCAAGGTGCTGGAAGAAGACAATCGGCCTTCTCAGCCTCCAAGCCAACAGTTGGGAGCGCCACTGATCACCAAGGAAGCCAAGATCTTGGAAGGAGACAATCGCCCTTCTCGGCCTCCGAGCCGATGGATAGCAGTGCTCCCACCAAGAGCCACCGATCGCCAGGAAGGAGGCCAAGATCCTGGACGGAAACAGTCGGCCTTCTCAGCCTCCATGCCGACAGTCGGCAGCGCTCCCACAAAGCGCCACCGATTGCCAGGGAGGAGGCCAAGATCCTGGACAGAGAATATTGGCCTTCTCAGCCTTCGTGCCGATGGTCAGCAACGCTCCCACCAAGCGCCACCGATCACCAAGGAGGAGGCCAAGATCCTGGACGGAGACAAACGGCCTTCTCAGCCTCCGGGCCGACGGTCGGCAGCGCTCTCACCAAGCACCACCGGCCAAGATCCTGGATGTAGACAATCAGCCTTCTCAGCCTCCGGAACCACGTTCACAGAGCTCCCACCAAGCGCCACCGATCGCCAAGGAGGAGGCCAAGATCCTGGACGTAGACAATCGGCCCTCTCAGCCTCCGGGCCGACGGTGGAGTTGGCCAAAATCCTGGACAGTGACAATCAGCCTTCTCAGCCTACAAGCTGATGGTCTGCAGCGCTCCCATCAAGCGCCACCGATCGCCAGGAAGAAGGCCAAGATCCTGGAAGGAGACAATCGGCCTTCTCAGCCTCCGGGCCGACGGTCGGCAGTGCTCCCACCAAGCGCCACCGATCGCCAGGGAGGCCAAGATCCTGGAAGGAGATAATCGGCCTTCTCACCCTCTGAGCCTAAAGTTGGCAACGTTCCCACCAAGTGCCACCGATTGCAAGGGAGGCCAAGATTCTGGAAGGGGACAATCGGCCTTCTCAGCCTCCAAGCCGACAGTTGGGAGCGCCACTGATCGCCAGGGAAGCTAAGATCCTGGAAGGAGTTAATCGCCCTTCTCGGTCTCCGAGCTGACGGTCAGCAGTGCTCCCACCAAGAGCCACCGATTGCCAGGGAGGCCAAGATCCTGGACAGAGACAATCGGCCTTCTCAGCCTCTGAGCCGACGGTCGGCAGTGCTCCCATCAAGCACCACCGAATACCAGGGAGGCCATTGCCAGGGAGGTCAAGATCCTAGAAGGAGAAATCGGCCTTTTCAGCCTCCGAGACGACAGTCGGCATCGCTCCCACCAAGCGCCATCGATTGCCAGGGGAGGCCAAGATCCTGGACGAAGACAATCGGCCTTCTCGACCATTTTTCCGCCTCCTAGGCCTCCGCTCCACTTATGGTCGGAGAGGTAGCGCTCCCACCAAGCACCGCCACCGACCTCCAGGGAGGAGGCCAAGATCCTGGACGGAGACAATCGGCCTTCTCAGCTTCGAAGCCTACGGTCAGGAGCGCCACTGATCAACAGGGTGGCTAAGATCCTGGAAGGAGACAATAGCCATTCTCGGCCTCCGGGTGGACGGTCGGCAGTGCTCCCACCAAGAGCCACCGATTGCCAGGGAGGCCAAGATTTTGGACGGAGACAATCGGCCTTCTCAGCCTCTGAGCCGTCGGCCGGCAGAGCTCCCACCAAGCGCCACCGATTGCCTGGGAGGCCATTGCCAGAGCGGTCAAGACCCTGGAAGGAGAAATTGGCCTTCTCAACCTCCGAGACGACGGTCGGCAGCACTAACACCAAGCGCCACCGATCGCCAGGGAGGAGAACCAAGATCCTGGACGGAGACAATTGGCCTTCTCAACCTCTGGGCCAACGGTCGGTAGCGTTCCCACCAAGCGCCACTGATCACCAGGGAGGAGGCCAAGATCCTGGACAGAGACAATTGGCCTTCTCAGCCTTCGTGCCGATGGTCGGCAACACTCCCACCAAGCGCCACCGATCGCCAAGGAGGAGGCCAAGATCCTGGACGGAGACAAACGGCCTTCTCAGCCTCCAGGCCGACGGTCGCCAGCGCTCCAACAAAGTGCCACCGATCGCCGGGGAGGAGGCCAAGATCCTGGACAGAGACAATTGGCCTTCTCAGCCTCCAGGCCGACGGTCGGCAGCGCTCACACCAAGCAACACCGGCCAAGATCCTGGATGTAGACAATCGGCCTTCTCAGCCTCCGGGACCACGTTCGGCAGAGCTACCACCAAGCGCCACCGATCGCTAGGGAGGAGGCCTAGATCCTGGACGTAGACAATCGGCCCTCTCAGCCTCCGGGCCGACGGTGTAGTCGGCCAAAATTCTGGACAGTGACAATCAGCCTTCTCAGCCTACAAGCCGATGGTCTGCAGCGCTCCCATCAAGCGCCACCGATCGCCAGGGAGGAGGCCAAGATCCTGGAAGGAGACAATCGGCCTTCTCAGCCTCCGGGCCGACGGTCGGCAGTGCTCCCACCAAGCGCCACCGATCGCCAGGGAGGCCAAGATCCTGGAAGGAGATAATCGGCCTTCTCACCCTCTGAGCCTAAAGTTGGCAACGTTCCCACCAAGCGCCACCAATTGCAAGGGAGGCCAAGATACTGGAAGGGGACAATCGGCCTTCTCAGCCTCCAAGCCGACAGTTGGGAGCGCCACTGATCGCCAGGGAAGCCAAGATCCTGGAAGGAGATAATCGCCCTTCTCGGTCTCCGAGCTGACGGTCAGCAGTGCTCCCACCAAGAGCCACCGATTGCCAGGGAGGCCAAGATCGGCCTTCTCAGCCTCTGAGCCGACGGTTGGCAGCGCTCCCATCAAGCGCCACAGAATGCCAGGGAGGCCATTGCCAGGGAGGTCAAGATCCTGGAAGGAGAAATCGGCCTTTTCAGCCTCCAAGACGACAGTCGGCATCGCTCCCACCAAGCGCCACCGATTGCCAGGTGGGCCAAGATCTGGACCGAAGACAATCGGCCTTCTAGCCGCCGGGGGGGGGGACGTGGTTGGTAGCGTCCCACGAAGCGCTGCCCAACCGACCTCCAGGGAGGAGGCCAAGATCCTGAACGGAGACAATCGGCCTTCTCAGCTTCCAAGCCTACGGTCAGGAGCGCCACTGATCAACAGGGTGGCCAAGATCCTGGAAGGAGACAATAGGCATTCTCGGCCTTCGGGCGGACGGTCGGCAGTGCTCCCACCAAGAGCCACTGATTGCCAGGGAGGCCAAGATCCTGGATGGAGACAATCGGCCTTCTCAGCCTCTGAGCCGTCGGTCGGCAGAGCTCCCACCAAGCGCCACCGATTGCCTGGGAGGCCATTGCCAGAGAGGTCAAGATCCTGGAAGGAGAAATCGGCCTTCTCAGCCTCCGAGACGACGGTTGGCAGCACTAACACCAAGCGCCACCGATTGCCAGGGAGGAGGCCAAGATCCTGGACGGAGACAATTGGCCTTCTCAGCCTCTGGGCCGACGGTCGGCAGCACTCCCACCAAGCACCACCGATCGCCAGGGAGGAGGTCAAGATCCTGGAAGGAGAAATCGGCCTTCTCAGCCTCTGAGACGACGGTCGGTAGCGCTCTCACCAAGCGCCACTGATCGCCAGGGAGGAGGTCAAGATCCTGGAAGGAGAAATCGGCCTTCTCAGCCTCTGAGACGACGGTCGGTAGCGTTCCCACCAAGCGCCACTGATCGCCAGGGAGGAGGCCAAGATCCTGGACGGAGACAATCGCCCTTCTCAGCCTCTGGGCCGACGGTCGGCAGCACTCCCACCAAGCACCACCGATCGCCAGGGAGGAGGTCAAGATCCTGGAAGGAGAAATCGGCCTTCTCAGCCTCTGAGACGACGGTCGGTAGCGCTCTCACCAAGCGCCACCGATCGTCAGGGAGGAGGCCAAGATCCTGGACGTAGACAATTGGCCTTCTCAGCCTCCGGGCTGACGGTCGGCAGCGCTCCCACCAAGCGGCCCCCATCGCCAAGGAGGAGGCCAAGATCCTGGACGGAGACAATCAGCCTTCTCGGCCTCCGGGCTGACAGTGCTCCCACCAAGCGCCACCAATTACCAGGGAGGCCAAGATCCTGGAATGAGACAATCGCCCTTCTCGGCCTCCGAGCCGATGGTCGGCAACACTCCCAGCAAGCGCCACTGATCGCCAGGGAGGCCAAGATCCTGGAAGGAGACAATCATCCTTCCCAGCCTCCGAGGCGACGGTCGGCAACACTCCCACCAAGCGCCATTGATCGCCAAGGAGGCCAAGATCCTGGATGGAGACAATCGGCTTTCTCAGCCTCCGAGGCTACAGTCAGCAACGCTCCCACCAAGCGCCACCAATTGCCAGGGAGGCCAATATCCTAGAAGGAGACAATCGGCCTTCTCAGCCTCCGGGCCGACGGTCGGCAGTGCTCCCACCAAAGCGCCACAGATTCGTTCAGGGAGGAGGCCAAGATCTGGACGGAGACAACGGCCTTCAGCCTCCGGGCTGACGGTCGCAGCGCTGCTCCCACCAGGCGCCACCGATCGCCAGGAAGGAGGCCAAGATCCTGGATGGAGACAATCGGCCTTCTCAGCCTCTGAGCCGACGGTCGGCAGCGTTCCCACCAGGCGCCACCGATCGCCAGGGAGGAGGCCAAGATCCTGGATGGAGACAATCGGCCTTCTCAGCCTCCGGGCCGACGATCGTCTAGGATCTTGGCCTCCCTGCGATCAGTGGTGCTTGGTGGGAGCGCTGCTGACCGTCGGCTCAGAGGCTGAGAAGGCCAATTGTCTCCATCCAGGATTTTGGCCTCCCTGGCGATCATTGGCGCTTGGTGGGAGTGCTGCTGACCGTCAGCTCGGAGGCTGAGAAGGCCTATTGTCTCCGTCCAGGATCTTGGCCTCCTTGGCGATTAGTGGCGCTTTGTGGGAGTGCTGCCGACCATCGGCTCGGAGGCTGAGAAGGCCTATTGCTCCGCCCAGGATCTTGGCCTGCCTATCAATCGTGGCGTTTCGTTTTGGGAGTGCTGCCAACTGTCGGCTTGGAGGCTGAGAAGGGCCGATTGTCTCCGTCAGGATCTTGCCCTCCCTTGCGATCAGTGGCGCTTGGTTGGGAGCACTGCCAAACTGTCGGCTCGGAGGCTGAGAAGGCCGATTTGTCTCTGTCCAGGATCTTGGCCTCCCTGGCGATCATTGGTGCTT
>NC_087217.1:64180825-64217728 GCF_015104395.2 Macrobrachium nipponense | reverse complement strand
GAGACGTACCCGCGTGAAGTCAGATTAATCAACAGATATCACAAGTTTAACATACGACTAGAATTTGAGAAATATCTAGAAGTGTTCGTGAACTATCGGTGATAAGATTAGTGTGAAAATAGTAGGATAAAGCGTCTTCTAAGTTAGTTTATCAAGTGTAATACTATAAATCAGAACAAGATGGCAGTAAGTTCCAACTGCGGGAAGAGGTGGCGTAATTTGGCGTGTTTAGCAGATTCGCAATACGATGAGGTAGCAGGAAGGGAACTGGCATTTCTCATCTATGAAATCAGCAACAGTCCTAACCAAAAAGATACAAAAGCATTCATAGATATATTAGAAGGATATAATCCTTCAAACTGGAACAAATCTAATGAAAACATCTTGAAAATAATTGAAGAAGTTCCAAATAAAATCCAAGTGGTCAAGAGACTCATAAAGAAAATATACATAAACCAACATATTCCGACAAAGAAAATGAATAAGGTGAATCTTGTGAATATCCTAATTGATGCATTAGGAAAAAGAATGCCAAAAGCATGCAAACTGTGTAAGGTTGGTATAGCATAGTCAATCCACAAAACCTAATCAGAAAAATGTGCTGCATGCAACATCCGACCCATCCACAGTGTGCTGAGGTAATACAAGATTTGAGAAAAGATACAAGAATTTTTTGTTCAACATGTCTATCATGGATAGACAATGTTATTAAATCAAGATTGAATGTACAAATAGTTGAGGATGAAGAAGAAGAGGAAGAGGAAGAAGAAGAAGAAAAAGAAGAAGAGGAAAACGGAAGAGAAGTAAAACAAAAATGAAATGACAGAAATAAGGAAAATAAAGGAAAACAAAGAAACAAGATAAAAGTATGGATGCAGAGATACTCATTGATACTACATATGAGGCAATAAAGCAGCATACCTACGAAGAAATAAATTACGATATGACAACAGAAAAGCAAATCCCGAAGAGGCTCTACCCAGATCTATACAATGACGGAAAGAGGAAAAAATAGACAAGAAAGACAAAAATCTGCAACCTTTTGAAAAGAGGGAATTGCAGATTTGGAGAAAGATGTTACTACAAACATCCTAAGATATGTCAAAAACTATGAAATATATGGTAAATGTGCATACTTAGATGGATATGGGGATGATTGCAGAGATCTGCATCCAAAATATGTAAAACCTAAAAGAAGGAAAAGGATGTAAGTTCGACAAAAAATGCAAATATATGCACCCTGTAGCCATGAATCATAATCAAATAAATAACCAACCAAGAATAAAATCCAAAATAAGAAAGAAACAAATAAAGAGAGAAATCAAGAATATCAGGTAAAAGAGAAAAGCAAACCACCAATGAGATATGCAGAGGTGTCAGCAAAAAATTTCAAAGCATCAGCTCCGAAATTCTACTCAAGAGATAATAAACTGTATTTATTATGCAAGAGGATATTGCAGAAAGGAAACGGAGAAAATTGCAGATTCAGACACAAAATGAATAATTATGATGAAGGAAGATCAAATATTATGGAAAAGTTGGAGTTTTTAATGTCAGAATTTCTGGAAATGAAAAAAAAGAACAACATACCAGAACAGGAAAGAGACATGGGAAAATCCTTATTACTACCAGTATTAAATGAAGGAGAAAACACGCAAAACCATCATAGTGATGAATGCGCGGGTTTTAGTTTATTACGAGTAACTCAAAAAGAAAAATAGAGTACTTAGAAGAACTAACCCAAAATGAAAAGAAAATAGATAATAAGAATATAAGTGAAAACTGGTATTCCCAAGAGACTGGGAATGATGATCAAATAAAAGGGTTCCAAACTTATAGATCAGATAGAAAAAAATAGGAATCAAGGGGGAACCGCAATATATGGGAAAGACAAAAAACAAGGAAAAATATATGAGAAATATAGTAACTCAGAATGTGAACTAATAGCGGTAGAATTTGAATCTGAAAAATTGATGAACATAGTAATATATAGACCTCCTAATACTAAAGAGTTTGACAATTAATTGAAAAATTGGAAAAATTGGATGATATCTGTAGAAATCACAAGGACTGGACTATTCTCCTATCTGGTGACTTCAACTTTGTTTCCTTTCGTAGAATGGAAGAACGAATAGGAGATTGTGGTTGACTTATACATATAAAAAAGAGAGTAATAGTAGTGCAGAAGATAAGAGGCAATTTGAAAAGCTATTAGATATGCTACTAGAATACAACATTCAACAAATAAATCACCTACCAACAAGAAAGGAAAATACTTTAGACCTAGTATTTGTGAACGAGATGAATTATGTTAAAGGAAATAATAGTTTATAATGCGAGTATTTCAGACCATAATGTCATAGAATTAACAGTTCATTCCAAAGCAAGTGAAAATAGAGATAAGCAAGAAATGAAAAAGAAGGATATGGAAAATACAACTTCTACAGTAAAAATATAAAATGGTCAGAAATTAATGAAGAATTAAACAAAGATTGGGATAACATTTTCGTAAGTGATGACATAAGGGTAAATACGGAGATATTATATAATTGGAGAAAATAGTGGAAAAATATTTACCGAAGAAGAAAAGTAAACATCATTCATGCATACCAAGAGACAGAAGGATCTTGTTCCAGAAAATCAGAAAGTGGAAAAAAGGTCTTGCAAAAAGAAAAAAATGCATGGAAAGTTATAGTACTAAAAAGTAAGATAGAAAATGCAGAACAAAAGATTATACAATCAAAAGAAAATGAAAAACGGGACTTGGAAGAAAAAACCCTATTAAATATCAAAAGCAAAAACCCCAAACTATTATACTCATATGCGAAGAAGATGAATAAAAGAAGAATAGAAATAGGCCCTCTGAGAATTGAAGGGAGATTAAACGAATGAAAAAAGGAAATTTGCAACATACTGGCAGAAACGATATAAGAGAGAATTCACCCCCCCTAGAATAGATAATGAAGATAATGATATAGAAGTAAGGAATGAAAATAGTGAATATTTAGCTGACATAGATATTAATGAAGCTGATATTGTGCAGGCTATTAATGAAATTAAAAATGGAGCTGCTGCAGGGCCTGATGGAATTCCTGCTATTTTGTTAAAGAAAAGAAAGTAGTTCATTCTATCGCAAAGCCACTTGCAATATTATTAAGACAAAGTGTAGATACAGGCAAGATTTATGATGAGCACAAATTAGCATATATTACCCCTACTTTCACAAAGTGGATCAAGACTAGAGGCAAGTAATTATAGGCCTGTGAGTCTAACATACATATTATGAAAGTGTATGAAAGGGTAATGAAGAAAAATATTATGAAACATTTAATAAAAATAATTTGTTTAATAAAGGACAACATGGTTTCGTACCCGGAAAAAGTACACAAACCCAACTGTTAGTCCACCGTGAGAACATATTCAAAAATATGAAAAGCGGAAATGAAACAGATGTGGTTTATTTAGACTTTGCAAAAGCTTTTGATAAAGTAGACCATAATATATTAGCGAAGAAAATTAGAAAACACAATATCGTGGATAAAGTAGGAAGATGGTTAAAAGAATTTTTACACAACAGAAAACAGATAGTTATTGCAAACGACGAGAAATCGGATGAAGCCAAGGTAATATCCGGTGTGCTGCAAGGTACGGTGTTAGCTGCAATACTGTTTGTTATTATGATTGAAGACATAGACAATAAGTTAAGGATTCTGGTAGTGAGTAGTTTCGCAGATGACACAAGAATAAGTAGAGAAATTACTTGTGATGAAGATAGGAACGCTCTACAAAGAGACCTTAACAAAGTATATGATTGGGCAGAGGTAAATAGGATGGTATTTAACTCGGATAAAATTGAATCAATAAATTATGGAGGACAGAGAAAGAAAGCTATATGCATATAAGGGACCTAATAATGAGACCATCACAAATAAGGAAGCAGTTAAAGACTTGGTGTGATGATGAATAGGAACATGTTATGCAATGATCAAATAGCAACTCTGTTGGCAAAATGTAAAGCAAAAATGGGAATGTTGTTACGGCACTTCAAAACAAGAAAAGCTGAACACATGATTATGCTTTATAAAACATATGTTCGTAGTCCACTTGAATATGCAATATGATATGGTACCACACTATCAAAAGGATATTGCACAAATAGAGAGTGTACAAAGGTCCTTTACAGCTAGAATAGAAAGAAGTTAGGACCTAGACTACTGGGAAAGACTACAATTCTTAAAATTATATAGTCTAGAAAGGAGAAGAGAACGCTACATGATAATTCAGGCATGGAAACAGATAGAAGGAATAGCAGAAAATATCATGGAACTAAAAATATCAGAAAGAGCAAGCAGAGGTAGATTAATAGTGCCCAAAACAAAATATACCAGGAAAAATAAGGAAAGCACACAGGACATTAATCCACTACGCACCAGCATCGATAATGCAGCGTCTATTCAATGCGTTGCCAGCTCATCTGAGGAATATATCAGGAGTGAGCGTAGATGTGTTTAAGAATAAGCTCGACAAATATCTAAACTGCATCCCAGACCATCCAAGATTGGAAGATGCAAAATATACGGAAGATGTACTAGCAACCTCTGGTAGACATTAGAGGTGCCTCACACTGAGGGACCTGGGGCAACCCGAACAAGATGTAAGGTCTGTAAGGTCTGTAAGGCTGATTGTCTCCGTCCAGGATCTTGGCCTCCTCCTGCAATTGGTGGCGCTTGGTGGGAGCGCTGCCGACCGTCAGCCCGGAGGCTGAGAAGGCCAATTGTCTCCGTCCAGGATCTTGGCCTCCTCCCTGGCGTCGGTGGCGCTTGGTGGGAGCGCTGCCGACCGTCGGCCCGGTGGCTGAGAAGGATGATTGTCTATGTCCAGGATCTTGGCCTCCTCCCACTGGCGATCGGTGGCGCTTGGTGGGAGCGCTGCCGACCGTTGGCCCGGAGGCTGAGAAGGCCGATTGTCTCTGTCCAGGATCTTGGCCTCCTCCCTGGCGAATGGTGGCACATGGTGGGAGCGCTGCTGACCGTCGGCCCGGAGGCTGAGAAGGCCGATTGTCTCCGTCCAGGATCTTGGCCTCCTCCTCTGGCGATCGGTGGCGCTTGGTGGGAGCACTGCCGACCGTTGGCCCGGAGGCTGAGAATGCCGATTGTCTCCGTCCAGGATCTTGGCCTCCTCCCTGGCGACTGGTGTCGCTAGTGGAAGCGCTGCCGACCGTCGGCCCGGAGGCTAAGAAGGCCGATTGTTTATATGTCCAGGATCTTGGCCTCATCCCTGGTGATCAGTGGTGCATGGTGGGAGCACTGCCTCCCTGGCGATCAGTGGCGCTTGGTAGGGAATGCTGCCAACCATAGGCCCATAGGCTGAGAGGGCCGATTGTCTCCGTCCAGGATCTTGGCCTCTTCCCTGGGCGATCGGTGGCGCTTGGTGGGAGCACTGCCGACCGTCGGCCCGAATTTGAGAAGGCCGATTGACTATGTCCAGGATCTTGGCCTCCTCCCTGGCGATCGGTGGCTTTGGTGGGAGCATTGCCGATGGTCGGACTGGAGGCTGAGAAGGCCAATTGTCTCCATCCAGGATCTTGGTCCTCCTCCCTGGCGATCGTTGGCGCTTGGTGGGAGCGCTGCCATCCGTCGGCCTAGAGGCTGAGAAGGCCGATTGTCTCCAATCAGGATCTTGGCCTCCTCCCTGGTGATCGGTGGCGCTTGGTGGGAGCGCTGCTGACCGTTGGCCCGGAGGCTGAGAAAGCTGATTGTCTCCGTGAAGGATTCTTGGCCTCCTCCCTGGCGATTGGTGGCGCCTGGTGGGAGCACTGCCAACAGTCGGCCCGGAGGGTGAGAGGGCCGTTTGTCTCCGTCCAGGATCTTGGCCTCCTCCCTGGCGATCGGTGGCGCCTGGTGGGAGCGCTGCCGACCGTCGGCCAGGAAGCTGAGAGGGCCGATGGTCTATGTCCAGGATCTTGTCCTCCCTGGCGATCGGTGGCGCTGGTGGGAGCGTGCCGACCGTTCGCCCGGAGGCTAGAAGACGATGTTCGCCCAGGATGCCTCCTCCTGGCATCGTGGCGCTGAGAGCTGCGACCGTCGGCCCGGATGAGAAGACCGATTGTCTGTGCCCAGGATCTTGGCCTCCTCCCTGGGCGATCGGTGGGCTTGGTGGGAGGTGGCTGGACCGTCGGCCCGGAGAAGAGAAGGCCGATTGTTCCTCCAGATCGTTGGCCTCCTCCCTGGCGATCGGTGGCGCTTGTGGGAGCCGGCTGCCGACCGGTCGGTCCGCTGAGAAGGCCAATTGTCTCCGTCCAGGATCTGGGCCTCCTCCCTGGTGATTGGTAGTTCTTGGTGGGAGCGCTACCAACCGTCGGCCTGGAGGCTGAGAAGGCCGATTGTCTATGTCCAGGATCTTGGCCTCCTCCCTGGCGATCGGTGGCGCTTGGTGGGAGCGCTGCTGACCGTCGGCCCTGAGGCTAAGAAGGCCAATTATCTCCGTCCAGGATCTTGGCCTCCTCCCTGGCGATCGGTGGCGCTTCGTGGGAGCGCTGCCAACCGTCGGCCTGGAGGCTGAGAAGCCTGATTGTTTCCGTCCAGGATCTTGGCCTCCTCCTGGCGATCGGTGGCGCTTGGTGAAGCGCTGCCGACCGTCGGTCCGGAGGATGAGAAGGTCAATTGTCTCCGTCCAGGATCTTGGCCTCCTCCCTGGCGATTGGTAGTTCTTGGTGGGAGCGCTACCAACCGTCGACCCGGAGGCTGAGAAGGCTGATTGTTTCCGTCCAGGATCTTGGCCTCCTCCCTGGCGATCGGTGGCGCTTGGTGGGAGCGCTGCCGACCGTCGGTCCGGAGGATGAGAAGGCCGATTGTCTATGTCCAGGATCTTGGCCTCCTCCCTGGCGATCGGTGGCGCTTGGTGAGAGCGTTGCCGACCGTCGGCCCGGAGGATGAGAAGGCCGATTGTCTCCGTCCAGGATCTTGGCCTCCTCCCTAGTGATCGGTGGCGCTAGGTGGGAGCGCTGCCGACCATCAGCCCGGAGGCTGAGAAGGCCGATTGTCTCCATCCACGATCTTGGCCTCCTCCCTGGCGATCAATGGTGCTTGGGTGGGAGCGCTGCTGGGACCGTTGGGCCTGGAGGCTGAGAAGGCCGATTGTCTCCATCCAGGATCTTGGCCTCCTCCCTGGGCCGGGGATCGGTGGCGCTTGGTGGGAGCGCTGCTTGACCGTCGGCCCAGAGGCTAAGAAGGCCAATTATCTCCGTCCAGGATCTTGGCCTCCTCCCTGGCGATCGGTGGCACTTGGTGGGAGCGCTACCGACCGTCGGCCTGGAGGCTAAGAAGGCTGATTGTCTCCGTCCAGGATCTTCGCCCTCATCCCTGGCAATTGGTGGCGCTTGGTGGGGAGCGCTGCCGACCGTTGGCCCGAGGCTGAGAAGGCCAATTGTTTCTCCGTCCAGGATCTTGGCCTCCTCCCTGGCGATCGGTGCGCTTGGTGGGAGCGCTGCTGACCGTCGGCCCAGTGGCTGAGAAGGCCGATGTCTATGTCCATGATCTTGGCCTCCTCCCTGGCGATCGGTGGCGCTTGGTGGGAGCGCTGCCGACCGTTGGCCTGGAGGCTGAGAAGGCCGATTGTCTCTGTCCAGGATCTTGGCCATACTACCTGGCGAACGGTGGCGCATGGTGGGAGCGCTGTGACCGTCGGCCCGGAGGCTGAGAAGGCCGATTGTCTCCGTCCAGGATCTTGGCCTCCTCCCTCCCGGCGATCAGTGGCGCTTGGTGGGAGCGCTGCCGACCGTTGGCCCGGAGGCTGAGAAGGCCGATTGTCTCTGTCCAGGATCTTGGCCTCCTCCCTGGCGACTGGTGGCGCTTGGTGGGAGTGCTGCAGACCGTCGGCCCGGAGGCTAAGAGG
This sequence comes from Macrobrachium nipponense, assembly GCF_015104395.2. Taxonomy (NCBI): domain Eukaryota; kingdom Metazoa; phylum Arthropoda; class Malacostraca; order Decapoda; family Palaemonidae; genus Macrobrachium; species Macrobrachium nipponense. The sequence goes on along the minus strand of NC_087217.1, from coordinate 64,209,835 downwards.
GCCGATTGTCTATGCCCAGGATCTTGGCCTCCTCCCTGGTGATCAGTGGCGCTTGGTGGGAGCACTGCCTCCCTGGCGATTGGTGGCGCTTGGTAGGAGTGCTGCCGATCGTAGGCCCATAGGCTGAGAGGGGCTTTTTTATGATTGTCTCCGTCCAGGATCTTGGCCTCCTCCCTGCCAATCGGTTGGTTGCGCTTGGTTAGAGCGCTGCCCGACCGTCGGCCCGGCGGTTGTTTGAGAAGGCCGATTGTCTATGTCCAGGATCTTGGCCTCCTCCCTGGCGATCGGTGGCGCTTGGTAGGAGCGTTGCCGACCGTCGGACTGGAGGCTGAGAAGGCCGATTGTCTCCATCCAGGATCATGGCCTCCTCCCTGGCGATCGGTGGCGCTTGGTGGGAGCGCTGCCAACCGTCGGCCTGGAGGCTGAGAAGGCCGATTGTCTCCAATCAGGATCTTGGCCTCCTCCACGGTGATCGGTGGCGCTTGGTGGGAGCGCTGCTGACCGTTGGCCCGGAGGCTGAGAAGTCTGATTGTCTCCGTGAAGGATCTTTGCCTCCTCCCTGGCGATTGGTGGCGCCTGGTGGGAGCACTGCCGACAGTCGGCCCGGAGGGTGAGAAGGCCGTTTGTCTCCGTCCAGGATCTTGGGCTCCTCCCTGGCGATCGGTGGCGCCTGGTGAGAGCACTGCCGACTGTCGGCCAGGAGGCTAAGAGGGCAGATTGTCTATGTCCAGGATTTTGGCCTCCCTCGCAATCGGTGGCGCCTGGTGGGAGCGCTGCCGACCGTCGGCCCGGAGGCTAAGAAGGCCGATTGTCTCCGCCCAGGATCTTGGCCTCCTCCCTGGCGATCGGTGGCGCTTGGTGGGAGCGCTGCTGACCGTCGCACGGAGAAATGAGAAGGCCGATTGTTTCCGTCCAGGATCTTGGCCTCCTCCCTGGCGATCGGTGGCGCTTGGTGGGAGCGCTGCCGACCGTCGGTCCGGAGGCTGAGAAGGCCAATTGTCTCCGTCCAGGATCTTGGCCTCCTCCCTGGCGATTGGTAGTTCTTGGTGGGAGCGCTACCAACCGTCGGCCCGGAGGCTGAGAAGGCCGATTGTCTATGTCCAGGATCTTGGCCTCCTCCCTGGCGATCGGTGGCGCTTGGTGGGAGCGCTGCCGACCGTCGGCCTGGAGAATGAGAAGGCCGATTGTCTCCGTCCAAGATCTTGGCCTCCTCCCTGGTGATCGGTGGCGCTTGGTGGGAACGCTGCCGACCATCGGCCCGGAGGCTGAGAAGGCCGATTGTCTCCATCCAGGATCTTGGCCTCCTCCCTGGCAATCAGTGGTGCTGCCTAACGTCGACCTTGAGGCTAAGAAGGCCGATTGTCTCCGTCCACGATCTTGGCCTCCTCCCTGGCGATCGGTGGCACTTGGTGGGAGCGCTGTCGACCGTCGGCCCAGAGGCTAAGAAGGCTGATTGTCTCCGTCCAGGATCTTGGCCTCCTCCCTGGCGATTGGTACTTCTTGGTGGGAGCGCTACCAACCGTCGGCCCGGAGGCTGAGAAGGCCTATTGTCTATGTCCAGGATCTTGGCCCCCTCCCTGGCGATCGGTGGCGCTTGGTGGGAGCGCTGCCGACCGTCGGCCCGGAGAATGAGAAGGCAGATTGTCTCCGTCCAGGATCTTGGCCTCCTCCCTGGTGATTGGTGGCGCTTGGTGGGAGCGCTGCCGACCGTCGGTACGGAGGCTGAGAAGGCCAATTGTCTCCTTCCAGGATCTTGGCCTCCTCCCTGGCGATTGGTACTTCTTGGTGGGAGTTCTACCAACCGTCGGCCCGGAGGCTTGGAGAAGGCCTATTGTCTATGTCCAGGATCTTGGCCCCTCCCTGGCGGATCGGTGGCGCTGGGGGTTGGACGCGCTGCCGACCGTCGGCCGGAGAATGAGAAGGCAGATTGTCTCCGTCCAGTATCTTGGCCTCCATCCCTGGTGATTGGTGGCGCTTGGTGGGAGCGCTGCCGACCGTCGGCCCGGAGAATGAGAAGGCATGATTGTCTCCGTCAGGATCTTGGCCTCCTCCTGGCGATCGGTGGCGCTTGGTGGGAGCGCTGCCGACCGTCGGTACGGAGGCTGAGAAGGCAATTGTCTTCTTCCAGGATCTTGGCCTCCTCCCTGGCGATTGGTACTTCTTGGGCGCCTGGGCCAGCGCGGGGCTAGGCCACCGTCGCTCGGAGGCTGAGAAGGGCCTATTGTCTATGTCCAGGTCTTGGCCCCCTCCCTGGCGATCGGTGGCGCTTGGTGGGAGCGCTGCCGACCGTCGGCCCGGAGAATGAGAAGGCAGATTGTCTCCGTCCAGGATCTTGGCCTCCTCCCTGGTGATTGGTGGCGCTTGGTGGGAGCGCTGCCGACCATCGGCCCGGAGGCTGAGAAGGCCGATTGTCTCCATCCAGGATCTTGGCCTCCTACCTGGCAATCAGTGGCGCTGCCTAACGTCGACCTGGAGGCTAAGAAGGCCGATTGTCTCCGTCCACGATCTTGGCCTCCTCCCTGGCGATCAGTGGTGCTTGGTGGAAGCGCTGCTGACCGTTGGCCTGGAGGCTTAGAAGGCCGATTGTCTCCATCCAGGATCTTGGCCTCCTCCCTGGCGATCGGTGGCGGTTGGTGGGAGCGCTGCTGACCTTCGGCCCAGAGGCTAAGAAGGCCAATTATCTCCGTCCAGGATCTTGGCCTCCTCCCTGGCGATCGGTGGCGCTGCCAACCGTCGGCCTGGAGGCTTAGAAGGCCGATTGTTTCTGTCCAGGATCTTGGCGTCCTCCCTGGCGATCAGTGGCGCTTGGTGGGAGTGCTGCCGACCGTCGGCCCAGAGGCTAAGAAGGCTGATTGTCTCCGTCCAGGATCTTGGCCTCCTCCCTGGCGATCGGTGGCGCATGGTGGGAGCGCTGCCGACCGTCGGCCCGGAGGCTGAGAAGGCCGATTGTCTATGTCCAGGATCTTGGCCTCCTTCCTCGGCGATCGGTGGCGCTTGGTGGGAGCACTGCCGACCGTTGCCCGGAGGCTGAGAAGGCCGATTGTCTCTGTCGGATCTTTGCCTCCTCCCTGGTGATTGGTGGCGCATGGTGGGAGCGCTGCTGACCGTCGGCCGGAGGCTGAGAAGGCGATTGTCTCCGTCCAGGATCTTGGCCTCCTCCCTGGCGATCGGTGGCGCTTGGTGGGAGCGCTGCCGACCGTTGGCCCGGAGGCTGAGAAGGCCGATTGTCTCCGTCCAGGATCTTGGCCTCCTCCCTGGCGACTGGTGGCGCTTGGTGGGAGCGCTGGCCCGGAGGCTAAGAAGGCCGATTGTCTATGTAAAGGATCTTGGCCTCCTCCCTGATGATCAGTGGCGCTTGGTGGGAGCACTGCCTCCCTGGCGATCTGTGGCGCTTGGTAGGAGTGCTGCCAACCATAGGCTGAGAGGGCCGATTGTCTCCGTCCAGGATCTTGGCCTCCTCCCTGGCAATCGGTGGCGCTTGGTGGGAGCGCTGCCGACCGTCGGCCCGGTGGTTGAGAAGGCGTATTGTCTATGTCCAGAATCTTGGCCTCCTCCCTGGCGATCGGTGGCGCTTGGTGGGAGCGTTGCCGACGGTCGGACTTGAGGCTGAGAAGGCCGATTGTCTCCATCCAGGATCTTGGCCTCCTCCCTGGCGATTGGTGGCGCTTGGTGGGAGCACTGCTGACCGTTGGCCCAGAGGCTGAGAAGGCTGATTGTCTCCGTGAAGGATCTTGGCCTCCTCCCTGGCGATTGGTGGCGCCTGGTCGGAGCACTGCCGACAGTCGGCCCGGAGGCTGAGAAGGCTGATTGTCTCCGCCCAGGGTCTTGGCCTCTTCCCTGGCTATCGGTGGCGTTTGGTGGGAGCACTGCCGACCATCGTCCCTAAGGCTGAGAAGGCCGATTGTCTCCATCCAGGATCTTGGGCTCCTCCCTGGCAATCAGTGGCGCTGCCTAACGTCGACCTAGAGGCTAAGAAGGCCGATTGTCTCCGTCCAGGATCTTGGCCTCCTCCCTGGCGATTATTGGTGCTTGGTGGGAGTGCTGCTGACCGTTGGCCTGGAGGCTGAGAAGGCCGATTGTCTCCATCCAGGATCTTAGTCTCCTCCCTGCAGATCGGTGGCGTTTGGTGGGAGCGCTGCTGACCGTCGGCCCAGAGGCTGAGAAGTCCGATTGTCTACATCCAGGATCTTGGCCTCCTTCCTGGCAATCTGTGGCGCTGCGTAACGTCGACCTGGAGGCTAAGAAGGCCAATTGTCTCCGTCCACGATCTTGGCCTCCTCCCTGGTGATCAGTGGTGCTTGGTGGGAGCGCTGCTGATTGTTGGCCTTGAGGCTGAGAAGGCCGATTGTCTCCATCTAGGATCTTGGCCTCCTCCCTGGCGATCTGTGGCGCTTGGTGGGAGCGCTGCTGATCGTCGGCCCGGAGGCTAAGAAGGCCGATTGTCTCCGTCCAGGATCTTGGCCTCCTCCCTGGCGATCGGTGGCGCTTGGTGGGAGCGCTGCCGACCGTCGGCCCGGAGGCTAAGAAGGCCGATTGTCTCCTTCCAGGATCTTGGCTCCTCCCTGGCGATCGTTGGCGCTTGGGGGTGGCGCGCTGCCGACCGTCGGCCCAGAGGCTGAGAAGGCCGATTGTTTCCGTCCAGGATCTTGGCCTCCTCCCCTGGCGATCGGTGGCGCTTGGTGGGAGCGCTGCCGACGTCCGGCCCGAGAATGAGAAGGCCGATTGTCTCCATCCAAGATCCTGGGCTCTGCCCTTGCAATCAGTGGCGCTGCCTAACGTCGACCTGGAAGCTAAGAAGGCCGATTGTCTCCGTCCACGATCTTGGCCTCCTCCCTGGCGATCAGTGGTGCTTGGTGGGAGCGCTGCTGACCATTGGCCTGGAGGCTGAGAAGGCCGATTGTCTCCGTCCAGGATCTTGGCCTCCTCCCAGGTGATCGGTGGCGCTTGGTGGGAGCGCTGCCGACCATCGGCCCGGAAGCTGAGAAGGCTGATTGTCTCCATCCAAGATCTTGGGCTCTGCCCTGGCAATCAGTGGTACTGCCTAACGTCGACCTGGAGGCTATGAGCCGATTGTCTCCGTCCACGATCTTGGCCTCCTCCCTGGCGATCGGTGGCGCTTGGTGGGAGCGCTGCCGACCATCGGCCCGGAAGCTGAGAAGGCCGATTGTCTCCATCCAAGATCTTGGGCTCTGCCCTGGCAATCAGTGGCGCTGCCTAACGTCGACCTGGAGGCTAAGAAGGCTGATTGTCTCCGTCCACGATCTTGGCCTCCTCCCTGGCGATCGGTGGCGCTTCGTGGTGAGTGCTGCCGACCGTTGGCCCGGAGGCTGAGAAGGCCGATTTCTCCTTCCAGGATCTTGACCTCCCTGGCAATGGCCTCCCTGGCAATCGGCCTTAGAAGGCCGATTGTCTCCGTACAGGATATTGGCCTCCCTGGCAATCTGTGGTGCTTGGTGGGAGCACTGCCGACCGTCTGCTCGGAGGCCGAGAAGGGTGATTTTCTCCTTCCAGGATCTTGGCCTCCCTGGCGATCAGTGGCGCTCCCAACTGTCAGCTTGGAGGCTGAGAAGGGCGATTGTCTCCTTCTAAGATCTTGCCTCCCTGGCAATTGTGGCGCTTGGTGGGATTATTGCTGACTGTAGGCTCGCAGGGTGAGAAGGCCGATTGTCTCCATCCAGGATCTTGGCCTCCTTGGCAATCAATGGCGCTTGGTGGGAGTGTTGCCGACCGTCGGCTCGGAGGCTGGGAAGGAGGATTGTCTCCTTCCAGGATCTTGGCCTCCCTGGCGATCACTGGCCAAGATCCTGGAAGGAGCAATCGGCCTTCTCACCCTCTGAGCCTACAGTTAACAACGCTCCCACCAAGCGCCATCGATTGCATGGGAGGCAAGGTGCTGGAAGGAGACAATCGGCCTTCTCAGCCTCCAAGCCGACAGTTGGGAGTGCCACTGATCGCCAAGGAAGCCAAGATCCTGGTAGGAGACAATCGCCCTTCTCGGCCTCTGAGCCGATGGTCAGCAGTGCTCCCACCAAGAGCCACTGATCGCCAGGAAGGAGGCAAAGATACTGGAAGGAGACAATCGGTTTTCTCAGCCTCCGGGCTGACGGTCGGCAGAGCTCCCACCAAGAGCCACAGATTGCCATGGAGGAGGCCAAGATCCTGGACAGAGACAATTGGCCTTCTCAGCCTATGGGCCGATGGTCGGCAGCACCCCCACAAAGACACCACCGATCTCCGGGTAGAGGCCAAGATCCTGGACGGAGACAATCGGCTTTCTCAGCCTCTGGGCCGATCGGTCGGCAGCTCTCCCACCAAGCGCCACCGATCGCCAAGGACGAGGCCAAGATCCTGGACGGAGACAATCGGCCTTCTCAGCCTCCGAGCCAACGGTCGGCAACACTCCCACCAGGGAGGCTGTTACGGACCCTGAGATCTCAGAGAGAATGTTATGGCCTCTGAGAGGGGTCCGCTTCAGGTTCGATATGAAATAATAATAAAAAAAATTATATCAACACAAACAGCTGAAACTGGGGATACAAATATAGAAAGAAACACTAACACAACAAAGGTTTATTTACAAGCTTACTAACAAAGGTAAATGCAGAATGGTATCTCCTATTTACATAAAGAGACAGAATCTTACACTGCATGAACTGGGGGAAACAGTGAGGTAATAAGAATACTTGCTAAACAGTTTGACACTTCGAAGAGGTGGCTTCATAATAGTAGAGCGGCAATTGCAGTCGTCCTCTTGACTCCGTATTGCAGAAACTAGTCTATTCGTAAGGCAGGAACTCTCCCCTTTTCTTCTCCGATGTCTGCTCAACGTAGAGACAACTCGGCCGTCCACACCGGAAGACGACTAGACGAATATCCAACCAACACTCGAACAACTCTTCTTTTGATTGATACTTCGTTGGTTCCTTTTTCTCGTATCTCACGGAAGATCTCTGCTGCTGCTGATCTCTCACTGATAATCTGATCTGTGGCTCTCTGTGACTAACTGGTGATCTCTCTTTTACGATCTCTCTCTCTCTTCTACGATCACTGCTCTCCAAAGTTCGTTCATCGCATTTATACGGCACTCAGGGGGCGGAGCCTACGGCAAACGTCACGACTCCAGGGATTTCTAGCACTTCTTAGATGAATCTAGACAAGGTATTGCATCAGAAATCGTGGCGTTTCTCACGTCCCGACGAGACTACAACACTCCTGCCGATTCTAGAACAGCCGCGAACATAGACGCCTCCAACAGTGGCGCGAAAGCCTCCTTGCTGCCGAACTTCTCGAAAATGCGTTCTCCTTTCCTTTATCTTCCTTTGCTATGAAGCAATTACCATCACACGTCCCCCCAAAAGAGAAAAAAAATGAAATCAATTGATTTTATTTTTTTTTCTAAAGAGAAGCAAAAATTAAACAGCGGGGAAACAATTCTGCATAAAGGTTCCATACTTTTTCATTCACTCAACCACTCGTGCCAAAACAGAAAACGGTCACTAGGCTACTCATTCTGAGAAAAATCTCTAAAGGCTACTAACTATAACATTATCCTTCTCTCTTACTTTTTCCGTTTTCTGAACTCTGATTAAATCTTATAAATACTAAAACAGCTCTTGTGTTTTTTCTCAAAACTAATCTCATTCAGTAACACTTTTACACGCGCGGAGGCCACGGCACGGGGCGTTGTTTATAATTCTGAAGCAAATTTACATTTACTGACTTTGCTCTACTCTTACCCACATTAATTCTATAATGTATACTTCCCCTCTCCTCTAACACTGAAAAAGGACCTTCAAACTTATAAGGTAAAAAGGGACTTTCTCTCGAGACTAGTACTAAAACTTTATCTCTTACACACAAACTTCTCTCTTTTGCTCGAAGATGAGCAGGTTTTCCTTCAGTTTCCCCTTTACTTCCTTTCGGGTTTTCTTTCGCTAATTGCCAAGCGCTTCCGTTCTCCTCCGATAACTGCCAAACAACTTTTAGATTGTTTTTATAATAATCAAGATTAGTTATACAATCATCTCTACCCTTACTTCTAGACAAAGTTTCAAACATATTTATATTCATTCTCTAAAGATAAGCCTACTGAAGGAATATTACACAACTGAACTCTGGGAATTACATGAATCGGTTTCCCGGCAATTTGATATTCAAGACTGTTTAAAACATATCTCTTAAAACATACATCATTTTTCATTTTAGGCCAAAAGTACGCCCTACTAATAGACCTGTAAGTTTTATTCACTCCTAAATGTCCTTGCTCATCATGTACTAAATTCAAATCTAGTTCACGAAGCTTCCTAGGAACTACTAATTGTTCTGCGACTTCCTCTTTACTACCTGACTTCGGTCGAACATAACGACACAAAACTTCGTCCTTTACACAAAAAGTTTCCTTACACACATAATCGAGATCATCATCCAGCTCACACTCAAAAATTTGGGTTAGTGTCTCATCCTCTCTCTGCAACTTGACTAGCTCATCCTTATCCAAAACGTTAGAGCCTAATTCATCACCATAACTAGTACTAGATACTGGTACATTTACTACGTTACTCTCGACAGCTACACCTTCCCCTTGGCTTTCACTGTCAATGATAGAGTTAGGTTTCTCAGCCACACTTATGCCAAGATCAACCTCGCTACCTCTATCACACTCGTTCGAATCCACGATCTCACTCCCGTTCGAATCCACGAACTCACACTCGTTCGAATCCACGAACTCACTCTCATTCGAATCCACGAACTTACAATCGTTCGAATCCACGAACTTACTCACGTTCGAATCCACGAACAAATTATGACCGTAGTCTACATCTGTATCTAAACCCGACCTAGTTACTACCATTTCAGGCACTGGAATATTCCTCACAACAGGATTCACATTCTTGGATAAAGCTAAGTCATTACCGACAATAATGTCAACGCCTTCAACGGGCAAACTGTCCACAACTGCAAGTTTTACTTCTCCTGACACTACCTGACTTTCTAAATTCAACTTCAACAAAGGACAAAGAACACAAGTGTTAGGAAATCCACCTAACATAACTTTCTCTTCCATACTGATTTCTGCCCTGTTCGGCACACACTCTCTCAAAATCAGTGAGATAGCAGCCCCTGTGTCTCGAAGCAAGACCACTTCTCTCGAATCTACTCCTCCAAGAGAGGAAACTACACCTTCCGACAGAAATTCGCCAAAAACTTTCCTAGTTTCTCTCATCACATCATCCCTATTTGACGAAAGATTAACTAGCGATACTGGTTTCTTACCGTCCTTCCTTTCTGCTGCACAATTCCTCGCTAAATGCCCTTTACCCATTACATCGGAAACAAGTTAATTCTGAGCCACTATATGCCATTCTACTCTTACAAACCTTAGACGTATGACCAGGTTTTCCGCATGTATAACAGGAATAGTCACCTTTACTCGCATTGCTATTACTAGGACTGAAACCTTTACTGCTTTGTACTCTACCAGACGAAGGATCATTTCGTTTCTTACTTACACTCAAATTATGAGTTATAGACTATATTCGTCAGCTAGCCTAGTTGCTCCTGCAAAAGATACTTCTCACCTATCCTCTATATAAAGCTTAATCTCAGGGGATACGTTATCTTTGAAATTTTCTAACAACACTAAGTTCTTCAAACTATCAAAATCCTCAACCTTAACAGAAGTTAACCAATCAATAAACAGCCTATCTAACTTCTAACCGTATTCTACATACGTAATATTTTCATCCTTTCTCAAATTTCTAAATTTCTTACGGTATGCCTCCGGTACTAACCTATATGCACTAAGAACAGTTTCTTTCACGATATCGTAATTATCACATTCCTCCTTAGACATGCAACTATACACAGTAAGTGCCCTACCACTCAAAACTGACTGCAAATATAAAGTCCACGTTTCTTTAGGAGAACCTACTCGTTCCATTAACTTCTCAAAAACACTTGAAATATGTCGTAAAACATCTTCCTCATCGAACTTTGGTACTAATTTTAGCACTGCACTCATACCTAACGTATCAGCTTCGTTTTCCGTTCTCGCTTGAACCGACTGTTACGAGTACTTTCCCTTAACCGAGCATTTCCAACTCATGCATACGCTCTTTTCTTTCTCTCTTCCTGTTCATGCATACGTACTTTTTCTCTTTCTTCCTGCTGCATTACCAACATTTCTCTCTCTCGCTGCATTTTCATTACTTCTCTATCTTGCTGCATCCTCATTGCTTCTCTCTCTTGCTGCATTATCATTACTTCTCTCTCATACTTTTCCCTCTCTTTCCTTTCAACATACTCACGGAGATCATCCCCCTCTAGACCTAGTAGCTTGCCTAACTCAATAAACTCTTTCACCATCTCACTCATTCTGATTCTTTCTATATCCTCCCTGTTTCAAACTATTAAAGTGTTGATAGCCTAGGCAAGGTCGCCACAAATGTTACGGACCCTGAGATCTCAGAGACAATGTTATGGCCTCTGAGAGGGGTCCGCTTCAGGTTCAATATGAAATGATAATAAAAAAAAAAATATATCAACACAAACGGCTGAAACTGGGGATACGAATATAGAAAGAAACACTACACAACAAAGGTTTATTTACAAGCTTACTAACAAAGGTAAATGCAGAATGGTATCTCCTATTTACATAAAGAGACAGAATCTTACACTGCATGAACTGGGGGAAACAGTGAGGTAATAAGAATACTTGCTAAACAGTTTGACACTTCGAAGAGGTGGCTTCATAAAAGTAGAGCGGCAATTGCAGTCATCCTCTTGACTCCGTATTGCAGAAACTAGTCTATTCATAAGGCAGGAACTCTCCCCTTTTCTTCTCCGAAGTCTGCTCAACGTAGAGACAACTCGGCCGTCCACACCGGAAGACGACTAGACGAATATCCAACCAACACTCGAACAACTCTTCTTTTGATTGATACTTCGTCGGTTCCTTTTTCTCGTATCTCACGGAAGATCTCTGCTGCTGCTGATCTCTCACTGATAATCTGATCTGTGGCTCTCTGTGACTAACTGGTGATCTCTCTTTTACAATCTCTCTCTCTCTTCTACGATCACTGCTCTCCAAAGTTCGTTCGTCGCATTTATACGGCACTCAGGGGGCGGAGCCTATGGCGAACGTCACCGACTCCAGGGATTTCTAGCACTTCTTAGATGAATCTAGACGAGGTATTGCATCAGAAATCGCGGCGTTTCTCACGTCCCGACGAGACTACAACAGCCGCGAACATAGACGCCTCCCACAGTGGCGCGAAAGCCTCCTTGCAGCCGAACTTCTCGAAAATGCGTTCTCCTTTCCTTTATCTTCCTTTGCTATGAAGCAATTACCATCACAGAGGCCAAGATCCTGGAAGGAGACAATCTGGCTTCTCAACCTCCGAGCCGATGGTTCGGCAACACTCCCACCAAGCGCCCATTGATTTCCAAGGAGGCCAAGATCCTGGAAGGAGACAATCGGCCTTCTCACCCTCTGAGCCTACAGTTGGCAAATCTCCCACCAAGCGCCACCAATTGCAGGGGAGGCCAAGATACTGGAAGGAGGCAATCGGCCTTCTCAGCCTCTAAGCCGACAGTCGGGAGCACCACTGATCGCCAGGAAATCCAAGATCCTGGAAGGAGACAATCGCCCTTCTCTGCCTCCGAGCCGACGGTAAGCAGTGCTCCCACCAAGAGTCACTGATCGCCAGGAAGGAGGCCAAGATCCCGGACGGAAACAATCGTCCTTCTCAGCCTCATAGCGACGGTCGGGCGGCAGCGCTCCCACCCAAGCGCCCACTGATTGCCAGGGAGGCCAAGATCCCTGGACGGAGACAATCAGCCTTTCTCAGCCTCCAAGCCCGACGGTCGGCAACACGCCTACCAAGCGCCACTGATCGCCAGGGAGCGCCAAGATCCTGGAAGGAGACAATCCGGCTTCTCAGACTCCGTGTCGATGTGCCAGCAACACTCCCACCAGCGTCATTGATCGCCAAGGAGGCCAAGATCCTGGAAGGAGACAATCGGCCTTCTCACCCTCTGAGCCTAAATAGATGGCAAGGTTAACACCAAGCGCCACACTGGATTGCAAGGGAGGCCACCTAAGCGCCACCCCTTGATTGGCAAGGGAGGCCAAGATACTGGAAGGGGACAATCGGCCTTCTCAGCCTCCAAGCCGACAGTTGGGAGAGCCACTGATCGCAGGGAGCCAAGATCCTGGAAGGAGATAATCGCCCTTCTCGTCTCCGAGCTGACAGTCAGCAGTGGCTCCCACCAAGAGCCACCGATTGCCAGGGAGGCCAAGATCCTGGACAGAGACAATCGGCCTTCTCAGCCTCTGAGCCGACGGTCGGCAGCGCTCCCATCAAGCACCACCGAATACCAGGGAGGCCATTGCCAGGGAGGTCAAGATCCTGGAAGAGAAATCGGCCTTCTCACCTCCGAGACGACAGTCGGCAGCGCTCCACCAAGGCGCCTCACCGATTGCCAGGGGAGGCCAAGATCCTGGACGAAGACAATCGGCCTTCTCAGCCTCCGGGCCGATGGTCGGTAGCGCTCCCACAAGCACCGCCACCGATTTCCAGGGAGGAGGCCCAAGATCCTGGACGAGACAATCGGCCTTCTCAGCTTCCAAGCTACGTCAGAGCGCCATGATCAACAGGGTGGCCAAGATTCTGGAAGGAGACAATAGCCATTCTCGCCGGCCTCCGGGCCGACGGTCGGCAGTGCTCTCACCAAGAGCCACCGATTGCCGAGGGAGGCCAAGATCCTGGATGGAGACAATCGGCCTTCTCAGCCTCTGAGCCGTCGGCCGGCCAGAGCTCCCACCAAGCACCATCGATTGCCTGGGAGGCCATTGCCAGAGAGGTCAAGATCCTGGAAGGAGAAATCGGCCTTCTCAGACTCCGAGACGACGGTCGGTAGCACTAACACCAAGCGCCACCGATCGCCAGGGAGCAGGCCAAGATCCTGGATGGAGACAATCGGCCTTCTCAGCCTCTGGGCCGACGGTCGGTAGCATTTTCACCAAGCGCCACTGATCGCCAAGGAGGAGGCAAAGACCCTGGACAGAGACAATTGGCCTTCTCAGCCTTCGTGCCGATGGTCAGGCAACACTCCCACCAAACACCACCGATCGCCAAGGAGGAGGCCGAGATCCTGGACGGAGACAAACGGCCTTCTTAGCCTCCAGGCCGACGGTCACCAGTGCTCCAACAAAGTACCACCGATCGCCGGGTGGGGAGGAGGCCAAGATCCTGGACGGAGACAATTGGCCTTCTCAACCTCCAGGCCAACAGTCGGCAGCGCTCTCACCAAGCACCACGGCCAAGATCCTGGATGTAGACAAATCGGCCTTCTCAGACTCTGGGACCACGTTCGGCAGAGCTCCCACCAAGCACCACCGATCGCCAGGGAGGAGGCCTAGATCCTGGATGTAGACAATCGGCCCTCTCAGCCTCCGGGCCGACGGTGGAGTCGGCCAAAATCCTGGACAGAGACAATCAGCCTTCTCAGCCTACAAGCCGATGGTCTGCAGCGCTCCCATCAAGCGCCACCGATCGCCAGGGAGGAGGCCAAGATCCTGGAAGGAGACAATCGGCCTTCTCAGACTCCCCGGGCCGACGGTCGGCAGTGCTCCCACCAAGAGCCACCGATCGCCAGGAAGGAGGCCAAGATCCTGGTCAGAAACAGTCGGCCTTCTCAGCCTCCATGCAGACGGTTGCCAGCACTCCAACAAAGTGCCACCGATCGCCGGGTTTAGGGGAGGCCAAGATCCTGGATGGAGGACAATTGGGCCTTGTCTCAGCCTCCAGGCCGATGGTCGGAACAGCGCTCTCACCAAGCACCACGGCCAAAGATCCTGGATGTAGACAATCGGCCTTCTCAGCCTCCGGGACCACGTTCAACCAGAGCTCCCACCAAGCGCCACCGATCGCCAGGGAGGAGGCCAAGATCCTGGACGTAGACAATCGGCCCTCTCAGCCTCCGGACTGACGGTGGAGTCGGCCAAAATCCTGGACAGTGACAATCAGCCTTCTCAGCCTGCAAGCTGATGGTCTGCAGCGCTCCCATCAAGCGCCACCGATCGCCAGGGAGGAGGCCAAGATCCTGGAAGGAGACAATCGGCCTTCTCAGCCTCTGGGCCGACGGTCGGCAGTGCTCCCACCAAGCGCCACCGATCGCCAGGGAGGCCAAGATCCTGGAAGGAGATAATCGGCCTTCTCACCCTCTGAGCCTAAAGATGGCAAGGTTACCACCAAGCGCCACTGATTGCAAGGGAGGCCAAGATACTGGAAGGGGACAATCGGCCTTCTCAGCCTCCAAGCCGACAGTTGGGAGAGCCACTGATCGCCAGGGAAGCCAAGATCCTGGAAGGAGATAATCGCCCTTCTCGGTCTCCGAGCTGACAGTCAGCAGTGCTCCCACCAAGAGCCACCGATTGCCAGGGAGGCCAAGATCCTGGACAGAGACAATCGGCCTTCTCAGCCTCTGAGCCGACGGTCGGCAGCGCTCCCATCAAGCACCACCGAATACCAGGGAGGCCATTGCCAGGGAGGTCAAGATCCTGGAAGGAGAAATCGGCCTTCTCAGCCTCCGAGACGACAGTCGGGCAGCGCTCCCACCAAGCGCCACCGATTGCCAGGGGAGGCCAAGATCCTGGACGAAGACAATCGGCCTTCTCAGCCTCCGGGCCGATGGTCGGTAGCGCTCCCACCAAGCACCGCCACCGATTTCCAGGGAGGAGGCCAAGATCCTGGACGGAGACAATCGGCCTTCTCAGCTTCCAAGCCTACGGTCAGGAGCGCCACTGATCAACAGGGTGGCCAAGATTCTGGAAGGAGACAATAGCCATTCTCGGCCTCCGGGCCGACGGTCGGCAGTGCTCTCACCAAGAGCCACCGATTACCAGGGAGGCCAAGATCCTGGATGGAGACAATCGGCCTTCTCAGCCTCTGAGCCGTCGGCCGGCAGAGCTCCCACCAAGCACCATCGATTGCCTGGGAGGCCATTGCCAGAGAGGTCAAGATCCTGGAAGGAGAAATCGGCCTTCTCAGACTCCGAGACGACGGTCGGTAGCACTAACACCAAGCGCCACCGATCGCCAGGGAGCAGGCCAAGATCCTGGATGGAGAACAATCGGCCGCCTTCCTCAGCCTCTGGGCCGACGGTCGGGTAGCATTTTCACCAAGTGCCACTGAATCGCCAAGGAGGAGGCAAAGACCCTGAACAGAGACAATTGGCCTTCTCAGCCTTCGTGCCGATGGTCAGCAACACTCCCACCAAAACACCACCGATCGCCAAGGAGGAGGCCGAGATCTGGACGGAGACAAACGGCCTTCTTAGCCTCCAGGCCGACGGTCACCAGTGCTCCAACAAAGTACCACCGATCGCCGGGGAGGAGGCCAAGATCCTGGACGGAGACAATTGGCCTTCTCAGCCTCCAGGCCAACAGTCAGCAGCGCTCTCACCAAGCACACCAGCCAACAAAGATCCTGGATGTAGACAATCGGCCTTCTCAGCCTCTGGGACCACGTTCGGCAGAGCTCCCACCAAGCACCACCGATCGCCAGGGAGGAGGCCTAGATCCTGGATGTAGACAATCGGCCCTCTCAGCCTTCGGGCCGACGGTGGAGTCGGCCAAAATCCTGGACAGTGACAATCAGCCTTCTCAGCCTACAAGCCGATGGTCTGCAGCGCTCCCATCAAGCGCCACCGATCTCCAGGGAGGAGGCCAAGATCCTGGAAGGAGACAATCGGCCTTCTCAGCCTCCGGGCCGACGGTCGGCAGTGCTCCCACCAAGCGCCACCGATCGCCAGGGAGGCCAAGATCCTGGAAGGAGATAATCGGCCTTCTCACTCTCTGGCTTCAAAGTTGGCAACGTTCCCACCAAGCGCCACCGATTGCAAGGGAGGCCAAGATACTGGAAGGGGACAAATCGGCCTTCTCAGGCCTCCAAGCCGACAGTTGGGAGCACCACTGATCGCCAGGGGAAGCCAAGATCTTGGAAGGAGATAATCGCCCTTCTTGGTCTCCGAGCTGACGGTCAGCAGTGCTCCCACCAAGAACCACCGATTGCCAGGGAGGCCAAGATCCTGGACAGAGACAATCGGCCTTCTCAGCCTCTGAGCCGACGTTCGGCAGCGCTCCCATCAAGCACCACCGAATACCAGGGAGGCCATTGCCAGGGAGGTCAAGATCTTGGAAGGAGAAATCGGCCTTCTCAGCCTCCGAGCCTGCGGTCAGGAGCGCCACTGATCAACAGGGTGGCCAAGATCCTGGAAGGAGACAATAGTCATTCTCGGCCTCCGGGCCGACGGTTGGCAGTGCTCCCACCAAGAGCCACCGATTGCCAGGGAGGCCAAGATCCTGGACGGAGACAATCGGCCTTCTCAGACTCTGGGCCGATGGTCGGCAGCTCTCCCACCAAGCGCCACCGATCACCAAGGACGAGGCCAACATCCTGGACGGAGACAATCGGCCTTCTCAGCCTCCGAGCCGACGGTCGGCAACACTCCCACCAGGGAGGCCAAGATCCTGGAAGGAGACAATCTGGCTTCTCAGCCTCTGAGCCGATGGTCGGCAACACTCCCACCAAGCGCCATTGATTGCCAAGGAGGCCAAGATCCTGGAAGGAGACAATCGGCCTTCTCACCCTCTGAGCCTACAGTTGGCAACGCTCCCACCAAGCGCCACCAATTGCAAGGGAGGCCAAGATACTGGAAGGAGGCATTCGGCCTTCTCAGCCTCTAAGCCAACAGTCAGGAGCGCCACTGATCGCCAGGAAATCCAAGATCCTGGAAGGAGACAATCGCCCTTCTATGCCTCCGAGCCGACGGTCAGCAGTGCTCCCACCAAGAGCCACCGATCGCCAGGAAGGAGGCCAAGATCCCGGACGGAAACAATTGTCCTTCTCAGCCTCATAGCCGACAGTCGGCAGCGCTCCCAGCAAGCGCCACTGATTGCCAGGGAGGCCAAGATCCTGGAGGGAGACAATCAGCCTTCTAAGCCTCCGAGCCGACGGTCGGCAACAAGCCTACCAAGCGCCACTGATCGCCAGGGAGGCCAAGATCCTGGAAGGAGACAATCCGGCTTCTCAGACTCCGTGTCGATGTGTCAGCAACACTCCCACCAAGCGCCATTGATCGCCAAGGAGGCCAAGATCCTGGAAGGAGACAATCGGCCTTCTCACCCTCTGAGCCTACAGTTAGCAACGCTCCCACCAAGCGCCATCGATTGCATGGGAGGCAAGGTGCTGGAAGGAGACAATCGGCCTTCTCAGCCTCCAAGCCGACAGTTGGGAGCGCCACTGATCGCCAAGGAAGCCAAGATCTTGGAAGGAGATAATCGCCCTTCTCGGCCTCCGAGCCGATGGTCAGCAGTGCTCCCACCAAGAGCCACCGATCACCAGGAAGGAGGCCAAGATCCTGGACGGAAACAGTCGGCCTTCTCAGCCTCCATGCCGACAGTCGCCAGCGCTCCAACAAAGTGCCACCGATCGCCGCTTAGGAGGCCAAGATCCTGGACGGAGACAATTGGCCTTCTCAGCCTCCAGGCCGACGGTCGGCAGCGCTCTCACCAAGCACCACCGGCCAAGATCCTGGATGTAGACAATCGGCCTTCTCAGCCTCCGGGACCACGTTTGGCAGAGCTCCCACCAAGCGCCACCGATTGCCAGGGAGGAGGCAAAGATCCTGGACGTAGACAATCGGCCCTCTCAGCCTCCGGGCCGACGGTGGAGTTGGCCAAAATCCTGGACAGTGACAATCAGCCTTCTCAGCCTACAAGCTGATAGTCTGCAGCGCTCCTATCAAGCGCCACCGATCGCCAGGGAGAAGGCCAAGATCCTGGAAGGAGACAATCGGCCTTCTCAGCCTCTGGGCCGACGGTCGGCAGTGCTCCCACCAAGCGCCACCGATCGCCAGGGAGGCCAAGATCGTGGAAGGAGATAATCGGCCTTCTCACCCTCTGAGCCTAAAGTTGGCAACGTTCCCACCAAGCGCCACCGATTGCAAGGGAGGCCAAGATACTGGGAGGGGACAATCGGCCTTCTCAGCCTCCAAGCCGACAGTTGGGAGAGCCACTGATCGCCAGGGAAGCCAAAGATCCTGGAAGGAGATAATCCGCCCTTCTCGGTCTCCTCACGAGCTGACGGTCAGCAGTACTCCCAACCAAAGAGCCACCGATTGCTAGGGAGGCCAAGATCCTGGACAGAGACAATCGGCCTTCTCAGCCTCTGAGCCGACGGTCGGCAGCGCTCCCATCAAGCCCCACCGAATACCAGGGAGGCCATTGCCAGGGAGGTCAAGATCCTGGAAGGAGAAATCGGCCTTCTCAGCCTCCGAGACGACAGTCGGCAGCGCTCCCACCAAGCGCCACCGATTGCCAGGGGAGGCCAAGATCCTGGACGAAGACAATCGGCCTTCTCAGCCTCCGGGCCGATGGTCGGTAGCGCTCCCACCAAGCACCGCCACCGACCTCCAGGGAGGAGGCCAAGATCCTGGACGGAGACAATCGGCCTTCTCAGCTTCCAAGCCTACGGTCAGGAGCGCCACTGATCAACAGGGTGGCCAAGATCCTGGAATGAGATAACAGCCATTTCTCGGCCTCACGGGCCAACGGTCAGCAGTGCTCTCACCAACGAAGCCCACCGATTTGCCAGGAAGGCCAAGATCCTGGATGGTCGAGGGACAATCGGTCCTTTTCTCAGGCCACTCTGAGCCGTCGGCAGAGCTCCACCAAGCGCCACCGATTGCTGGGAGGCCATTGCCAGAGAGGTCAAGATCCTGGAAGGAGAAATCGGCCTTCTCAGCCTCTGAGACGACGGCAGCACTAACACCAAGCGCCACTGATCGCCAGGGAGGAGGCCAAGATCCTGGATGGAGACAATCGGCCTTCTCTCAGCCTCTGGGCCGACGGTCGGTAGCGTTCCCACCAAGCGCCACTGATCGCCAGGGAGGAGGCCAAGATCCTGGACAGAGACAATTGGCCTTCTGAGCCTTCGTGCCGATGGTCGGCAACACTCCCACCAAACGCCACGATCGCAAAGGAGGAGGCCAAGATCCTGGACGGAGACAAACGGCCTTCTCAGCCTCCAGGTCGACGGTCGCCAGTGCTCCAACAAAGTGCCACCGATCGCCGGGGAGGAGGCCAAGATCCTGGACGGAGACAATTGTCCTTCTCAGCCTCCAGGCCGACGGTCGGCAGCGCTCTCACCAAGCACCACCAGCCAAGATCCTGGATGTAGACAATCGGCTTCTCAGCCTCTGGGGACCGGCCACGGGTTCGGCAGTGCTCCCACCAGCGCCACCTGATGCCAGGGAGGGAGGCCTAGATCCTGGACATAGACAGTCGGCCCTCTCAGCCTCTGGGCCGACGGTGGAGTCGGCCAAAATCTGGACAGTGACAATCAGCCCTCTCAGCCTACTAGCCGATGGTCTGCAGCGCTCCCATCAAGCGCCACCGATTGCCAGGGAGGCCAAGATCGTGGAAGGAGATAATCGGCCTTTTCACCCTCTGAGCCTAAAATTGGCAACGTTCCCACCAAGCGCCACCGATTGCAAGGGAGGCCATGATACTGGAAGGGGACAATCGGCCTTCTCAGCCTCCAAGCCGACAGTTGGGAGCGCCACTGATCAACAGGGAAGCCAAGATCATGGGTGGAAGGGAAAAATAATCGCCCTTCTCAGTCTCCGAGCTGACGGTCAGCAGTGCTCCCACCAAGAGCCACCGATTGCCAGGGAGGCCAAGATCCTGGACAGAGACAATCGGCCTTCTCAGCCTCTGAGCCGACAGTCGGCAGCGCTCCCATCAAGCACCACCGAATACCAGGGAGGCCATTGCCAGGGAGGTCAAGATCTTGGAAGGAGAAATCAGCCTTCTCAGCCCCCGCGAGACGACAGTCGGCAGCGTCTCCCACCAAGCGCCACCGATTGCCAGGGGAGGCCAAGATCCTGGACGAAGACAATAGGCCTTCTCAGCCTCCGGGGCCGATGGTCGGTTAGCGCTCCCACCAAGCACCGCCACCCCGATTTCCAGGGAGGAGGCCAAGATCCTGACGGAGACAATCGGCCTTCTCAGCTTCCAAGCCTACAGTCAGGAGCGCCACTGATCAACAGGGTGGCCAAGATCCTGGAAGGAGACAATAGCCATTCTCGGCCTCCGGGCCGAGGGTCGGCAGTGCTCCCACCAAGAGCCACCAATTGCCAGGGAGGGCCAAGATCCTGGACGGAGAAATTCGTCCCCCTTCTCAGCCCTCTGAGCCGTTCGTTCGGCCCGGGGCCCAGAGCTCCCCCAGCAAGCGCACCGATTTGCCTGTGAGGCCATTTGCCGAGGAGAGGTCAAGATCCTGGAAAGGAGAAATCGGCCTTCTCAGCCTCCGAGATGACGGTCGGCAGCACTAACACCAAGCGCCACTGATCGCCAGGGAGGAGGCCAAGATCCTGGATGGAGACAATCAGCCTTCTCAGCCTCTGGGCTGATGGTCGGTAGCGTTCCCACCAAGCGCCACTGATCGCCAGGGAGGAGGCAAAGACCCTGGACAGAGACAATTGGCCTTCTCAGCCTTCGTGCCGATGGTCGGCAACACTCCCACAAGCGCCACGATCGCCAGGGAGGAGGCATAGATCCTGGACGTAGACAATCGGGCCTCTCAGCATCCGGGCCGACGTGGAGTCGGCGAAAAACCTCCTGGACAGTGACAATCAGCCTTCTCAGCCTACAGCCCAACTGGTCTGCAGCGCTCCCATCAAGCGCCACCGATCGCCAGGGAGGAGGCCAAGATCCTGAAGGAGGCAATCAGCCTTTCAGCCTCTGGGCCGACGGTCGGCAGTGCTCCCACCAAGCGCCACCGATCACCAGGGAGGCCAAGATCCTGGAAGGAGATAATCGGCCTTCTCACCCTCTGAGCCTAAAGTTGGCAACGTTCCCACCAAGCGCCACCGATTGCAAGGGAGGCCAAGATACTGGAAGGGGACAATCGGCCTTCTCAGCCTCCAAGCCGACAGTTGGGAGCGCCACTGATCGCCAGGGAAGCCAAGATCCTGGAAGGAGATAATCGCCCTTCTTGGTCTCCGAGCTGATGGTCAGCAGTGCTCCCACCAAGAGCCACCGATTGCCAGGGAGGCCAAGATCGGCCTTCTCAGCCTCTGAGCCGACGGTCGGCAGCGCTCCCATCAAGCGCCACAGAATGCCAGGGAGGCCATTGCCAGGAGGTCAAGATCCTGGAAGGAGAAATCGGCCTTCTCAGCCTCCGAGACGACAGTCGGCATCGCTCCCACCAAGCGCCACCGATTGCCAGGTGAGGCCAAGATCCTGGACGAAGACAATCGGCCTTCTCAGCCTCCGGGCCGATGGTCGGTAGCGCTCCCACCAAGCGCCGCCACCGACCTCCAGGGAGGAGGCCAAGATCCTGAACGGAGACAATCGGCCTTCTCAGCTTCCAAGCCTACGGTCAGGAGCGCCACTGATCAACAGGGTGGCCAAGATCCTGGAAGGAGACAATAGCCATTCTCGGTCCTCCGGGCCGAGGTCAGCAGTGCTCCCACTAAGAGCCACCGATTGCCAGGGAGGCCAAGATCCTGGATGGAGACAATCGGCCTTCTCAGCCTCTGAGCCGTCGGTTTGCAGAGCTCCCACCAAGCGCCACCGATTGCCTGGGAGGCCATTGCCAGAGAGGTCAAGATCCTGGAAGGAGAAATTGGCCTTCTCAGCCTCCGAGACGACGGTCGGCAGCACTAACACCAAGCGCCACCGATCGCCAGGGAGGAGGCCAAGATCCTGGACGGAGACAATTGGCCTTCTCAGCCTCTGGCACCACCGATCGCCAGGGAGGAGGTCAAGATCCTGGAAGGAGAAATCGGCCTTCTCAGCCTCTGAGACGACGGTCGGTAGCGCTCCCACCAAGTGCCCCGATCGTGAGGGAGGAGGCCAAGGTCCTGGACTTAGACAATCGGCCTTTTCAGCCTCCGGGCTGACGGTCGGCAGCGCTCCCACCAAGCACCCCCCATCGCCAAGGAGGAGGCCAAGATCTTGGACGGAGACAATCAGCCTTCTCGGCCTCCGGGCCGACAGTGCTCCCACCAAGCGCCACCAATTGCCAGGGAGGCCAAGATCCTGGAATGAGACAATCGCCCTTCTCGGCCTCCGAGCCAATGGTCGGCAACACTCCCAGCAAGCGCCACTGATCGCCAGGGAGGCCAAGATCCTGGAAGGAGACAATCATCCTTCCCAGCCTCCGAGCTGACGGTCAGCAACACTCCCACCAAGCGCCATTGATCGCCAAGGAGGCCAAGATCCTGGGTGGAGACAATCGGCTTTCTCACCCTCCGAGGCTATATCAGCAACACTCCCACCAAGCGCCACCAATTGCCAGGGAGGCCAATATCCTAGAAGGAGACAATCGGCCTTCTCAGCCTCCGGGCCAACGGTCGGCAGTGCTCCCACCAAGCGCCACAGATCGTCAGGGAGGAGGCCAAGATCCTGCACGGGGACAATCGGCCTTCTCAGCCTCCGGGCTGACGGTCGGCAGCGCTCCCACCAGGCGCCACCGATCGCCAGGAAGGAGGCCAAGATCCCGGATGGAGACAATCGGCCTTCTCAGCCTCCGAGCCGACGGTCAGCAGCGCTCCCACCAGGCGCCACCGATCGCCAGGGAGGAGGCCAAGATCCTGGATGGAGACAATCGGCCTTCTCAGCCTATTGTCTCCGTCCAGGATCTTGGCCACCTTGGCGATTAGTGGCGCTTTGCGGGAGTGCTGCCGACCATCGGCTCGGAGGCTGAGAAGGCCTATTGTTTCCGCCCAGGATCTTGGCCTGCCTATCAATCGGTGGCGTTTTGTGGGAGTGCTGCCAACTGTCGGCTTGGAGGCTGAGAAGGCCGATTCTCTCCGTCCAGGATCTTGCCCTCCCTTGCGATCAGTGGCGCTTGGTGTGAGCACTGCCAACTGTCGGCTCGGAGGCTGAGAAGGCCGATTGTCTCTGTCCAGGATCTTGGCCTCCCTGGCGATCATTGGTGCTTGGTGGGAGCGCTGCCTACCATCGGCTTGTTAGGCTGAGAAGGCCGATTGCCTCCTTCGAATAGCTTGGCCTCCATGGCGATCAGTGGTGCTTGGTGGGAGCGCTGCTGACAGTTCTGCTTGGGGAGGTCAAGGTCCTGGACTGAGACGATCAGCCCTCTCTGCCTCCCATTGCAGGGAGGTCAAGGTACTGGATGGAGACTATCGGCCCCCTCTGCCTCAGATCACCAGGGAGGCCAAGGTCCTGGAAGGAGACAATCAGCCCCTTCGTTTTCTGATCACCAATGAGGCCAAGGTCCTGGTAGGAGACAATAAGCCCTCTCTGCCTCCTATCACAAGGGAGGTCAAGGTCTGGACGGAGACGATCAGCCCTCTCTGCCTCCGTTTGTAGGGTAATCGTGTTCTTGTACAGGGACGATCAGCCCTCTCTGTTTCTGACCACCAGGGAGGCCAAATTCCTGGACGAAGACGATCGGCCCCTTCTGCTTCCAATCACCATGGAGGCCAAGGGCCTGGAAGGAGACGATTGGCCCTCTCTGCCTCCGATCACAAGGGAGGCCAAGTTCCTGGATCTAGAGGATCGGCCCTCTCTGCTCAGATCACCAGGTAGGCCAAGGTCCTGGATTGAGTCGATCAGCTTCCTCTGCCTCCAATCGTCTCCGTCCAGGACATTGACCTCCCTGCAATCGGAGGCAGAGAGGGCTGATCGTCTCCATCCAGGACCTTGGCCCCCCTGGTGATGGAAAGCAGAGAGGGCCGATCATCTCTGTCCAGGACCTTGGCGTCCCTGATGATTGAAAGCAGAGAGTGATCACCAGGGAGGCCTTAAGTCCTGGACGAAGACAATCGACCCTCTCTGCCTCTGATCACCAGTGAGGCCATGGTCCATGACAGTGACAATTGGCCCTCGCTGCCTCAAATTGAATGGGAAACCGAGGTCTTGGATGGAGATGATCGCTCCTGTCTGCCTCTGATCACTTGGGAGGCCACAGTCCTGGATGGAGACGATCTGCCCTCTTTGCCTTCAATTGCTTGGGGGGCCTAGATCCTGGACGGAGCAATCGGCCCTTGCTGCCTCTGGTCACCTGGGATGCTGAGGTACTGAACGGAGACAATCGGCCCTCTCTGCCTCTGATCGCCTGGGACGCCAAGGTCCTGGACAGAGACAATTGGCCCTCACTGCCTTTGATTGCAGGGAGGTCAAGGTCCTGGACGGAGATGATCAGCTCTCTCTGCCTCCGATTGTAAGGAGCTTAAGGTCCTGGACGGAGTCGATCGGCCGTCTCTGCTTCCAAGCCAATGGTTGGCACTAAGTGCCACCAATCGCCTAGGAGGCCAGAGTCAATCGGCCCTATCTTTCTCTGAGCCGACGTTGATGTTATTAGGGGACACCGATTGTCAGGGAGGCCAAGGTCCTGAACTGAGACAATCGTCCCGCTCTACCTCCGAGCCAATGGTTGGGGCCAAGTGCCACCAGTTGCCTGGGAGGCCAAGGTCCTGGATGGAGACATCAATTGTCGACGACTGTGGGTGGATACCTATGTCTGCTGGAGTCTGGACACTGGAGCATGGGCCTGAGTCTTGTTGAGAACTCAGAAGGCTATGCCGTCTGGGTGCCATACCTTGAATGGTGTAGTACTGGTGGGCAGGCAGTATTACTTCTGGTTTCTCTGTAGGTCTCTTGATGGGGTTGCTGGCTCTGCATCCTGTGTCTTCGGACTGGTAGGAGTGGTAGGCTGGGAGCAGTCCAGGTGGTGGATGTGGGGTGGTTGGTAAACTACTCACTTTATATGACTGGCTGATGGCTGGCTGTAGCACCCCCAATGCACTAGATATCGACTATTGTGGAATGTAGAAATGATGGTAAAGCGGCCAGGAAGTTGCTGTAAGTGGCTGGTGCTGCGTTTGCATCATGTTTGCTGGTTCCTTGGGTTACTTCAGAGCCTGGTGGAGCGTAGACAAGGTAGTTGGTGGGTCCTTCCTTACTCCTCTGGTGGCTGGCATAGAGGCAGTTGTGTGTCTGCTCCTGCTGCAGGTTGAGCACCTTGTATGGTGTGTGTTCAGCCACTTTGGGACATGGCATTCCCATTTAAGATGAGATGATACAACATTCACCAAAGCTGGCTCCTTGGTTCACTTCTGGCTAGTTTCCCATTGGTCCCTGTGGCTGACAGTAGGTTCCTACCTATTACGTAGTCAGAGCATAGGGGCATTGGCTTTGGGACTTTGCCCTTTGGGACTTGCTGGAAGGCGAGAGGGCCGAGTCACCCAGACACCAACCTCCTAGAGGGCAAAAATTATTTTCATAATACACCATTTTCCTCTCTGGAAGGGGTGATAGCAGGAGTTGCTGACTTCTTGGTTCTCAGTGGAAGATTGTGCCTATTTTTTCAGTCTCGTGAAGTTAAAAGTGCTTTTGTTTTTTTATCTAGTTTTGTTTTCTTTTGTGTTTGGAAGGTAACTCAGGGAATGCCGTCTTCACTCACATTCAAATATTTATATAAATTTAATATCGGGAACCTTTTCGTTATACTCATCAAATGCTCGTGACTACTGAAGGAACATGTTTATTCATAAACATGAATTTCGTGCATATGCACATAATTAGAATGAAATTCGAACAAATGAAGATTCATCTATCATGTTCTGAACACAGCCAAATTGAATCCAGGTAAAAAAAAAAAAAAAAAAGTATCTTTGATCTTTCCTAGATAGTGGTCTCCGAGGGTTTTAACCCGGTATATATCCACCTTTTCGGCGTGTTTAGCACAAGCCTGTTATGAATTACCCTAATAACATAAACAAAAGACGGCTAATATCAACAATAATGGCTACAAAGAAATCTTGTGAATTTACCCGTGACTTTTCTTTTTCCTTTGCCGAAATTATGACCCTTTTTCTGTGACTTTGTAATGTTAGTGTAAGGACAATAAGGTAGATATAGAATGAGAGAATAAAAGAATAATAGAGAGAGAGAGTTGCGTGAAGCAACGGATGTTTGTCGCACTAGTGAAAATAACCCAAACAAGCGGAGGTGTTCATTGGGCTAGTGGCAATTAAAAAAAATGCATTTAGCTGCGTTACGATAAAGCTCCTGATTAACCGTTGACCTGCTTGCGGAAGCCAGACACTTTCGGCCACGTCATTAATCATGCTCAGCGAAGGAGGTGTTGAAATTAATTACTGCCCAAAAAGGTGGTACAATATACATATACATATTAATACATGTACATTATATAATATATATATATATATATATATATATATATAATATATATATATATATATATATATATATCCCACTAGATGCCAACCCCTTGACGTGGGTAGGGGGCTTAGGGACCAGCAGCTGGGGCGTGATGCCTGGAGGGGTTGCTCTCTCACTGGTCCTTGGGGCCCAGCTGCTGATCCAACTAAATTAGTCATAACTTTTCCTTCTTTCTTCTGCAATTTTTTCATTCTTACTACATCCTTCTCCTTCATTTAATTTTTTTTTTCTTTTTTTTTTTTGTTTGGATTAATTATGTGGAAATTTCCACCTTTGCTAGAATTTACTGAACATGGTAAACAGAAAAGATATCATTGCTGGGACTGGGTTTTATATCTGAAGCTAAATAGTGGGAACCGTGGCAGTACCATCAACTGCCCGATAATGTTCGTACCTTACCTTACAGACCTTACATCTTGTTCGGGTTGCCCCAGGTCTCTCAGTGTGAGGCACCTCTAATGTCTACCAGAGAGTTGCTAGTACATCTTCCAGTATATTTTGCATCTTCCAGTCTTGGATGGTCTGGGATGCAGCTGAGATATTTGTCGAGCTTATTCTTAAACACATCTACGCTCACTCCTGATATATTCCTCAGATGAGCTGGCAACGCATTGAATAGACGCTGCATTATCGATGCTGGTGCGTAGTGGATTAATGTTCTGTGTGTTTCTTTCCTTATTTTTCCTGGATAGTTTTGGGCACTATTAATCTACCTCTGCTTGCTCTTTCTGATATTTTTAGCTCCATGATGTTTTCGGCAATTCCTTCTATCTGTTTCCTTGCCTGAATTATCATGTAGCATTCTCTTCTCCTTTCTAGACTATATAATTTTAATGATTGTAGTCTTTCCCAGTAGTCAAGGTCCTTAACTTCTTCTATTCTAGCTGTAAAGGACCTATGTACACTCTCTATTTGTGCAATATCCTTTTGATAGTGTGGGTACCATATCATATTGCAATATTCAAGTGGACTACGAACATATGTTTTATAAAGCATAATCATGTGTTCAGCTTTTCTTGTTTTGAAGTGCCGTAACAACATTCCCATTTTTGCTTTATATTTTGCCAATAGAATTGCTATTTGATCATTGCATAACATGTTCCTATTCATCATCACACCAAGGTCTTTAACTGCTTCCTTATTTGTGATTGTCTCATTATTAGGTCCCCTATATGCATATAGCTTTCCTTCTCTGTCTCCATAATTTATTGATTCAAATTTATCAGCGTTAGATACCATCCTATTTACCTCTGCCCAATCATATACTTTGTTAAGGTCTCTTTGACTACTCACTAACCTAGTCCTTAACATTACTGTATATGTCTGCAATCATAATAACAAACAGTATTGCAGCTAACACCATACCTTGTGGCACACCGGATATTACCTTAGCTTCATCCGATTTCTCATCGTTTGCAATAACTATCTGTTTTCTGTTGTGTAAAAATTCTTTTAACCATATTCCTACTTTATCCACGATATTGTGTTTTCTAATTTTCTTCGCTAATATATTATGGTCTACCTTGTCAAAAGCTTTTGCAGACGTGATATACAGGCGGGGGGGGGGGAAACTATTTTATAGGGCTGGACCACGGATTCCAGGGGGGTCTAGTTTTGTGGATAGGACTCTCAGCATTCTGTCCGGTTTGGCCATAATGTGATTAGGGTGGGGATGATTGTATTCTTGTAACACTCTCAGTCCTATCAAGTGGGTTTGGCTTACACTTGGGCCACTCTAATCATGTTGTGCCATCCCCTGTGGGGTAGGGATGCGGACATTTGGGAGTCGGTTCTCACTTGTGCTATTAGTGGAAGAATAATCTCCATGAAAGGTTGATGATATCTTTTTAAGGTTTTCAGGTTTATTTATATTTTTTTTCAATCTTTAATCTTTATGATAAAAATAAATATAGATTCAAGTACCCATGGGCCCTTTGATGGCGGTGAATCGGCACAGTTGATGGCAGCTGGAACCTCCCCTGACAACCTTCCTCTGGAGAAATCTAAAAAACCTTCCAGTGTAATTAGTACACTGAAACCCTATGCTCCAGAACAGAGTAAAGGGAAATTGAGGAGAAGCATATTTGAAATTGGACCGGGAATATTTGAAAAGTCTTATGATAAATGCCTAACTTTTAATCTGGAAGAATCAAGTTGTGATATTTTTGGTGTGTACCGAGATATCGTGAAGTGTTGTGGCCGAGAACCTAAGATTTCTTATGAAGGTCGAGGAAAGCTGACGGTGGAATCTACCTCAGCAAAAGAAACTGAAAAAATTGAAAGCATTATCACACCTTGGAGGAGTCAAAGTGTAATGTGCAGTGCATGCCTTCTGGAATTACTCCAAGGGAATGATATATGCACCCCAGCTGATGACCTACTCTGAGGAAAAACTTGTAGAGGAATTAAAAGATCAAGGTGTAATAAGAATTGAACGAATGAAGAAGAGGGTAAATGGAGTCTTTGTCCTACTTCCCAATTTAATTATTACATTCAATTCTACTCGATTGCCCTCTATAGTAAAAGCAGCCTGGCTACGTTTTAAGATCAAACAATATATCCCAAGAACGAGGAGATGTTTCCATTGTCAAGAGTTCGGACAAATGTTAGGGTCCTGTAGACAGAGACTGCAGGGCAAGCCGGCTACTTGTGTCAAGTGCAGTGAGCCAGAGCATGGCATGTGTGGTAAACAAGCCAGATGTATACGTTGTGGAAACAATCATCCATCG